>NC_090802.1:52458124-52774999 GCF_036512215.1 Solanum lycopersicum | reverse complement strand
TTAAAACCCTAGGTTTATTTTATGATGCACAAATTGAATCAAACAAATTAGACCCTAATTGAATCACTAAAAATGAAACTAAATCATTTTTAATTCTAACATCTCATTTTGACTTTCCTTATCTAGACAACCTGATTTTCAATGGGCATAGCTCCCTCATAAGAACTCACAATTGAGCAAACTCAGCGGAGTAGGAAATATAATTCAATGATATTCTCTACAGTATCTTGCAGCAGACCTAAATCTTCTTGAACTAAGAGGTATGGTTGTTTAAAGTTGATAACGTAAATGTATTAAATAAGATTCGACTTAACCAAAGTGGCAACTCAAAATTCAATATAATAACAAGATAATAAGATTAAATGGACTAACTAACCATCTATGAAGCCTCTTATAACTGAGATGGGTGTCGGAAAAAGACTCATGACATCCTAATGAACTAAAATTCTATTAAAAAAACAATAAAAGCGGATCCTCCGTAAGCAATGAGGCTCACCAACGAACTATAAATGATCGAATGGATCAACGAGGCGCTTGATATTGATCCTTATTTCCTGTATTTGTATCATAAAACGATGTAGGCTAAAATTCGTCAGTACATTGAATTTACAAGCATGTGAGGGGAAAACTAAACACGACATAAGCATGAAATAAATTTGAATAGAACACTTACATTAGATTTACTCAACTCATGGGTACTTAAATCAAATGCAAAATAAAAAAACAGTAAAGGTGCAATTTCTATAAAGTATTTAAATAGTAATAGCAACTATAAAGTAAAATAATTATGTGGGAGATTCTATAACGGACGACCATCACTATGAGCTAATATGATTATACTACGTCTCGCCACGCTGCCAGAAATGTTCTATAACTTGTCGGAATATAGAACACCTTAACTGACTAGATCCACTAGTCTATACTAAAATGCATTAAGGTGTCATCTCAAAAGGATGACCCTTTTTTACCCACAATGACTACATGGTTTGTGGAGACTTGAATGATTATGAACTTGTCTCTGTGCCTAATATTAGTCCCAAAATATACTCAACTCATATTTTTTTTTAAAACAAAACTCTTTTTGTGATTTGAGGTAATTACTCAAAAAGCTTATCTCTTACAAGATATGGAACTCAAAACGATTCATGAGAACTCATTTGGAAATTGATGTTTCCTCTTATATTTAAATGTGACAACATTTTTTCTTTGGGAAAACTTAGTTCCTATATATCCTTTAATGAAATGAACTTCCATTGTACTTTTTACTCAACCTAAAACTCAAGTATTAAACAAATTTAAAATTTTTGTGAAAGAATTTTAGAAAACTCTATGAACTTCTCTAGCGTTGACTCTTACTTTATTATGGATTAAAGGCTCATGATCTAATTTTATGAATGTTCTCACTTTTATTAGATGTACCTTAGAGTGTAGAAATCGATTAAAAACTTAGGTACGATGCAAGGGAACTCAAATGGAAAGAAGTGGTCAAAAGTGGTAGACTTAGAACCCCTATTGTTCTGAGTGGCACAGGGCGCCAGGCTGAACTACATGGCATAGCTTGGGGAGCACCGGAGTTCCCGGCGCCTTAGAGGCCAAATTTCAGAGCTTGATGTGTGGCGCTCAGAGTGGCACAACGCTTGAACCCCTTTCCCCAGATATTTGATGAATTCTTTTGGTCATTTTTCAACTCTAAACCCTCTAGATTCATTTATTTCTTTCCCCCAAACTATTATATTCGACTACATAACCAAAATATGCTAGAATCAACTCAAAACAACATCCAATTTAATGAGCTTAGATTAAGAATTTCTCTACAACTTCAACAATCAAGAACCCAATAGAGACTTCAACAAAGTCCATCAAGAACCCAACTTCTATACTTTCAAGAGCATGAATTTGCTTAAATAAATCATGATTGGTGCATGGGTGAACGAACCCAAAGCTATGTGATCTCACTTACTTCTTAGGGATTAACGCTTGGCAAAATGCACATGCAATTCTCCAAGAATGCGACAATTTCCTAACTTTTTCTCCTCTTCTTTTCTCTCCCTAAAAAATCTAACTTTATTTTATGAACCGTAAACTGAGTCAAAATAGTTTAAACCCTAATTATATCACTAAAAATGAAATTAAATAATTGGGTAGCAAAATGACCATACTACCTTTTAAAATCTGATTGTGACTTTCCTTATCTAAACAACCCGACTTTAAATGGGTATACACATATCCTTTATGCGAAATCAAAATTGAGCAAATGTGGTGGCGTTGAAAATATAATTCAAAGATGTTTGCTATGGTATCTTTTAGCACACCTAAGTCATTCTAAGCTAGGATTTGTAGTCGTTTGAAGTTGACCCAAAACTCATACTTAACTTAACTTGGTCAAACTTTTCAAATTTGATTATTTCCAAAAATATGGCTTCTTCTCATTCTATTTCTTTCAAATCGCGAAGTGTTACAAATGTATTGTTAAATTGGGTGTGATAAATATTTGACTTTTTTTGTAAATTTAAAGTGGTTATCTTGTTAACAAAAGTAGCATTAAGAAAAATGTTGCAATACACTTCAAAATGTCATATGGACCCACATATTGGGGACTACGCTTCGTTTTATTTACAAATCTCATAACTCCATTTATGGGTTAGATTTTCAAGTAAACCCAATCTTCAACATCTAATTCAAGTTTGAAACAAATTTAACAGTAGTATCGCATTCGTTCATTGAATAATTAAAAAAAAACTCACTTCTTCCTTTTCAAAATAAGTTCTTTTCTTTGCCATGACATTGTCCTGGTATAGAAACCACGAAATGAGATCACTTCTCATCTCACGAAATGAGTGACTGAAACTTATCCCTTACCACCTTAATATTTCTAAAGTGTAAATAATTTTCCATGTAATTGAAGCATAACATGTATATCATCTTTATTTTTAACCTCATAGTATTTACTGCAACGGAACTTGGAGAAATGTAATGATTTCAACCTAACAAGACTTGGTAAGAATGATAAAAATCTTGACATTGAACACTAAATTAACTTCAATTGAAAGAATAACATATAATGTTCCAATCGTTAAAAACGAACAATTTGTAAAGAAATAGTGTGAGAAAATTTCTGGGTTGAAGAATTGAAAATTTCAGGTTATGCTAGACTCGGACGAAATTTTAGTAAGATGAGTTCTAGGGAAATTCGAGAAAATAATTGGGTGAAGTGTTTAAGATGAGTTTGTTTTCTTGTTCCTAAGGCATGAAGAAGTTCGTAAGACTTTTTAGAAGTAAATTCGGGTATATTTCACAAAAGTAGTAACAATTCATAATCTGGTCTAGGGTTTACTAGGTACTTAGAACTTAAATCGGTGTTTAATTCAAAATATTCTAGTAGATTGACGGTAGATTTAATACCTAGGACTTTTGATGCGGGGTCTGGTTGATTAAAGAGTGTTGATTATTGCCAATTAATAGGGCGGAAATATACTGTGTAAGCAAGTATTATCCTATGACTAGCTATGGCTGACTAGTTCATAATTGTAAACCTTTTAAAATTCCTTTTGAGGTGAATTGACGGTATGCCATAAGGATTAAGTGTGCCATACATAATGCATGTTCACAAAATAAATTAAAGGAATAAATGTGAATGATATTTTATTGTTAATCTCACATATGAATTTGTCTTAATTGCTCGTGGTTTACGAGTGTAATTTCAATCATTGTAATTGTGTGATATATGTGATTCATCGGTTCGATCAGACACCATGCCTAATATAAGATATCTCTTGATTAGCTCATGCATCATGCCTCGTTAATATTATCAACTGACTCGATTACATATACTAGGTTGCCTTAGATACCACACCTAGTATATGTTCTATTGGCGGTTTACTGGGGTAGCACAATTTGCACATTAGCTATTTTTTTGTTTATTCCATGAGTGAACCAAATTATTTTATCCTTGTTATCCATGGGTGTCTGAGTTGTGTTTAATTAAGGGATGGTTCAAGTGTAAACCGATTTTGAATGTTAAATATTATCGTAGATATCCCGAGGAACCTTAGTGGTCCGGTTTCTCTAAAGGTTATTTGAAATTAGATGTTAGTTATGGTGATCGTTTAGACATGTCTAATATGGTTTGTAGATCAGGTTGGCAACCGACAATCTTGTGTTAAGTTTATTTATTGGGACTATATATATCTGTGTATGTGTATGTTTGTGTGGGTTAAAGTGGTTTGTAACTTAAGAGTAAGGTATGTGTGGCATTTGGTATACGAGGTAGGCTTGGAAAATCTTATTTGACATAAAGGGTAGATTTAGAAACACCTTACAGTGAAAATATGGTTTAATGTTTAATGGTAGAATTGGCAGCAAAATGAGGTAGGATGGCTAAAAATAAGGTGTATGAGTCATAATTAATAGACTTAGGATGGTAAGAGTGTTACGACTCAAACCGCCATGATTGACACCTACACTAATCCTCTAATGGGAGGACAATTATTACAGCCCAACTAAACAATGCTAATAAAAAAACAAGCATTTAGAGAAAGTTGAGTTCCCATAAACTCAGTAAATTATCGAACATAAACATAAGCAAGCGGAAATTCAACTCCAAGGACCCTAAAGTCATTGTATCAAAACATTGAAGTAAACGTTCTAAGATAAGGGGATGCAACCCCAAAATGAACTAAACATAAAGTAAGAGTTTGAAAGGTCTAAATCGAAGGAAATAGGCTAAAATCCTAGATGAATCCATGATAGCCAAAAAGAACCGGGTCACCCTTAAACTCGACAAGTCAGTGATCTCCTAGCTGAGGTCTCTCAACAACCGCCTGAAGATGCCCTGTACTAAAAAAAAGTGCAATATCATTACACAAACAACGGTGCATATAAAAATGCAACTGTAAATGCAAACAAGTCGAGATCTAACTATATAAGAAACATATATATGCGTATAAAAATATTAAAGTAAATTACACTAAAATCAATCAATTGTAGAACCTGGCTATTTCGGTCAAATCAAAAAAGTTTTTTTTCCTCAAACTGATTAAGCATGTCTTCAGTGGAAGACAACTTGTAGACATCTTCACTTAGACCTCTTATATCTTTAAGAATTTCTGGTGTGGCGGTTGAAATTGCCAGTTCGCCCAATCTCTTAGATCGCTCATTGATTTGATGATTGGCAGATGGAAAGTTTTCCTCTAAACGTCGAAGATTTTCTTCATATCCATAATCATCTCCAAAATTCAACAACACTTGTTGAGCAGCTGCTGCATCTTTGAAATTATAAGCGGTCACTGGCTCATTCTTTGATGGAACCAAATCAACAAAATTATTTTCTTGTGAACCAATTCGAAGAGGATCGATCTTGAAAGGCGGAGGAGATTTTTTGTAGAACAACAAATCACCTGTCTTTCTATCCCTAACAGCTTCTAAAGGCGCCTCCATGATAATTTTGTGTACTGAACTAGGTCTATTTTGTGTGTCTATATATAGTACCAGGATTTATGTTTGCACAAAAAAGGCTACTAAATCTATTTGCATTTTATGTCCAAGCTTTAATATTGTTGAAAATAAGAATTTGTTGAAAATAAGAATTTAGTCTTGATTGTACTTACTTGGATTAGTCTGAAACATGGTAACCATTATTTTCCATTTATATATATTCAATTTGGATAGTAATATTTTATTTAGATGAACATTCCTTGTAGGAGTTTCTCTCATTAAATGATTATTGCCTTAACATTTTTACCAAATACTATTGTAACTTCAAAATAGAGTTAATACAAAATTTTAGTATTTAAATTATATATATATATATATATTATAAGTGGGAGTTAATCAGCTTCCCGTCAGCATGTCAACAAATGATCAGAATTTCTTTTGAGGGTATTTTTGTCCAAGCTTCATTTTGTGCACTACTTGTTTGTACTTCACAATTTCATCATTTTTTTAAAAAAAATAAAATGATATCGATATCGATTAAGGAGGAGTTTGAAGACATTGTATGTTTTATTCTTATGTCATATGTAAATGTATAAAATGTACAATAATGCATTATGTAATAGCAGATTTTATTCATGAACTAATTTTGATGATTTCGTAACAAGTTATTTATTTTAGAAAATTATGTTGCAACCAAAAATTAATTATCATATTTTTTTTGTTGAAAAAAGAGGTTTTACTAGCAAATGTCGTTGCAACCTTAGTCGACACTAAAAATCACTCATAACTTTTAGTGTCAATATTTTAGGATTTTGTGTTTTATCGCCTCTAAAGGTCATTTTTTTGCAGTGAATCCTAGTTGGAAACGCTTAGGTGGAGGGAACAGTCTTATGTGACTTGCCACATCACTAGAAATTTAGATAGTTTACTCTTGAGGGTATTTATGGTCTCTTGAGATAACAATGAGGGTAGTTTTTTGTTAGGTAGTGGAGTCTGATTAATTTTAGGTTTTCCTATTTATTCTCTATTTTAGGCTTTCTTATTTATTCTCTATTTATTATCTGTAACAAAAAATACTCTATTTATTAATATAAATATACCTCAACGTCGTGGAAGTTTACTCACGGGGTGTTACCACGAAATATTGGGCTTTTTTTTTCTCTCTCTCTCTCTCTAGATCTCTCATCTCTTTCTCTTGAAAGTTTTAGTGTTCTTCATTCATCTAGTGTGTGTGCGTGAATTCAATCCTAACAACTGGTATTAGAGGTAAGGAGATTCAACACGATCACTGAAGATAGATAGTTCAAAGCTTGGAATCGAGAAGTTTGATGGATCCGATTTCAGTTTCTGGAAGATGAAGATTGAAGATTATCTGTACCAAAAAGGTCTTCACGAACCGTTTACCGAGGTGAAGCCGGAATCCATGATGGAGGAGAAGTGGAAACTCAAGGATCTCCAGGCTTTAGGGTTGATCCAGTTGACTTTGTCAAGAAACGTGGCATTCAACATCGTGAAGGAGAAGACTACGTTCGGTTTGTTGAAGGCACTGTCAAACATGTATGAAAAACCATCGGCTATGAACAAGGTATATTTGATGCGTAGATTGTTCAATTTACAGATGTCTGAGAATGGATTTGTTTCTGATCATATAAACGAGTTCAATATGATTGTGAGTCAATTCAATTCTGTGGATATTAATTTCGAAGATGAAATTAAGGCGTTGATTTTTATGTCATCTCTGCTTGAGTCTTGGGATACTGTTGTTGCTGCGATTAGCAGTTCCCGTGGATCTGAGAAACTGAAGTTTGATGAAATCCGTGATGTCATTCATAGTGAAAGTATTCGCAAACGAGAAATGGGAGATTCACCGGGTAGTGCTCTCAGGTTGATCGAAGGGGGAGAAGTAAGACGAAAGGCCAAAATCAACATGGTCGATCAAAATCAAAGAATCGAGGAAAATCCCTGAATAGTTCAAACGTGATTTGTTGGAACTGTGGAGAAAAAGGCCACTTTCGGACGAATTGTACAAAGTTATAGAAGAAACAGAATCAGAAATTTGGAGATGACAATGATTCTGTAAATTCAGCAGAAAACATTGGGGATGCTCTAATCCTTAGTGTGAACAGCCCGGTTGAATCATGGATTTTGGATTCTGGTGCATCTTTCCATTCGTCTCCAAGCAAGGAGTTGTTTCAAAATTTCAAATCTAGAAATTTTGGAAAAGTATATCTTGCTGACAATAAAGCCTTAGAGATTGAAGGAAAGGGGGATGTTTGCATAAAGACCACCTCGGGAAACCAGTGGACATTGGAGGATGTCAGATATATTCTTGGGATCAAGAAAAATCTGATCTCTATTGGTCAGTTGGATAGCACGGGATATGCAGCAGAGTTTAGGAAAGGTTCGTGGAATATCGTGAAAGGTGCTATGGTAGTAGCTCGTGGCACCAAATCTGGAACCTTGTACACCACTGCAGGGTGTATAAACATGGCCGCTGTTGTTGAAGGTGCTTCCGGTTCATGTCTGTGGCACAACAGACTTGGACACATGAGTGTTAAAGGAATGAAGATGCTGGTTGCAATAGGAGCATTAGAGGGTATGAAGTTGTTGATATGGGGTCTTTGCGAGAGCTGTGTTATGGGAAAACAGAAAGGAGTAAGCTTCACAAAGATTTCTAGAGAGCAAAGAAAGTGCAGTTGGAAATGGTCCATACAGCATCACTTGAAGGATCCATATTCTATATTACCTTCATTGATGATTTCAGCAGGAAGATATGGGTTTACTTCTTGAAGCATAAGTCAGATGTGTTTGCAACTTTCAAGGAGCGGAAAGCTGAAGTTGAGAATCAAACCGATATGAAAGTCAAATGCCTAAGGTCTGACAATGGAGGAGAGTATGACAAATCAAAGTTCAAGGAATTTTGTGCAGCTGAGGGAATCAAATTGATGAGAACAGTTCCTTGTAAGGCAAGGCAGAATGGAATTGCTGAGAGAATGAACAGAACATTGAATGAGCGTGCAAGGAGTATGAGGATACACTGTGGGCTGCCCAAAACACTTTGGGCGGATGCTGTGAGCACAACTGCATACTTGATCAACAGGGGACCATCAGTTCCTTTAGAGTTCAAGATTCCAGAGGAGGTGTGGACAGGAAAAGAACTCAAGTACTCACACTTGAGGACTTTTGGTTGCACTGCTTATGTTCATGTTGATCCAGAAAAGAGAGACAAGATTGATGCCAAGGCTGTGAAGTGTTACTTCATAGGCTATGGTTTTGATCTGTTTGGTTACATGTTTTGGAATGACAAGAACAGAAAGATCCTGAGACATTGTGACGTGACATTTGATGAGTCTGTCCTTTACAAGGACAGAGAGCAAAAGGTTCTAGAGATTACAAAGCAAGTGGGAGTTGAGGTTGAGTTGGAGAAGAGTAACCCCAGAGATGTCGAAGCATCTACTCAATCAACTTCTACTGAAGAATCTGAAGTGGAGCAAGTTACACCTGAGCAGGTGTTAAGGAGATCATCTAGATCCATCAGGGCACCAGATAGGTATTCACCTTTATTACACTATCTATTGCTGACTGATGGGGGGAACCAAAGTCTTTTGATGAGGCCCTACAGGTGGAGGATTCGATCAAGCAGGAGCAAGCCATGGATGATGAGATGAGGTCACTTGAGAAGAACGACACGTGGGTGTTGACTGAGCTACCTGTAGGGAAGAGAGCTTTGCTGAACAAGTGGGTGTTCAGAATCAAGACTGAAGCAGATGGCAAAAGAAGGTTTAAGGCTCGTTTAGTGGTTAAAGGAATTCACAAAGGAAAGGTATTTATTATGCTGAGATATTCTCTCCTGTTGTGAATTTAACCTCTATTTGAATTCTGTTGAGTTTTGTTGCATCGGAGAATTTGCATCTAGAGCAAATGGATGTAAAAACAACATTTTTGCATGGAGATCTGGACAAAGAGATCTATATGCACCAATCGGAAGGATTTGTGGTTCCAGGCAAGGAACACATGGTGTGCAAGATCACCAGGATCATGTATGGACTAAAGCAAACATCAAGGCAGTGGTACAAGAAGTTTGACTCCTTCATGACCAAGAGTGGATTCTGCAAAGCTGAAAAGGATCCTTGTATTACTTCAAGAAATACACTGATTCTTATGTCTTTCTACTCTTGTATGTGGATGATATGTTGATTGCACAATCTAGTATGAGGGAGATTAACAATCTGAAGACAAGGTTATCTGCATCGTTTGAGATGAAAGATTTGGGTCCAGCAAAGCAGATTTTGGGGATGAAGATTTCTTGGGATAGATCTGCTGGAACTTTAAATCTATCTCAGGAGTTGTACATTGAGAAGGTGATGAGCAGATTCAGGGTTAATGATGCTAAGCCCAGGACTACTCCATTGGCAAATCACTTTAAATTGTCAAAGGAGTAGTCACCCAAGACTGCCGAGGAGTGTGATCATATGGCACTTGTTCCATATGCTTCAGCAGTTGGTAGTTTGATGTATGTTATGGTCTGCACTAGACATGATATAGCACATGCAGTGGGAGTTGTTAGCAGGTATAGGGCGAACCCTGGGAAAGAGCATTGGGAAGCTGTGAAGTGGCTTCTGAGATATCTGAGAGGTACATCCAGTACTTCACTTTGTTTTGGCAAAGTCAAGGGGACTCTAAAGGGTTTTGTGGATGCTGATCTTGGTGGGGATGTTGACTCGAGAAAAAGTACATCCGGGTACATTTACACCATAGGTGGAACAACAGTGAGTTGGATGTCCAGGCTTCAGAAGTGTGTTTCTCTTTCATCTACTGAAGCTGAGTATGTGGAAATAGCTGAAGCTGGGAAAGAGATGATATGGCAGGCAGATTATCTTGAGGAATTGGGCAAGAAGCAGAGCGAGAAGATTCTTTACTCAGATAGCCAGAGTGCCATACAGTACGTGAAAAATCTAGTCTATAATTCAAAGACAAAGCACATCAGAAGGCTATACCATTTCACTCGCAGGGCAGTGGAGGATGGTGATATGTGATTGGAGAAGATAGAGGGTGCAAAGAACCCGACAGACATCTTGACGAAATGTGTTGATGTTGGGAAACTGAGGTTATGTAAAACCTCGGTTGGTCTTCTGTAGTTGTTGCTACAGATGTTACGGTGCGGTAAAGATGTTGATGATGAAGAGATTTTTTTTGAGAATGTATTTTTTGGATGACTGAGTCAGTCTCCAAGTGGGAGAATTGTTAGGTAGTGGAGCCTGATTAATTTTAGGTTTTCCTATTTATTCTCTATTTTAGGCTTTCCTATTTATTCTCTATTTTAGGCTTTCCTATTTATTCTCTGTAACAAAAAATACTCTGATTTATTAATATAAATGTACCTCACTGTCGTGGAAGTTTACTTACGGGGTGTTACCACGAAATATTGGGTTTTCTCTCTCTCTCTCTCTAGATCTCTCATCTCTTTCTCTTGAAAGTTCTTGTGTTCTTCATTCATCAAGTGTGTGTGCGTGAATTCGATCCTAACATTTTTATCCCAAAATTTAATGAAGGATAATGATCTATTTGCATAATTTAGAGTATTTTTTTTTACCCTTTTCTATAAATATTATATTAGGAATTTTAATTAAAATACAATTTTACGGAAATCTTTATAAAATTTGAGTTTTTTTTTATACATTTGATATACTGAAGGTTCATTGCGTATGAAAAGGATACAAGTAGAGTATGTTAAACGATGCATCTCTATTTTTGAGTTAATATCCTAAATCAGTCCCTCAACTTTAAGAATTTATTTAATAAAGTCATTAAACTTTATTTATTAATTTAAGTCATTTAACCTAGAAATTTGTATCAATAAAACCACTCAACTAAATTTTACATTACATTTTTATAATTTGAGAAGATGTTCTCCTTGTATATCATTAACTTCATGAAACTCACCAGTCATGAACCCGGTGACTACGTCACTAAATTTTTATTTGCTACATAATATGTTTTATTTGCCAATAGAACTTGACATATGAAAAAGAATTACCCCCCCCCCACCCTCCCCCCGGTTTTAAAAAGAATAATCTAGTTTGACTTGACAAGGAGTTTAAAAAAAGAAAGAAGACTTTTTAATCTTGTGGTTCTATATTAAATTTATGTCAAATGTACCAAAATGCCCTTCAATCTTGTGGTCTTAAACATGCCACGTGAAAAGTTAAGGTTAAAGTGTTGCCAAAAAAAGAAAAGGTCATTCTTTTTTAAACAGACTAACAAGGAAACAGGGTCATTCTTTTTTAGACGGAGGGAGTAATAAGTTTCGAACTTCTAACTATGAAGCCGTACATGTTCTTTGGGCATATTTAGTATGTTACACTTAGATTATCTTTTCATTTTTTATTGTTCCTTTGTTGCAGTAAAGCAAGGATTTGCATTTGTAGTAGTCAAGAGTGGAAGAAAAGGTACAAGGTGATAAATCAATAAACATCAAACTATATATGTAATCTGATACCTTAACTTGTTGGCTTCCACGGTTACATCATACTTTAGGCATATTATTAACAATCAGTATTCTTCCCATGGACCCATTCTTAGTTCCATTGCTTCTTTTAAGCTAAACTTGCAAGATTATGTAGGTGTTTGTAGACTTTCTGAGCCATAAAACTCACGATGGCTATTTTAAGAAATGGTCCTTGATGCCCATTCAAATTTTACAAAACATTAAAATATAATACATTATTACATATATAGTAGCAGAACCAGAATTCAAACATCATACGTTCTGAAAATTGTAATTGATTATTACATAAAGATAAATTTATATGTTAATTTGTAACAATAGGTCTTAACCCCCTAATTTTTATAATCTAATGGTTCAAAGCTACTAAATTCAAAGATTAAGGGTGTGTTTGGTATGAAGGAAAATGTTTTCCATGGAAAATGTTTTCCTAGAAAATGTTTTCCTGGAAAACAAGTAGATTTTGGACTTATTTTCTCATGTTTGGTTGGTGAGTAGAAATTATTTTTCGGAAATGATTTTTAGTGTTTGATTTATGAATGAAAAATACTTTTGAGGAATATTTTTTATTTTTACTAGAATACAAAATAATTTATGAAATTGGAAATATTTTTTAAAACTAATTTTTTTTTGGGTGGTGGTGATAAGGGGTAGGGGTAGTAGTGGTGGGGGGGGGGGCAGAGGGAGGAGGTAGGAATGAAAATTTTTTTTGAAGTTGATAGTATTTTTAAAAAATAAAATTAATTTTTTGGGGTTGGTAGGGGTGGGTAGGGGGCTGGCCGGGGGGGGGGGGGGGGGGGGGAAGAGGTAGGAGCTTAAAAATAAAAATTTGGAGTTGAAAATATTTTTAAAAAGTAAAATTAATTTTTTGGGGAGGGGTGGTGTTGGGGGAGGGGGTAGAGGGGGAGGGTGGTCAGAGATCGGTGAAAAAATAAAATTTTGAAATTGAAAATATTTTTTTAAAAATTTATATTTTTTCAAAAAAAAATGTAATTTAAAATTGGAGGAGGGCTTTGGAAAATGTTTTCCTTAATTTTTTAAGGGAAGTCATTTTCCTTAATTTTGAGGAAAATGAGTTGATTTGGAAAACATTTTCCAAAACTTTTACCCCAACCAAACATGAGAAAATTGGAAAACATTTTCCAGAAAATGTTTTCCTTCGTACCAAACACACTCTAAAACTCTTAAAACTTAAATTCTAGATATTGTATCTAAACTGGACACTACCAATGAAAGCAAATATGAAATAGGCTATAAATTAAAAAGCTCATTCATGCATTTTGCCAAAAAAGTTACAGACATTGGGCAACGCTTCCCAAACAGATAATTGCGAGATGAAAATTCCTTGTAAAAATTACCAAATTCTATCATACCAGAAGCATATATTTCATCATTATATGTGGCACACAATTGTAAATCTCTATAGATTCTTAAAAATTAAGGATGAAAAGGCTGATAGTCTAGAGGATAATTTGAAGGTATATCTAAAGTCTTAACTCTTTTATGTCAAATTTAGTATGTAAAGTAGCTGTCTTTAAATTTCCTAAATATGTGTTGCTGATCTATCTTCTATCCGGTAGGATATGAAACCCGCTGTTTTTAGTTGAAATGGAATAGAAATTGAACAAATTATTATTGCACTAAGCAAGAATGTTAACACGATGGGGGGGGGGGGGGGGGGGGGAGTTACAAAAGATAAATTCACTCTTCGGTCTAGTAAAGCATAAACATTAAAAGTAAAGACTTTGATCATAGCAGTGACGACATCTGCTGAATAATCTTGCCTTTGGTGACTACTGCTATCATAAAGACGGTTTGCTCCTAGTTCTAGCAATAGCTCCTCTAGGTGCAGCCATGTCTGGTGAGCAACTGAAGAACCCTATTGCCCCTATTCCTACTACTTTTACTCTTCTTTGGATATTGTTTCTAGAAGTAACCCTCTTGACCACACTTGAAAAAACCTGTGGTGTCATAGCACCACGCTTCAGGGTGATTTCTTCCACACTTAGAACATGTAAGAGCCAAGTTACCTTTTTATGACATACTACCTTGAGACTCTGCATGTTCAGGTTTTAAAATTATGGGAGTTCTGGATATTGCACTCACCTTTGTTCCTTGGTGCAGGTACACTAGCAGATGATGTAGCAGGTCTCTTATGTTTCTGTTGGAAAGAAGATTGGTTCGCATTTCTCGTTTGTTGCCTGGATTTATTCCCTTTTTTAGCTTTCGTATTTCTCAATTCTTCTCTGTCCCTCAACTTATCCACCTAAACCTTTTTCACATGAATCATCAACCTCGCTATACCTATATCACCTATAACCATAGTTGTCTTACCTTCCTTGCTCGACAAACGAGATGAACCAACAATAAACAAACTGATCCTACTCTTCATATTCGCAACCATCTTTGAAGCATCACGGGAAAACTAGTTGAACTTAAGTATATATTCATGAATACTTATAGATTCCTTTTTAAGGTTAAGGAATTATCGTACCTTTGATTCTCTTAGTTCCCGGTGAAAGTAACGCCCTAAGAAAGTTTCCTCAAACATAAACCAACTCAAATTGGTGCACGCTCATCTCTTGACTTCTTTCATTGGTCAAACCATATTCTAGTGATAACCTTCAACTGGTGTGCATCTAGTTCCACTCTTTCAACATTAGTGACATGCATAATATTGAATACCTTCTCAAGTTCTTCGACAAAATTTTCCTGATCCTCAGTGATGCTTGAACCAGTGAAACTCGAAGAGTTATCCTTAGAAACTCACGATTATAGAAGTATCAGCCACTACCTGAAGATTCTCTCTTTGTTTCCTACTTGGTTGGTCAGAACTTGGCTCAACATCCTGATGGCCTCACGGAACTCAGCATTGGTGACCTAAGCTTGAGGTTGAAATTCTGGTGCATTCACTAACCCTTGTTCCTCAATGTTCCTTGTTAACCAGGTGACAATGGATAGATCTTCGAGAAGGAATGATCTAAAAGATACGCGCAAGCATGATTTGGAAGAAATTTGTATAGAGATAAACCCAATGGCACGAAATGAGTATGATAAGGAGAAAAATCCTAAAATGTTGCAGCCTCATAATTATAGATGTGACGTGCTTCAAACCAATAACTAGGACTCTATAGATACGTCTTCATAGACTCCTTGAGAATCTTGAACTCAGGGCTCAGATACAAAGTTTGTCATGTTCCGAGCATACACCATGGACGTGTCAGGTACTCAAGAACCATTACAACCCCCATACGAACCCTTGGATTGGCGCAACTCTTAGCGGAAGACTAACTCATAACTTAGAATGTATCAAATAAGATCGGCTTAAAATGTAAACTACATTTCTCAATATAAAACTTTGAATGTATTAAATGACACTCGACTTAGCCGTAATGGCAACTCAAAGTTCAACATATATCCATTAACAAGATAATGACAATTAAACGAACTACCAATTGTCTATAAAGCCTCTAATAACTAAGACATATGTCGACTCAATATATGTTAACTGTATCATTTTATGATGCAGGCTTAAAGGCATCAGTACATTGAATGGACAAGCATTTAAGGGGGAAACTAAACACAACATAAACTTGAACTGAATTTGAGAAGAAATTTCACTCAACTCATAGATACTTAACTCAAATGCAAGATAAAACAACAATAAGGTGCAGCTTATATAAGGCATTTAAACAGTAGTAACAACTCGATCTACTCATAAATTAAAGTAACATAATTCTATGTGAGTTTTTCTTACCGACAACCATCACTACGAGCTAATGTGGTTATGAAACCTCCCACCCATGCTTCCAGAACTATCATATAACTTACCAGGATGTAGAACGCCTTAACTAAGTGGATTCACTAGTCTATGCTAAAACCACTAAGTGTCATCTAAAAAGTTTGACACTTTCTACCCACGATGGCTGCATGATTAATGGAGACTTGAGTTATTGTGAACTTGTCTGCATATTGATTCTCAATACTACTCCCAAAATAGACTGAGCTCATATGTTTTAAAACAAAACACTTTCTTTGATTTGAGGTAATTACTCAAAAAGCTTATCTCTTAAAAGAGATGTAACTCAAAACTACTCATGAGAACTCATTTGGGAATTAGTGTTTCCTCTTATCTTAAAATATTTGCTATTTGTGATAGCTTAGTTCCCATATATCATTTAATGAAATTAACTTCACTCTTTGCTCTTTACTCAACTCAAAAATCAAGTCTTAAAGCAAATTTAAAACATTTGTGAAAGAATTTTGCAAAACTCTATGAACTTCTCTTGACTTGACTCTTTACTTTCCTTGAATTGAATTATGGATATAAGACTCATGTCTCATGTTATTTAGACATACCTTAGAGTGTAAAGACCGATTAGAAAACTTAGTACACTGCAGGGGAACTTAAACGGAAATAAGTCGGTAAAAGTTGAAGGCCTGACAACCCTAGTGCTCTGAGTGGCAGAGGGCACTAGAGCCTGACTACTGAGCATGGCTTGGGGGGCACCAATTGGCACGATGCCTAGAGGAAAACTTGTAGAGCCTTATGTTGGGTGAATTCTCTTGGTCGTTTTTAAACTCTAAACCCTCTGGATTCATTTTGCTCTTTCCCCAAACACTTACATTCAACAAAATAACCAAAATATGAAAGAATCTACTCAAAACAACATTTAATTTCATGAACTTAGATCAAGAACTTCTCTACAACTTCAACAATCAAGAACCAATGGAAACTTTATAAGAGTCCATCAAGAACCCAATTTCTATACATTTAAGAACATAAATTCACTAAAATAAATCAATATTGGCACGTGGGTAAATTAAACAACACTATACAATCTGACATACCTTGTAGGGATTAACCCTTAGCAAAATCCACAAGCAATTCTCCATGAATGCGACGATTTTTTAGCTTCTTCTCCCCTTCTTTTCTTTTCTCTTAAAACCCTAGGTTTATTTTATGATGCACAAATTGAATCAAACAAATTAGACCCTAATTGAATCACTAAAAGTGAAACTAAATCATTTTTAATTCTAATATCTCATTTTGACTTTCCTTATCTAGACAGCCTGATTTTCAATGGGCATAGCTCCCTCATACGAACTCACAATTGAGCAAACTCAGCGGAGTAGGAAATATAATTTAAAGATATTCTCTATAGTATCTTGCAGCAGACCTAAATCTTCCTTAACTAGGAGGTATGGTTGTTTGAAGTTGATAACGTAAATGTATTATATAAGATTCGACTTAAACATATTGGAAACTCAAAATTCAACATAATCCAATAACAAGATAATGACAATTAAATGGACTAACTAACCGTCTATGAAGCCTCTTATAGCTGAGATGGGTGTCGGAAACAGACTCATGACATCCTAATGAACTAAAATTCTATAAAAAAACAATAAAATTGGATCCTTCGAAAGCAAGGAGCCTCACCAACGAACTATAAATGATCGAACGGATCAACGAGGCGCTTGATGCTGATCCTTATTTCCTGTATTTGTATCATAACGATGCATGCTAAAATTCGTCAGTACATTGAATTTACAAGCATGTGAGGGGAAAACTAAACACAACATAAGCATGAAATAAATTTGAAAAGAACACTTACCTTAGATTTACTCAACTCATGGGTACTTAACTCAAATGCAAAATAAAACAACAGTAAAGGTGCAATTTCTATAAAGCATTTAAATAGTAATAACAACTCAATTTACTTTTATAATAAAGTAAAATAATTATGTAGGAGATTCTATAACGGACGACCATCACTATGAGCTAATATGATTATACAACGTCTCGTCACACTGCCAGAAATGTTCTATAACTTATCAGGATATAGAACACCTCAACTAACTAGATCCACTAGTCTATACTAAAAAGCATTAGGTGTCATCTCAAAAGGATGACCCTTTTCACCCACAATGACTACATGGTTTGTGGAGACTTGAATGATTATGAACTTGTCTCTGTGCCTAATATTAGTCCCAAAATATACTCAAATCATATTTTTTTAAAACAAAACTCTTTTTTGTGATTTGAGGTAATTACTCAAAAAGCTTATCTCTTACTAGATATGGAACTCAAAACGATTCGTGAGAACTCATTTGGAAATTGATGTTTCCTCTAATATTTAAATGTGGCAACATTTTTTCTTTGGGAAAACTTAGTTCCTATATATCCTTTAAAGAAATGAACTTCCATTGTACTCTTTACTCAACCTAATACTCAAGTCTTAAACAAATTTAAAATTTTTGTGAAAGAATTTTAGAAAACTCTATGAACTTCTCTAGCCTTGACTCTTTACTTTATTATGGATTAAAGGCTCATGATCTAATGTTATGGATGTTCTCACTTTTTTAGATGTACCTTAGAGTTTAGAAATTGATTAAAAACTTAGGTACGATGCAAGGGAACTCAAACGGAAAGAAGTGGTCAAAAGTGGAAGACTTAGAACGCCTAGTGTTCTGAGTGGAACAGGGCACCATGCTGAACTACCTGGCATTGCTTGGGGTGCACCGGAGTTCCGGCGCCTTAGAGGACAAATTTTAGAGATTGATGTGTGGCACTCAGAGTGGCACAATGCCTGAACCCCTTCCCCAGATAATTGACGAATTCTTTTAGTTGTTTTTCAACTCTAAACCCTCTAGATTCAATTATTTCTTTCCCCCAAACTATTATATTCAACTACATAACAAAAAAAAATACTAGAATCAACTCTGTTTTATCGAAAAAATTGAAAGAGTTTATTTATTTTGTTTTAAGATATTTTTGACTTTTTAGGGAGTCGCCACTTAATTTTTTAAGAGAAATTAAGAAAATTGTTTTCAAATAACTTAAACAGAAAAATTGTTTGAAAACATTTAAAAGGGTTCGGGGATTCTTATTAACGTCTTAGGAATGTTTTGAAGGCACCTAAGACGTTCCGCTTAATGCGGCTTTCCGACAACTAACCATTTGACTAATATTATTTTTTAAGATTTGCGAATTTTATTTGAAGTTAAACTTCCTAAAATTTAAATCTAAGCGAACTTGCGAATTTCGAACATTATTGTTTTAAAATTTAGTTTAGTTTTAAGTTTGATAAATAGTATGACTTTCAATGGGGATTGGAGTTTTCCTAATCCTAAGCTAATGGCATTCAAACAAAGCATGTAAACAATATAGTAAAGAGGGAGAGAGAGAGAGATTGGGTCCAATTTCGGGTTCTGTCTGCCTTGACCGAAATTTGGATCCACCTGCTTTTTGGGTTTTTAACCTATTTCTCGTTTGGGTTTTCGACCCACTTCAGTCTAAACATACAAAATAAATACAAGGTAAAAATGAGAAGGGCGTATGCCCAAAATAAATACAACATAATAAATTAAAAAAAATCTTCCAATCCGCCTTCTGTGACTTTCTTCGATTCTTTTCACTTTGGTATCTGTAAGCCTTTCGGAACTATTTCTTCTATTTTGCAAGCTTATTAGAATATGGAGATTCGGTCCTTTGTGTCCCAATGAGAAAATGCATAGACAAAGTCCGTGAGGACCGGAACATATTTCACAAGCAGAAGGACAAACAAATAATTAAAATTTGCATTTTTATTAGAAAAGATAATACATGATAAGATAAAATAGATACTTAAATGGAACATCACGTTGACATGAACATAGAATTTTAAGTAAAACAAATAGTAATGGATGCCGACATATCACTTGAGAATCAACGGAGCTCTACTCGTACTATTCGAAGCATGAGATATGATGCCACAAACGTATGAAAAGAGTCGAATCACGTGCATTCATAGAAGGAAATATATAGAATCAATGAACTGCCACTTTTTATACAAAATTTTAAACGAATAAGAAAAAGAAGACTCTACCCAACTATTATATATATATGTATACCCACATATGAAAATATTGCATCAGGCTAAAGGATTGAAGCAATGGATTTGATTACTTTTCACTGAAGAAACATAATAGAAAATGTCAACTTACAACAAATCCAAAGTAACATAAGTATATTTTTTTTTCTAAAATACAGCGGATGAAAACTGAAGAAACAAACATATTCGCATTATTATTACGTATTATAGTTGAGGAAGGTCACAGCAAAATGGAATGACATAAAATAAGCATGTTAAACATGGACCAACAGCGCATAATATCAACGAGAATCGCAAAAAAAAAATTCGCTTCTATATATGAGCAAGATGGAATTTGACATTTTTACTACTTCCAGTATGGAATGGGGGAAGAAACGACATGCTTCAACACTCGAAACAGAAAAAAATATCACAAAGAACAAAATAGAACTACACTGATATTTCAAGAATCTGATTGTAGCACTCAAACAAATGAACGGAGGAAGTGATAAAATTGGCAATGAAAGCATAAGATGCGACTTGACGGATGACAACTAAATAAACTTAACACAAGGAGAAACAAAGATGAAAACAAACACGAAGCCATTGGGTCAAAGCGTAAACAGACCAACCATGAATACTCACATTCGAGTATCTCAACACAACTTGACCCAAAAACGAAACAAAGGAACAACAAATTGGTGAACAGAAACACATATAACGATTTAGAATATCACTAGAGAAAATCGACAGTCACAGCTAAAAACCATCGCATTAAAGCAACAAAGATGAGGTAAGTTCGAAAGAGGTAAACCGTACCTTTTTGGGTGCAGCAAGACTGAGACGAGAACGAGCAGCATCAGCAACAACCTCCACCCCAAACGAAAACACGAACACCAAATGACGAAACGAAAGCCGCTAGATCGATTAGCTCACCAATCTGTTGATCACTTGTTTCGCACGATCTTGGAAACCCTTTCTAAGATATCTTGAAACTCTTCTCAAAAAGTTTGAACAGAAAAAAATGATAGAGAGAAAAGAAATCCTCCGCTCAAATCTACCCAAAAAAAAATTTCCAACCTCTGTAATTCTCCTTTAGGTCTTCCGAAATAAACAAGAAAACTGAAAGAATTTTCCCCCAAGAATTTTCCAATCCGTTTTCTGAAGCAAGACGAGAGTTTAAATAGAGGAAAATTAGGGTTTTTCCAAGGGAAATGGCTGGAAGATGCCTTTACACGCCCAAATCTTATCCAAAGGTTGAGGGAATATGCCCTGAAGATGCTCTCGAATTTGTCGCATTCCAACGGAAAGGGAGCACACATAGAGGGATCAGATTAATCGCGTGTCCTTGCACCATTACGTGGAATGATCCTACGCTACAAGGATGGGATTTGCAGCCTTCATTGCTGCAGCTACGCGGGCGTACTGTTGTATGAATCACAGAGGAAGACGACACAAATTTGTTCCTTCACGCGCGATAGAGAGAAGGAGAGAGAGGAGGGTGTTTGGGGGAGGAGTTTACGCGTGAAGGAGACGTGATGGAGGGAGTTTTTCCTGGAAATTTCGCGGCTGCTGTTTCTTGTTTCTGCTGGGAGTCGCATGGGATTTTCGCGTCTGGGCTCTGTTTTTTTTTTCTGGGGAAAACGGGTAGGGGAGGAAGAAGGTTGGGTCGGGTCAAAATTTAAGGGGGCTGGGCTGGGTTGAAAAGGGGATTGGGTCGGGTGGAAAGTAGCTTTGGCTGATCTGCTTGGAATAATAAAACTTGGATGGTCTAGGAAATGAATTGGGCTGGAACATTAATTTAAAGGGATAAATGGGCTGGAAAGGGAATTGGGGTTGGCAAGGAAAATGGGCTGGGAATTAAAATAAGTAAAAATTATGTAAATCACATAGTGTAAAACATAAATTACCTTTTATCCCTACTTTTTTCAATTTACAAAAAATCCCTTATTTTTAAGAAGTTTTTGATACATAATAAAACAGTCGGATACATTCTATATTATGTTATTTTATCCGTTTGTTGAGTGATTTGGGGGACTAAAAACTGAAATTTGAATTAATTCCTACTTTTAATATGCTACAGTTATTAATTCCATAAAAAAAAGCATTAACTTGTGTGTTTCAAAATCAGTTTTATCCAATATAAAACTCTAAATTAAATTATAACTTTTCATTAGTGATCTTCCCTTTTTTTTGGCAGACTAATTCTTTTTTTTTGTTAAACACTATTTAAATTTTATATTATATTTATATATCAAATACTTTATTTTATAATCTTTGTTCAAACTTACTTTAATCAATATTAATTGCGGATATTTCACCCAAATTATTGTCAGTTCTAATTTAATTTAATTTAGTAATATAGTATCATGTGTGTAGATACTTAAAAAAATTTCATATTTTGAAGGACAAATAATTGTTCGTAATATATATAAATCATAGTACTGAATATATCTTATTTGTACAAAAGATATTAATTTTTTTAAAAAAAAAATGGCGTGTATCTAGTGTAATAACTAGTATCACTGTTTGTGATATTATATATTTTGATATTTCATGTATCATATACAAAATATAATTACGTATATAATTTTCTTTTTTTGTATCATGCAATATATTTACGTATATATAATAAGTATTTTTTTATGACAATAATTACATTAATGTAATTATTATTATTATAGTTTTGATACAATAATGACATTCATGTCCCAATAACAGTATACATAATTCCTGAATTCATAACGGTAATAAAAATAAAATTAAAGTAATAGAATAAATAATTTTAAAAATCAAAACACTTTCATAATTTAACAATATGTGTTGTTATGTTAATAAATACTTCAAACATCTTGTTTAACTCCAAAAAACAAAAAAAAAAATCAAACATTGAAAACTAACTAGCCTACATTAACAATTTCATCTTCAGATGATGGGTTTAATACATTCTTCATTCTTGAAGGGTCATCACTGTTGCTAACATATCCAACATTCATCTTGTCGAGACCATACATCAATAAAAGAATCGCATATCTTTTGCGAAGATAGCTACTCTTAAAACTATTACATGACATGTTGATTTTGTCACTCAGAATTCTGCATATACAACTACGAATAGTCCGCAATCACTACAAAAACAATAAGAATAATTATAAGAATGAATAGATACAAAAAATAAAATAAAATAATAAACAATACTCACAGGCTATCACTTATTTGTTGCATGTTGTCTTGAGCAAACTCCACATTAAACGAATGTTGTGGACCCAAAAGTTCTCCAGTTTTCTTGTCTTTATATGCATCCAATGCTGCCCAATCTGTTCTAACAGCATATCATAAGTCAGTCAAAATGATACTTAACAGACACTTTATAGCCTAACATGATACAAAAAATGCAAAGTTGTACTTGATACATAAAGGTAACTACAATTATAAGTCTGTCTACTTGATACTAACATGATACAAAAAATGCAAAGTTGTTAATATGATACATAAAATGCAAAAATAAACTTGATACATAATTCTAACAACATATCATACGTCAGTCAAAATGATACTTAACAGACACTTTATAGCCTAACATGATACAAAAAACGCAAAGTTGTACTTGATACATAAGTGTAACTACAGTTATAAGTCTGTCTACTTAATACTAACATGATACAAAAAATGCAAAGTTGTACTTGATACATACGTGTAACTATAGTTATAAGTCTGTCTACTTGATACTTTATATAAACGACAAACTTTAACATGATACATGAAACATAAATTGTGCTTGATACATAATTGTAACAACACAATGCAAACCAATTATGCAAGCTCTTAGACTTGTTTTCAACCAATTTCGGATCTTCAAAAATATAGATTTGGTTAGAGTTTGAAGTGATTATTTGAGTAATCCCAATACTAAATGACAGATGATCCATGAAATATTAGAAAAATAGAAGAATGAAAAGAGAGAATCGAAGAAGAACACAATACCTTTCAACAATATTGGATGAAAATGGTGGACAGAGTAGACGAAATTAGCGATTTGATTTTTTAAGGCGGACAGAGTAGACAAAAATGGCGGACAGATTAGACGAAGACAGACAGACAGACGGAAAGCACAATTTTGATTTTCAAAGGCTGACAAAGTAGACAAAAATGGCGGACAGATTAGATGAAGGCTAACGGATGGAGAGCACAAATTTTGATTTTCAAAATTGAGAAGATGAACCGTTGAGAAATTGACGCATTAATTTTGGGAGTGGTGTAAATGGGTTCTTTATTTGGGGAAAATAAAGAGTAAAATTAGGGATAAGATTTAATTAATTAGGATTTATTAGGATTCTAATTTAATAATGTATCTGTTAAATTAGACTTATTAAAAAATAGGGATTTTAGTATTTTTTTTAAAAATAAGGAAAATATGGAGAATATGTAAACTTAAGTTGTATATTCAGGTAATTAATCCTTAAAATAATTCAGGCTTTGATTAGAGCGGAAGCGGGGTGGGCTCGTTTTTAAAGCAAAGTCCCAAATAGGGTCCTTTAAATGAATTAAAGGGAAAATGGGTTAGATTTAATAAATAGTCAATTGAATTAAAATGATTAATTTGGCTAAACCTTAAATAAACGAATTTGTATTAATTAATTAACGAGCTTCTTTATTTAGTAATATAATTATTTAAATTGTAAAATAGTGATTAAAAAATATAACCATTATTTAAGCTAAACTAGTTTAATAGAATATTTACTAAACCTAAAATATTTTTTGAGATGGTATTTTAATAATCATAAAATGTATCAATTATATACATAACTATGTAAACATATATATTATCTAAAGTTATGATAAAAAGTATCCGAAGTAACATAAGTTCATGCATTATATTATTATATTTTTGCAAAATTTATAAAACTAATTAATTTAAATTTTTTGGAGAACTTACGAAGCTCGAGAATTAATTTATACCGACGCGGGTCAAAATTGGGTGTCAACAACTCTCCCTCATTTTACTTGGGTTGATGCAAGCAATTCGAGGAAAATGAAATTGACCAAACCTATTTTGACTAACCCCATTCATCTTTTAAGGAAGGATTTGGCAAAGGGTTTAGGAATTATGGCCGAACCCTTGAAACGGGTTTCCTACATATTTTAGGCCATATGAGAATTCAAGCCACTTGTAGTTCAATAAGCTTGATTCAATGCACGATTTTGAAAGAATTCAAAAGTTACCTCGATATCGAATTATGAAGGTATCGAAATGCTTGAGAGTAGATTGCGAGAGCGAATGTTGGAATACAGCCGAGTTTTCAACATTGAATCCGCCTACATATCCTTAAACCTTTAGGAATCAGGCTGTGTGTAGTTCGACTCGATCGATTGAAAAGAAAATCTATTATGCTAGGTAACCTTTGGTTTTGGATAAGTGAAAAGTTAAACGAGTATGAAAAGGAGGCTTGTAACCTCTTAGACATGAATGCGGCGTGATTCACACCCATAGTTAAGAACTTACACAGACATATTTTCCAAAGCTCTTGGCACATTGTCACTCAGATTGGAAACTTGCTTCCGGTAAATCAAAATTTCAGATGCGGGACTCAAACTGACAAAACTAAAGAAAAACCCACATGCTCTGAGATAGGAGTGTCGTTCGATTGTGGTGGAAGTCGCTCCTCTACTCGCGTCCCAAGAGTTTGACATTCCTCTTCGGAGTGTGTCCCAATTCGCTGCTAAGGAAAAGTTCCACGTTGTACTGCATACTTTTTGATGTCATCCACACCTGTGGTTTTCGGAGAATTCATCCTTTTGGATGCTCTCGACAAAGACTGAAATAAAAACTCGTCAGCTTAAAATTCAATTAGGATGGGAGACAGTGTCTTTTACCATGTTGACACTTCATTGTTCTCCTCAATATTTGACGTCGACTCGATCAGTCTGACGTACAGCAAATAAAGCTTATGACTTGTGTTTTGTAGCATAATCTTTAATGTACTCTATACTTGATGTTAAAATAAAAAAATGTTGATGCGATATCGATATTTCTTTTGTTGTCATCTTTGATGTTCTTCTGGATGTTTACTTTTAACAAATAAAAAGAATGTGGTTGATGCCGATGGATAAATATTTCTCTTGGGATACACGATTTCCCTTTCTTTATCTGTGTATTTCTTTCTTGCGGGGCGTGAATATCTTCCCGCGATACGTAAATTCCTATGAGGTAAGAAATCTTCTTGCAATGCATAACTTTCGGCGAGGCATGAAATCTTCTCGCGATGCGCACATTTCAACAAGGCATGGAATCTTCTCGTGATGCATAAATTCCAGCGAGGTATAAAGTCTTATCGCGATGTGTAAATTTTGATGAGGCATGGAATCTTCTCGTCGCATAACTATTGACTCGCGATGCATGATTTCTGCGATGCATAATTTTCAATAAGGCCTTGATTCTTCTCGTGATGCATAAATTCCAGCGAGGTATGAAGTCTTCTCGCGATGTATAAATTTGACGAGGCATGAAATCTTCTCGTGATGCATAAATTCCAAACTCGCAATGCATGATTTTCCGCAATGCATGACTTTCCGCAATGCATGATTTTCCACGATTTTGAAAGAATTCAAAAGTTACCTCGATATCGAATTATGAAGGTATCGAAATGCTTGAGAGTAGATTGCGAGAGCGAATGTTGGAATACAGCCGAGTTTTCAACATTGAATCCGCCTACATATCCTTAAACCTTTAGGAATCAGGCTGTGTGTAGTTCGACTCGATCGATTGAAAAGAAAATCTATTATGCTAGGTAACCTTTGGTTTTGGATAAGTGAAAAGTTAAACGAGTATGAAAAGGAGGCTTGTAACCTCTTAGACATGAATGCGGCGTGATTCACACCCATAGTTAAGAACTTACACAGACATATTTTCCAAAGCTCTTGGCACATTGTCACTCAGATTGGAAACTTGCTTCCGGTAAATCAAAATTTCAGATGCGGGACTCAAACTGACAAAACTAAAGAAAAACCCACATGCTCTGAGATAGGAGTGTTGTTCGATTGTGGTGGAAGTCGCTCCTCTACTCGCGTCCCAAGAGTTTGACATTCCTCTTCGGAGTGTGTCCCAATTCGCTGCTAAGGAAAAGTTCCACGTTGTACTGCATACTTTTTGATGTCATCCACACCTGTGGTTTTCGGAGAATTCATCCTTTTGGATGCTCTCGACAAAGACTGAAATAAAAACTCGTCAGCTTAAAATTCAATTAGGATGGGAGACAGTGTCTTTTACCATGTTGACACTTCATTGTTCTCCTCAATATTTGACGTCGACTCGATCAGTCTGACGTACAGCAAATAAAGCTTATGACTTGTGTTTTGTAGCATAATCTTTAATGTACTCTATACTTGATGTTAAAATAAAAAAATGTTGATGCGATATCGATATTTCTTTTGTTGTCATCTTTGATGTTCTTCTGGATGTTTACTTTTATCAAAATAAAAGAATGTGGTTGATGCCGATGGATAAATATTTCTCTTGGGATACACGATTTCCCTTTCTTTATCTGTGTATTTCTTTCTTGCGGGGCGTGAATATCTTCCCGCGATACGTAAATTCCTATGAGGTAAGAAATCTTCTTGCAATGCATAACTTTCGGCGAGGCATGAAATCTTCTCGCGATGCGCACATTTCAACAAGGCATGGAATCTTCTCGTGATGCATAAATTCCAGCGAGGTATAAAGTCTTATCGCGATGTGTAAATTTTGATGAGGCATGGAATCTTCTCGTCGCATAACTATTGACTCGCGATGCATGATTTCTGCGATGCATAATTTTCAATGAGGCCTTGATTCTTCTCGTGATGCATAAATTCCAGCGAGGTATGAAGTCTTCTCGCGATGTATAAATTTGACGAGGCATGAAATCTTCTCGTGATGCATAAATTCCAAACTCGCAATGCATGATTTTCCGCAATGCATGACTTTCCGCAATGCATGATTTTCCACGATGCATGATTTTCCGCAATGCATGACTTCCACAATGCATGATTTTCCGCAATGCATGACTTTCCGCAATGCATGATTCCGCGATGCATGATTTTCGCAATGCATGACTTTTCTCAATGCATGATTTTTAACTCGCAATGCATGAATATTTATATCGTCTGTGTTGATGATAATGGCAAGACGACCTCTACATAATATATCGACTTGATCGATAATAAAATAATAATAAAATAACTATCTCTTCTGGGGTAATGCATTGTCTTGATTGACAATAATTATCTTGCTTGATAATGTAATGCAAATAGCGTCCTTTGGAGATCGTGAAATCTTCGTAGAGATTCCTGTTTGATTTACCTTTGAATCTGGCTAGACACTCTTTGTAAATTTCATGTTGCTGGAAATTGCTTGAAATAAACAAACCACATTCCCAAGTCTCCTGACACAAACGATATGAACTGCTTCCTGCTCTCTATAAAATTACTGATTTTAGGGATAGTTTTCTCCTTTTTGGGAGCTCTCTATATTCATTCGTCGAGAGAATTTGGCTGATTTCAAAGCAAAGGTATAAACCTGCATTCACAGAAAAATTGTCAGTTTTAAAACATACTGATCTGTGTCGACTTCTTCAGTTGTTTTCTCTTTGTCTTGATATCTCTGGTTGATTTCCCGATTTCTCGACTTTTGATAGATAAGACAAAATATTTTACGCCAAAACAAATGAAACATAAAAGGGAAAATTTGAGAGAAATAAAATTTTTAGGAAATAGTATTTTGAAAAGGTCACTGACAAGTCATGTCATATCAAGTTTAACAAGCTTCTTTAAACCTTACACTTGAAGGTCTATCTGACATTCGCTGATGAGTTTCAGAGGCGCTCCGGACATGTAGGGAAGACCATTGTTCCCAATTAACTGTCTTGATTATCTTTCCACTGTAACTGAGCAGATCGCGAAATTTTGGAGATCTTCTCAAAAATTCTGTCCCAGTTGCAAGTCTCGAAATATCTTTAGTTTGACTTGCCGCGGAGGAACCTTCTTCTGGAGAATTTTTGAGTCCCTCTCAAAAATTCTTTCCCAGTTTCACTGCAAAAGGAATAAAACTTACGAGAGATATAACTGAACATTTGTGGCGCCTACGTATCCCGTTGAGGCAGGAATCAGGTCAAACGTAGTTCCCCTTAAAGGTTAACAAGAATAAAATTTACAAAGAAACCGACCGAGGCTGATATAGGCCGCCTACGTATCTCATTCTTGAGAATTCAGGTCGAACGTAGTTCAGATACAAAGAAATAATTTAAGGTGATAAACGGGGTGACCAAAGCCGATATAGGCCCTCTACGTATCTCGTTCTCGAGAATTCAGGTTAGACGTAGTTCATTAAAAGAGAGATAAGAATTCAAATTGAACACATACAAGAATATAGAACGATTATAAGTAAATAACAGAAAATGCAAAATGAAACTTCACACATAGTATCTCTTGACAGCATCTGAGTTTATTGGTTTGGGCCATACGGTGCCATCCATCTCTGACAGGACCAAAGCACCTCCAGACAGTACTTTACGAACCATGTAAAGACCCTACCAATTTGGTGCGAACTTTCCTTTGTATTCGTCTTGATGAGGGAAAATACGCTTAAGAACCAACTGGCCAACTTCAAAATTTCTAGCTCTTACTCTTTTGTGAAAAGCGCTAGTCATTCTCTGTCTATACAATTGGCCATGACAAACGGCAATCATTCTCTTTTCATCAATCAAAGCTAGTTGATCAATCCGTTTGCTAACCTATTCAGCGTTACTCAACTCAGCTTCTTGAATGATCCTCAATGAAGGTATCTCGACTTCGACAGGTATGACTGCCTCTGTTCCATATACTAGTAAGTATGGAGTAGCACCGGTCGATGTTCTGACCTCCGTTCGATAACCTAGTAAAGCGTATGGCAACACTTCATGCAAACCTCGATGTTTGTCAATTATTTTCCTCAAAATCTTTTTGATATTCTTGTTGCCGGCCTCTACAGCTCCGTTCATTTAGGGGCGATAAGTAGTTGATTTTCGATGAATAATCTTAAACTGCTCACATATCTCTTTCATCAAATGACTGTTGAGGTTTGCACCATTATCAGTAATGATGGATTTTGGAACTCCAAATCTGCATATCAGATTGTTGCGGACAAAATCAGCCTCCACTTTCTTGGTTACCGACTTGTATGAGACTTCCTCCACCCACTTGGTGAAATAATCGATGACAACCAAAATGAATCTTTGTCCATTAGAAGCGGCCGGCTCTATAGGGCCGATGACATCCATTCCCCAAGCTACAAATGGCCAAGGTGAACTCATAGCGTTAAGTTCGTGAGGTGGCACCCGTATCAAATCGCCGTGCACCTGACATTTGTGGCATTTTTGCACGAATTTGCAACAATCATTCTCCATAGTCATCCAGAAATAACCAGATCAAAGGACCTTTCTTGACAAATTAAGCCCATTCATATGTGTGCCACAAACTCCAACGTGCACCTGTTCAATAAGCCTCACAGCTTTAGCAGCGTCTACACATCTTAAAAGACCCAAATCTGGAGTCCTCCTATACAGGACTTCTCCATTTAGAAAGAAATTGAGAGCCATACGGTGTATCGACTTCTTCTGATTAGAATAGCGTCTTCTGGATATGTCCCAGACTCCAAGTACCTCTTTATGTCAAAATACCAAGGCAAACCATCTGGTTCTGATTCAACATGTGAACAATGGATTGGATGTTCCTTCAACTCTACATCCAGTGGGTCGATGTAATCAGTATCCGGATGTTTGATCATCGAAGCGATGGTGGCAAGAGCGTCGGCTAATTCATTCTATATTCTGGGATAATGTCAGAACGATCTTGCAAAACCTTTTACACAAATTTTGCACATACTGTACGTAAGGTATAATCTTCGAGTTCTTCACAGCCCATTCACCTAGAACTTGATGAATCAAAAGGTCTGAATCTCCAATAACCAGTAACTCGTAAACATTCAGGTCGATGATCATTTTCAAACCAAGAATACAAGCTTCGTATTCAGCCATGTTGTTTGTGCAATTAAATCGTAGTTTAGCTGCCATGGGATAGTGTTGACCGTATTCTGACACTAAGACTGCTCCAATACCTTTACCTTGGTGATTTGCCGCTCCGTCAAAGAATAATCTCCAATCTGGGTATGTTTCAGAAATATCTTCACCCGCAAATGATACTTCTTCATCATGAAAATAAGTCTTGAGTGGTTTGTATTCTTCATCCACGGGATTCTCTGCAAGATGATCAGCCAAAGCTTGTGCCTTTATTGACTTCTGAGTCATATAGACGATATCGAACTAACTCAACAGCATTTTACATTTAGCTAACTTTCTAGTCGGCATCGCTTTCTGGAAAATGTACTTCAATGGATCCATTCTGGAAATGAGACATGTAATATACAAAGATAAATAATGTCTTAATTTTTGAGCAAGCCACGTCAGAGCACAGCATGTTCTTTCCAGCAAAGTGTAACGAGACTCGTACGGAGTAAACTTCTAGCTTATATAGTAGATAGAACTTTCCTTCTTTCCTGTCTCATTGTGTTGACCAAGTACACATCCGAAGGCACTATCTGGAAAAGACAAGTGCAGCAACAAAGAACACCCTTCTCGCGGAGGAACCAATACTGGTGGGTTAGACAAGTAGCTCTTGATAGCATCGAAAGCAGTTTTGCACTCCTCGGTCCACTTAGTCGAGGTGTCTTTCTTCAGCAACTTCAAAATAGGCTCACACACCACTGTTGATTGTGCTATAAACCGGCTAATATAGTTTACCCTCCCTAAGAAACTCATCACCTCTTTTCTCGTTTTCGGAGGAGGTAACTCTTGAATTGCTTTAATCTTGCAGGGGTCAAGCTCAATACCCCTTCTGCTGACTATAAGTCCCAACAACTTCCCAGCTGCGACTCCAAAAACGCATTTGTCTGGATTTAACTTCAAGTTGTACCGATGCAAACGTTCAAAGAATTTCCTTAAGTGTGTCAAATGATCTGAATTCTCCCAGGATTTGATTATGACGTCGTCCACGTACACTTCAACTTCCTTATGAATCATGTCATGGAAAATAGTCGTCATGGCTCTCACGTAAGTGGCACCGGCGTTCTTGAGGCCGAATGGCATCACCCTGTAGTGACATACACCCCAAGGTGTGATGAAAGCCATTTTTCCGCGTCTTCTTCATCCATCAAAATTTGGTGATAACCTGCGTAACAATCCACAAATGACTGCATCTCATGCTTGACATAGTTGTCAAACAAAATAAGGATATTTGGAAACGGAAAATTATCCTTTGGACTAGCCTTGTTGAGATCTCTGTAATCAACACAAATCCTGATTTTCCCATCCTTCTTGGTGACCGGGACGACATAGGCTAACCAGGTTGGATATTGCGTTACATCCACCAATCGAGACTCTATTTGCTTGGTGATTTCTTCCTTAATCTTCAAACTCAGCTCATGTTTGAATTTTCGAGTCTTTTGTTTCACTGGCTCGAACCCTGGGTTGATAGGTAGCTTATGAGATACGACATCGGTACTCAACCCCTGCATATCACCGACTTCCTAAACAAACACATAACTGTATTCGGCAAGCAAATGAACCAGGCTCTCCTTCTGAGTTTCATTTAGGTGGGTGCTGATCTTAACCTCCTTGACACATTCCGAATCTCCCAAATTCACCGTTTCCATCTCCTCTAGATTCGGTTTATGCTGATTCTCAAACTGTCGAAATTCTTCGGCAACATAATCTGGTTCCCCACTTTCTTCTTCATCATTGTCAACCGTGTAGTCATTTTGTTCATTTAGCTCATGACTTGACATGACATTGGCGGGTCTGTAACTTATGTTACTGAAATCATAAATAGACAAAATTAGGAAAGTAAAGTGTAACAAACAGTTAAGTAAACAAAGTTAAAAAATAAAGAGGCTCTCATTTAAAACGAAATGCAAACATTGGTCATGGCACAGGGCCATGCTGCCCTTTTTAAACATCACAACAAAAATTCAAAATTTGGACAATTAAGAAAAATGCAAAAATAGTAGGTCTCGGGCCTCGTCCAGACAACCACCGATTTTAGAATGCATAAAATAACCCCTTTCTGCCGAAGAGTTTGGGACATCAGGATCGGCGTGGAAGTCCAGTTCTGCAGCACCTTCCCTGGTTCAGCATCACGGATGTCAACTGACTCGACCTCCTCCTCGATAATAGCATTGATCTCTTTGAAGAGGTCACAGATTCCTTCCCTACAGTCTTCAGGATCGACATACTCCCAGATTGGAAAGGATTGATACAGATGCGGGATCGGTTTAGCCAACTCTTGATCTTTTTTCTTCTTCATCTTCCCGTTGTCATCTCTAGGGATGTACCCTAAACCATATTTGGATCCTTTAGCAAAGACTGGAACAGGTTCAATAATCCCTTGGGAATCTCTTCCCAATCCGAAACCTGGCTTGAACCCATTCTGTAGCATTACTGTGGCGATCATTCTGTACACGGCTAGAGTGGGGGTCTGCGGGGCCAAATCCTCATCGGTTGCATTTACCAACTCCACCGTGTAAAATTCTGCACCTTGCGGCGTCTCGTCAAAGACCGGCACCTGCTTGCCTGAGTGACTTCTCTCACCGTGAACAACTAGCTCCTCATTTTTCCATACCAGCTTCATCATTTGATGGAGAGTGGAGGGGACGGCCCCAGCCATGTGAATGAACGGCCTTCCCAAAAGAAGGTTATAACTGGTGCTGATATCCAACACTTGGAACTTCGCGCTGAACTCTGCGGGGCCCATTTGAAGGGTCAAGTTCACCGCCCCCAATGTGTCTCTTTGCACACCATCAAACGCTCTTACATTAACCTAGTTTTGCTCAAATTTTCTGAGGTCAAACCTCAGCCGTTTCAATGTTGACAAGGGGCATATATTCAAACAAGATCCATCATCTACCAAAACACGATTGACGACCTTTCCACGGCATATCACAGTGACGTGCAGAGCTTTGTTGTGGGATCTCCCTTCGGCTGGCAACTCATCGTCACAGAAGCTGATGCGGTGCCCCGAATGACTTGATGAATCATGGCAGCCACGTTATTGCTGCTTGTACCTGAGGGCACGTACGTATCATCAAGAGCTTTCATCAAAGCCTGCCTGTGGGGCCGGGAGCTCATCAGTAGGGCCCACATGGAGATCTGAGCCGGAGTCTTCTCTAAGTGTTTGACAATGGAATAATCTTTCGATTGCATCCTCCTCCAGAACTCTTTTGCTTCTGTTTCGCTTATTGGACTCTTGGCATGGTATTTCTTCTGTCCTCCGAGAACAAGCTCATCAGGAGTGTAACATCTTCCGGACCTGGTCATGCCTTGGGCCACAGCGGTTTCGATGACAAACTTGGGTTTGGAAAGAGTTTTCGAAGGCACCAAGGCAACAACCTTTGTAGGTGTCAGAATAACAAACTCTCTCTTTTCTTTGACGCTTAAAAGACTGACAGCCCTTTCCAAGTCTTCCTGCGCAAAAGGAGTAATCCTCTTGGTTTCACACTCATCTTCGTCCGTTTCTATCATATTAATGTTTCCACCTCCATGATTCGGCAACAGATTTGTATTGACGTTTAGCACTGTCGGTTGGAGGGAGACTACCTCCTGGTCGATCAGATCCTGGATCTTGTGCTTAAGATTAATAGAGTCTTCTATGTCATGTCCAACACTGTTGGAATGATAAGCGCATCATTTCTCCAGTTCGTAAAACTTAGAGTTGACATCCACGGGCTTGGGCCCCACAGGGTGGATGTATCCAGCCGCTGATAGTCTTTCGAAGAGTTTGGTCTGGCTTTCAGCTAGTGCAGTGAAGTTCCTCGAAGGCTTTTTTTCAAGCCTTGGACGAGAAGGATCATACCCGTTTTGCTGAGGGGGAGGAACTTGCTGATAATTGCAGGTATTTAGGCGAGGAGCTTGGGTTCTAGGGTAAGGGTTTGTCTGGTAATTTGGCACTGGAGCTTGGTAATCCGGGAGGGGATTTTGATATGCTGGAGCTTGGACTTGAAAAGTGGGGGCATGCACTCGGTAGCTCGACTGTAAATTGACAGAGTTGGGAGAAATATTCTGATAAGGGGGCGGAATTCGGTAAGATTGGGGTAATTTGGGTACATAGGGGAAAATTTTTGGAGATTTGGGGATGGATTTTGGTACGACAAAATTTGAGCATTTGGATAGGTGGAGGCAGTATTGTGGTTGCTAGGATGATTGGACTGTGGGTAATAGGCTTGGTGAGACTTCGGTGAAGGCTTGGAGCAATTTGAGGACGCGATGAGTTTCTGGGAGTTTTTCTTCCCCCATAGAAAATAACGGCAACTTCCTCTCTCTTCTTCCTTATTAATTCGGAAGATACAGGAGATGCGAATACTCAGGCTATCTTCCTCGACTTCAGGCCGTCTTCGATAGTCTCGCCAACTTTGACTATCTCGGCAAATTTGGCTCCGATTAACAAAATGATTCTGTCATAGTATTCGGGCTCTTGCACCCGTACAAACACTTCTACAATCTCCTTTTTAGTCATTGGAGGCCTCACCCTTGCTGCTTCTTTCCTCCATCTATAGGCAAATTCTCGATAGCTTTCAGTCGGTTTCTGCTTCATTTTTTCTAAAGAATACCGATCAGGGACTATCTCAACATTGTACGCAAATCGGTCAATGAAGTCTTTAGCTAGCGCGCTCCAACTGGGTCATTGCCTAGTTTCGTGTGACGTAAACCACTCGAGGGCCTCCTTGCAGAGACTCCGGCTGAAAAGCCTCATCAATAAAGCCTCAACTTTGCCAACTCCCACGAGCTGGTCACAGTACGCTCTCAAATGCGCCATGGGGTTGCCTACTCCTCCGAAGGTATCAAACTTCGGAATTTTTAACCCTTCAGGAAGGTTCAAATTTGGGTGGACACACAATTTTCCATAACTCAGTTCGGCGACGTCTGGGATGCACTGCAGCTCTTTCATAGCCCTTTTGATCTCCTCTTTTATGTCAATCTTTGCATCTTCTCTTGCCTTCCACTCTCTCTCTTGTTCATCATAGTGATCCAACTCAGAGTGCACCTCATGCTCGGCAGGAATGGAAGCTTGAAATGTGGTTCTTTTTGGGAGTGGTGGAGCTATAGAAGAACTTGGGACGTTCTCGGTGATTTGGTAGTTTTGTGGGTAGGTTTGAGGATTGGTGTTTTGGTTTAAGTGGGGATGCGGTGTTTGGGAGTTGAAAGTAATTGGATTTTGGTTTTGAATCTGGGGCGGTGGGGCTGTTTGAGTATTCTAGGGATGTGGTGGCATTTGAGGAGGGTTATTTGGAAGAGGTCAGGAAGTTTGATAAGATACAGAAGCATAGTGGGGGTTTTGGGTTGTTAAATCTATCACAGACAGATTATTCACAAGTGTTGACGGCTGGTTCTGAGTTGGATCCATGTTTGACGAAGGGAAGTAAATCGAAGGTCCTGAATGAACAAATTTAGGGCAAAATCCGGGTGGAGGCGTGTCCTGCCTCGGCTGCATTTCGACTCTCATCTCGGCTATCTGTTGCATCAGTTGCGCGATCAGTTCATTTTGTTCCGCCGCGGTGGGCTGGGCCACCACAATGTCTGTGAGACTAACTTCGTCGTTATTGTCTCCCATAATTGTATTTCCTTTTTCTGAGTTTGGTCTGGGGAAGGAATCTGTAGGACCTTTCGATCTGGTGAAGTAAGGATGGTCTACCAGCTTTGATCGACACAGACCAGTTAGAAATACCTGAGAAGTGAAACAAGTCAAAGGCAGATTTGTTAGCGCATATTCAGAGTACAAAATGCATAGTATCACATAGAGAGCAGATAAACATACAAGTTGCTTTGTTTGAGGATATTTTTAACCCACGAATGAGGATGGGAATACATTTTTTAACAAGGAGGAATTTGTTTTTTTTAACGCTATCTCGGGAAGGCTGAATCACGTTGAGCTATGGTCTTCTTGCGGCTGCTTTTTGATGTCCGTTGATCTAATCTTCATATCTTTGGTAACATGAAGGAGAATGAAAAATTTTAAAGATAGGGTCCAGGCCGGGAAAGGCTGCCTACGCATCTCACAAGGAGAATTCAGGCCCAACGTAGTTCGAGTTTAGGATGAAATATTTTCATTCATTCTTTCATTGCGATTACAAGGAAATTAAAAGACAACATTGAAATTCTTAAAAGATGACGATAACACTTTAGTCGTTTCTCCTCCTATTGTTGCGTCACTCCCTTTCTTTCGGACAATCTAGAAATGGAGGCCTATAGACGATTTCCTCCTTATCTTCCTCCTTAGTCAACTCGTTGTCGGGGTCATTGTTGTCTGCTCCCTGCTTGCAAGCAAGGTATTTTCCGCCCTTCAGGTTGCTACGGTTCGTCACTTCCTTATCGTGTGACGCACTTTTGGCTAACAGAATGGCAGTCTCAACATCTATCTTTGTTTCTCTCGCCTTTCCTTCGTGCACTTTCAAACGAAGCATGTCCAACTTTTTTCTCAAACTTTCGGTTTACATCTCAACGTCTTTCTTCCTTTTTATCTGCGATGCCAGATCCTCATCTAATGTCACAACTACAGCTTTGTAAATTGTTGTGGTTATGTCAACTCTGAATCGTTCCTCATTAACCTTTTGAATTTCTCGAGTGACTCGCTCGATCTTTCTTTGTAACTCCTCTTTAGTGAGCTTCGTCTGGACGTTCTTACCCTTGTCCATAGCGGTGATTTGCCTTTCCTGAGACGATAGAGCAGTATTTAGGATTTGTGATATAGGAGATAACTTTTTGAGTGAGAGATCTGAGACTTGGGAATTTTGGTCGGACATTTGTAATAGTGACTTCCGTATATTCTTTGGAAGTTTTTGGATAGGAGTGGGTTTACGATATCCTCATTCATAGAAACATAACATATAAGCATTTAAACACACATATATATCGCGTCCTAAAACATATAGGAGGACCCTTTTGTGCCAAGGGTAGGCCTAGCGCATTCGAATGATGTACGTGTGAATTTAAATCAAATAAACAATCCCCCCCCCAAAATAACATTTACTAATGAATAATAATGTTCGCAAAAAGGAAACAAATATAAAGACAAACCCACGTAGGGGCCATTTGAAAGTGCAACAAAATCAGGCCCGCGCAGGGGCTAAACAGTGTAAATACATGTAAAAATCCGCGCAGGGGTGATGTCCACTATGCTGCTCCAGAAGATCCTGCTTTGTCGACGTCTTTCTAAATTTTGTGTTGTTGAAACATATACCTCATCATCAGTAGAAAACCTCCACCCAGGCGTCCTTTGTCTTTTAAACTTTCGTATCGCATCCTCTCAATTTTCTCCTGGATCCAGTTATCAAAGTCATCGTAACCACGCCTCAGTCTTTCAACCTCTCGAGTCGCCCTTTATGCGCGTCTTGATTCTCTACGAACATAGAGTACACCTCCTTGGTTTCCTCCTTTATCTGTTGTAGCTCGGCCACGTCTTTGGCTTCTCTGTCCGTCACACTACGAAATCTACGCGGAGTTTGAAAGGAGATATTGTGTATGTCCTTCTTCACCCATTCTTTGTAACCCTTGTCACACTCAGCATTGAATCAGTCAGGGGCGATGGTGTCTTAATCCATGCGCTTGGCGTTTTTCCATTCTCGAAACATTTTTGAAGCGTCGTGCACTCTATCATCTCCAATGGCATACACATAAGCGCCGTAGTACGCTTCCCTAGGCACGGTTTGTTTTCTTTTGAACTGTTGCAAGACTCAAAATGGTGCGTAAGGGCGAATTCCCCGAATGCCTGGTAGAGAAAGCACAGCATATCTGCGACTCTCCACGATGACTTCTTTGGATATAAAATGGTCGAGCATCCATTGGAGGTCTTCTTCTTTCAATTCAGAGAAAATTTGGGCCCATCTTCCCCTTGTTCTCCGATTGTCCATATTTGCCCAGTATAATAAGTCATTTAAGTCCTTGAGGGTGTTCTTATTATCGAGGGTATGTAGTTCCCGAGTCCCTGCACCCTTTGCCAAATGGCTGAGGATCCACCGCTGGAGGAGTAGGTTACATCCTTGAAAGTATCGGTGTCCTTCTTTACACTTTTCCAAGGCTCGATACATGTCAGATAGTACAAATGGAACTATAGAGTAGTATTTTATTGTCCCTTGATTTTCATATCCTTTGAACAAAGTGTGGATGAGTGTTATGACTCGGGTGTTGATGCTCAAACTCGGATCGTGAGGGAAGACCATTGTTCCCAATAATGCCACACCAAATGCTAGGGGACGATCTCGTTCCACTCTCTGTAGGAGATCTTGAACTCTCGATTGTACGTGGCGTAGAAACTCGCGTGTCCAAATCGAATATAGAGATCTCTGAACGCCACGTGAATCCTGGCACCAGTAAGCGAAGTCTTTTCTTAATCCGAACCAGTCCGCAATATTCTCTACGGAAGGTTTATTGGGGATGAAGATGTCTTCTTGTTTTCTGGCTCTTATTTCTATCCCGGTGCCTACGGTGTCTATACAGTCCCTTATTTCCTCCAGAGTCGGGGTAATTTCGGCTGTTCCAAAATGGAAAACCATCTTGTGACTGTCCCAATACCTCGTAAGTACCTCAATTAGTTTTGGCCAACCATTCATGTTGACCAGTTCGGTTAAGGCACCTACGTACTTGTTAAGGGTCCTTCTATGATCCCCATCAAAATCGTTGTACCACATCGTAAGTTGAGGTGGCGCTGAGACGATCATATCGAACTTCGAGAAATGATCCATGTCTATAAAATAGAACCCATTAGATTTTTCCCCACCCCCATGTTGGTTTTCACACATACATTATTCGAATGTCAAACAGTATGATGTGTCGTGAAGTCGAAGACCTTAGACACGATTTGGCGGTTTTTCTACTAAATGGACTTAATACACCTTGGGTATTAAGTCGTCTTAGACTAATGCTTAATTTAGTTTTCGTTTCGCTCTATCTTAGGCTTTCTAGAATTTTTTTTAAATTGATGGTTACCCGAGTCGGACAAATATCGGGGTGGAGCTACCAAACAACGTCGGATGACCGCATTTCAACTATTTGTTTGATCCTCCCAAATGAATTCTTGGGTATATCTGAAGAAAGTCGTGGTAAGCCACGTAACTTTCATTTCCTAATGCATACTATTTGTCGTTTGGCGGGAATATGCCATGAAATGCAATAGTTTCAAAAGCTAAAGCAACTAAACAATTAAACAGTTAATCGCAAGTAGTCAAATAAAGTTTGTCCTAGGGTTAAAATCCTCCCGTCACCAGCGGATTCGCCATTTTTGTTTTATCGAAAAAATCAAAAGAGTTAATTTTATTTGAAGTTAAACTTCCTAAAATTTAAATCTAAGTGAACTTGCGAATTTGGAACATTACCGTTTTGAAATTTAGTTTAGTTTTCAGTTTGATAAAATAGTATGACTTTCGACGGGGATTGGAGTTTTCCTAATCCTAAGCTAACGGCATTCAAACAAAGCATGTAAACAATATAGTAAAGAGGGAGAGAGAGAGATTGGATCCAATTTCGGGTTCTGTCCACCTTGACCGAAATTTGAACCCACCTGCTTTTTGGGTTTTTAACCCATTTCTCGTTTGGGTTTTCGACTCACTTCACCTGTCTTAGTCTAAATATACAAAATAAATACAAGAAAGGTAAAAATGACAAGGGCTTATGCCCAAAATAAATACAACATAATAAATAAAAAAAAAAATCTTCTAATCCGCCTTCTGTGACTTTCTTCGATTCTTTTCACTTCGATATGTGTAAGCCTTTCGGAACTAGTTCTTCTATTTTGCAAGCTTATTCGAATATGGAGATTCGGGCCTTTGTGGCCCAATGGGAAAATGCATAGACAAAGTCCATGAGGACCAGAACATATTTCACATGCAGAAGGACAAACAAATAATCAAAATTAGCATTTTTATTGGAAAAGATAATACATGTAAAGATAAAATAGATACATAATGGAACATCACGTTGACATGAACATAGAATTTTAAGTAAAACAAAAAGTAATAGATGCCGACATATCACTTGGGAATCATCGGAGCTCTACTCGTACTATTCGAAGCATGAAATATGATGCCATAAACGTATGAAAAGGGTTGAATCACGTGCATTACATAGAAGGAAATATATAGAATCAATGCACTGCCACTTTTTATACTAAATTTTAAACGAATAAGAAAAAGAAGACTCTACCCAACTATTATATATGTATATGTAAACCCACATATGAAAATATTGCATCAGGCTAAAGGATTGAAGCAATGGATTTGATTACTTTTCACTGAAGAAACATAATAGACAAATGTCAACTTACAACAAATCCAAAGTAACATAAGTATAATTTTTTTCTAAAATACAGCAGATGAAAACTGAAGAAACAAACATATTCGCATTATTATTACGTATTATAGTTGAGGAAGGTGACAGCAAAATGCAATGACATAAAATAAGCATGTTAAACATGGACCAACAACGCATAATATCAACGAGAATCGCAAAAAAAAAATCACTTCTATATATGAGCAAGATGGAATTTGACATTTTTACTACTTCCAGTATGGAATGGGGGAAGAAACGACATGCTTCAACACTCGAAACTGAAAAAAATATCACAAAGAACCAAACAGAACTACACTGATATTTCAAGAATCTGATTGTAGCACTCAAACAAATGAACGGAGGAAGTGATAAAATTGGCAATGAAAACATAAGATGCGACTTGACGGATGACAACTAAATAAACTTAACACAAGGAGAAACAAAGACGAAAACAAACACGAAGCTATTGGGTCAAAGCGTAAACGGACCAACCATGTATACTCACATTCGAGTATCTCAACACAACTTGACCCAAAAACGAAACAAAGGAACAACAAATTGGTGAACAGCAACACATAACGATTTAGACTATCACTAGAGAAAATCGATAGTCACAGCTAAAAACCATCGCATCAAAGCAACAAAGATGAGGTAAGTTCGAAAGGGGTAAACCGTACCTTTTCCGGTGCAGCAAGACTGAGACGAGAACGAGCAGCAACAGCAACAACCTCCACCCTAAACGAAAACACGAACACCACATGACGAAACGAAAGCCGCTGGATCGATTAGCTCACCAATCCGATAATCTCTGGTTTCGCACGATCTTGGAAACCCTTTCTAAGATAGCTTGAAACTCTTCTCAACAAGTTTGAATAGAAAAAAATGATAGAGAGAAAAGAAATCCTCCGCTCAAATATACACACAAAAAAATTTCCAACCTCTGTAATTTTCCTTTAGTTCTTTCGAAATAAACAAAAAAACTAAAAGAATTTCCCCCTAGAATTTTCCAACCCGTTTTCTGAAGCAAGAAGGGGGTTTAAATAGAGGAAAATTAGGGTTTTTCCAAGAGAAATGGCTGGAAGATGCCTTTTCAGGCCCAAATATTATCCAAAGGTTGAGGGAATATGCCCTGAAGATGCTCCCAATTCGTCCCATTCCAACGGAAAGGGAGCACACGTAGAGGGCTCGGATCAATCACGTGTCCTTGCACCATTACGTGGAATGATCCTACGCTACAAAGACGGGATTTGCAGCCTTCCTTGCTGCAGCTATGCGGGCGTACTGTTGTACGAATCGCAGAGGAAGAGACACAAATTCGTTCCTTCACGCGCGATAGAGAGAAGAAGAGAGAGGAGGGTGTTTGGGGGAGAGGTTTACGCGTGAAGGAGAGCGGGGGGGGGGGGTTCCTGGAAATTTCGCAGTTGTTGTTTCTTGTTTCTGCTGGGAGTCGCGTGGGAGTTTCGCGTCTGGGTTCTGTTCTGTTTTTTCTGGGGAAAACGGGTAGGGGAGGAAGAAGGTTGGGTCGGGTTGAAATTTAAGGGGGTGGGCTTGGTTGAAAAGGGGATTGGGTCGGGTGGAAAGTAGCTTTGGGCTGATCTGCTTGGAATAATAAAATTTGGATGGCCCAGGAAATGAATTAGGCTAGGAACATTAATTTAAAGAGATAAATGGGCTGGAAAGGAAATTGGGGTTGGCAAGGAAAATGGGTTGGGAATTAAAATAATTCAGGCTTTGATTAGAGAGGAAGAGGGGTGGGCTCGTTTTTGAAGCAAAGGCCCAAATCTAGTACTTTAAATGAATTAAAGGGAAAATTGGTTAGATTTAATAAATAGTCAATTGAATAAAAATGATTAATTTGGCTAAACCTTAAATAAACGAATTTGTATTAATTAATTAACGAGCTTCTTTATTTAGTAATATAATTATTTAAATTGTAAAATAGTGATTAAAAAATATAACCATGATTTAAACTAAACTAGTTTAATAGAATATTTACTAAACCTAAAATATTTTTTGAGATGGTTTTTGAATAATCATAAAATATACCAATTATATACATAACTATGTAAACATATATATTAACTACAGTTATGATAAAAAGTATCCGAAGTAACATAAAGTTCATGTATTATATTATTATATTTTCGCAAAATTGATAAAACTAATTAATTTAAATTGTTTGGAAAACTTACGAAGCTCGAAAATTAATTTATACCGACGCGGATCAAAATTGGGTGTCAACAAACTCAAAACAACATCCAATTTCATGAGCTTAGATCAAGAATTTCTCTACAACTTCAACAATCAAGAACCCAATAGAGACTTCAACAAAGTCCATCACGAACCCAACTTCTATACTTTCAAGAACATGAATTTGCTGAAATAAATCATGATTGGTGCATGGGTGAACCAACCCAAAGCTATGTGATCTCACTTACTTCTTAGAGATTAACGCTTGGCAAAATGCACATGCAATTCTCCAAGAACGCGACAATTTCCTAACTTCTTCTCCTCTTCTTTTCTCTCCTCTCAAAAATCTAACTTTATTTTATGAAGCGTAAACTGAGTCAAAATAGTTTAGACCCTAATTACATCACTAAAACTGAAATTAAATAATTGGGTAGCAAAATGACCATAATACCTTTTAAAATCTGATTTTGACTTTTCTTATCTAGACAACCCGACTTTAAATGGGCATATGCATATCCTTTATGCGAAATCAAAATTGAGCAAACGTGGTGGCATTGAAAATATAATTCAAAGATGTTTCCTATGGTATCTTGTAGCACACCTAAGTAGTTCTAAGCTAGAATTTATAGTCGTTTGAAGTTGACCCAAAACTCATACTTAACTTAACTTGGTCAAACTTTCCAAATTTGATTATTTCCAAAAATATGCCTTCTTTCTCATTCTATTTCTTTCAAATCGCGAAGTGTTACAAATGTATTGTTAAATTGAGTGTGATAAATATTTGAATTTTTTTTAAATTTAAAGTGGTTATCTAGTTAAACAAAAGTAGCATTAAGAAAAATGTTGCAATACACTTCAAAATGTCATATGGACCCACATATTGGGGACTACGCTTCGTTTTATTTACAAATCTCATCACTCCATTTATGAGTGAGATTTTCAAGTAAACCCAATCATCAACATCTAATTCATGTTTGAAACAAATTTAATAGTAGTATCGCATTCGTTCATTGAATAATTAAAAAAACTCACTTCTTCCTGTTCAAAATAAGTTCTTTTTTTTGCCATACCATTGTCGTGACATAGAAACCACGAAATGAGATCACTTCTCATCTCACGAATTGAGTGACTGAAACTTATCCCTTACCACCTTAATATACGTTAAAAAATATTGTCATTGTCACTTAATATTTCTAAAGTATAAATAATTTTCCATGTAATTGAAGCATAACCTGTATATCATCTTTATTTTTAACCTCATAGTATTTACTGCAACGGAACTTGGAGAAATGTAGTGATTTCAACCTAACAAGACTTGGTAAGAATGATAAAAATCTTGACATTGAACACTAAATTAACTTCAATTGAAAGAATAACATATAATGTTCCAATCGTTAAAAACGAACAATTTGTAAAGAAATAGTGTGAGAAAATTTCTGGGTTGAAGAATTGAAAATTTCAGGTTATGCTAGACTCGGACGAAATTTTAGTAAGATGAGTTCTAGGGAAATTCGAGAAAATAATTGGGTGAAGTGTTTAAGTAGAGTTTGTTTTCTTGTTCCTAAGGCATGAAGGAGTTCGTAAGACTTTTTAGAAGTAAATTCGGGTATATTTCACAAAAGTAGTAACAATTCATGATTTGGTCTGGGTTTACTAGGTACTTAGAACTTAAATCGGTGTTTAATTCAAAATGTTCTAGTAGATTGACGGTAGATTTAATACCTAGGACTTTTGATGCGGGGTCAGGTTGATTAAAGAGTGTTAATTATTGCAAATTAATAGGGCGGAAATGTACTGTGTAAGCAAGCATTATTCTATGACTAGCTATGGCTGACTAGTTCATAATTGTAAACCTTTTAAAATTCTTTTTGAGGTGAACTGACGGTATGCCATAAGGATTGAGTGTGCCATACATAATGCATGTTCACAAAATAAATTAAAGGAATAAATGTGAATGATATTTTATTGTTAATCTCAGGTATGAATTTGTCTTAATTGCTCGTGGTTTACGAGTGTAATTGCAATCATTGTAATTGTGTGATATATGTGATTCATCGGTTCGATTAGACACCATGCCTAATATAAGATATCTCTTGATTAGATCATGCATCATGCCTCGTAAATATTATCAATTGACTCGAGTACATATTTTCTATGAAATATTTATGGTTGCCTTAGATACCACACCTAGTATATGTTCTATTGTCGGTTTACTGGGGTAGCCCAATTTGCACATTAGATATTTTTTTGTTTATTCCATGAGTGAACCAATTATTTTATTGTGATGTATCTATCCTTGTTATCCATGGGTAGCTGAGTTGTGTTTAATTAAGGGATGGTTCAAGTGTAAACCGATTTGGAATGTTAAATATTATCGTAGATATCCCGAGGAGCCTTAGTAGTCCGGTTTCTTTAAAGGTGATTTGAAATTAGATGTTAGTTATGGTGATCGTTTAGACATGTCTAATATGGTTTGTAGATCAGGTTGGCGACCGACAATCTTGTGTTCAGTTTATTTATTGGGACTATATATATTTGTGTATGTGTATGTTTCTGTGGGTTAAAGTGGTTTGTAACTTAAGAGTAAGGTATATGTGGCTTTTAGTATACAAGGTAGGCTTGCAAAATCTTATTTGACATAAAGGGTAGATTTAGAAAAACCTTACAGTGAAAATATGGTTTAATGTTTAATGGTAGAATTGGCAGCAAAATGAGGTAGGATGGCTAAAAATAAGGTGTATGGGTCATAATTAGTAAACCTAGGATGGTAAGAGTGTTATGACTCAAACCGCCATGATTGGCACCCACACTAATCCTCTAATGGGAGGATAATTATTACAGCCAACTAAACAATGCTAATCAAAAGACAAGCATTTAGAGAAATTTGAATTCCCATAAACTCACTAAGTTATCGAACATAAACATAAACAAGTGGAAATTCAACTCCAAGGACCCTAAAGTCATTGTATCAAAACATTAAGATAAGGGGGTGCAACCCCAAAACGAACTAAACATAAAGTAAGAGTTTGAAAGGTCTAAGTCGAAGGAAATAGGCTAAAATCCTAGATGAATCCATGGTAGCCAAAAAGAACTGGGTCACCCTTAAACTCGATAAGTCAGTGATCTCCTAGCTGAGGTCTCTCAACAACCGCCTGAAGATGCCCTGTACTCAAAAAAAAAAGTGCAATTTCAGTACACAAACAACGGTGCATATAAAAATGCAAATGTAAATGCAAACAAGTTGAGATCTAACTATATAAAAAACATATATATGCATATAAAAATATTAAAGTAAATTACACTAAAATCAATCAATTGTAGAACCTGGCTATTTCGGTCAAATCAAAAAAGTTTTTTTCCTCAAACTGATTAAGCATGTCTTCAGTGGAAGACAACTGGTAGACATCTTCACTTAGACCTCTTATATCTTTAAGAATTTCTGGTGTGGCGGTTGAAATTGCCAGTTCGCCCAATCTCTTAGATCGTTCATTGATTTGATGATTGGCAGATGGAAAGTTTTCCTCTAAACGTCGAAGATTTTCTTCATATCCATAATCATCTCCGAAATTCAACCACACTTGTTGAGCAGCCGCTCCATCTTTGAAATTATAAGCGGTCACTGGCCCATTCTTTGATGGAACCAAATCAACAAAATTATTTTCTTGTGAACCAATTCGAAGAGGATCGATCTTGAAAGGCGGAGGAGATTTTTTGTAGAACAACAAATCACCTGTCTTTCTATCCCTAACAGCTTCTAGAGGCGCCTCCATGATAATTTTGTGTACTGAACTAGGTCTATTTTGTGTGTCTATATATAGTACTAGAATTTATGTTTGCACAAAAAAGGCTAATAAATCTATTTGCATTTTATGTCCAAGCTTTAATACTGTTGAAAATAAGAATTTAGACTTGATTGTACTAACTTGGATTAGTCTGAAGCATGGTAACCATTATTTTCCATTTATATATACTCAATTTGGATAATAATATTATTTTTAGATGAACATTCCTTGTAGGAGTTTCTCTCATTAAATGATTGTTGCCTTAACATTTTTACCAAATACTATTGTAACTTCAAAATAGAGTTAATACCAAATTTTAGTATTTAAATCTAATACAACAACAACAATATTTAAAACATAGGTATCAACATGTCTACTGGGTGTCCTTTTATATTTTATGTAAGAATATTTTAGTCTCTTCAAATTAATTAATGAAATGTGTCTCATTAACGTAAAAGAAATTGTAAGTTTTTCTATGATCCCTCTCTCCTTCTCTTTTTTTATTTTTTGTCACCGCAACATTTATCTTCAAATTTTTCATTTTCTTGAAAAAGTAGCTAAGATGTTTACTGGTGCCCTTCGAAAGGTTTTTGCCTGTTGTTAGCATGTAATACAGAGTAATAGCCATGGCTAAAAAAATACAAAAGGTAAGACTCAAGATCAATACATAAACTCTGTTTCTTTTGAAATTTTATTTTCATCAATGTTTGGACATTGTGACTGGTAAAATTTGCTTTTTTTTTTTTATTATATTCCGTAAATCTTTTGAGGATTTTTAAGAGATACATTGGAGGTTTTAAATTTTACAGAAAATGGTCAAAATTTCTCATGAACTATGTGGAACAGACCACGTATATTCTTCGTTACATTTTGGGATAAAAAATGTCGCCGCTGATATCCTAAGAGACTACAAATACCCTCAAAAATTAATACTCTAAATTATTACTGACAAGGCGGGCATTGTCAACTAGGATTCACTAAAAGAAAAGTAGTCCATTAGCGGTAATAATAGTCACCACAAAGCCCAAAATATCGTCACAAACGGTTTTTTAACATCAAATGCTGAATTTGCATTTTTTCTTCATTATTTTTTTAAAAATAAAATGATATCGATATCGATTAAGGAGGACTTTGAAGACAATGTATATTTTATTCTTATGTCATATGCAAATGTATAAAATTTATAATAATACATTATGTAATAGGAGATTTGATTCATGAACTAATTTTGATGATTTCGTAACAACTTATTTATTTTAGAAAATTATGTTGCAACCAAAAATTAATTATCATATTTTTTTTGTTGAAAAAAGAGGTTTTACTAGCAAATCTTGTTGCAACCTTAGTCGCCACTAAGAATCACTCATAACCTTTAGTGACAAGGATTTTGTGTTTTATGGCTTCTAAAGGTCAAGTTCTTTGTAGTAAATCCTAGTTGGCAACACTTAGGTGGAGGGAATAGTCTATGTGACTTGCCACATCAATAAAAATTTAGGTACTCAACTCTTGAAGGTGTTTGTGGTCCCTTGGGATAGCAACAGGGTATGTTTGATCCCAAAATATAATTAAGGGTATAAGTAATTTATTTTGCATTCTTTAGAGGTATTTTTGACTTTTTTCCATAAAAAGGATACAAGTATAGTATGTCAAGCGACACATCTCTGTTTTGGAGTTAATATTCTAAATCAGTCACTCAACTTTAAGAATTTATTTCACAGTCATTATCATTTAAATCATGTAACTTATGAATTTGTATTTCATTACATTTTTACAATTTGAGAAAATGTTCCCCTTGTATATCATTAATTTCATGTAACTCGCAAGTCATTAAACTTTTATTTGTTAATCAATATTTTTATTTGCCAATTGAACTTGAAATATGCAAACAAAAAAAAAGTTTCAAACTATGTATACATTTTTTAGACAAACCGTACATGTTGTTTGGGTATGTTTAGTATGTTTCATTTGGATTAGCTTATCATTTTTAATAGTTCCTTTGTTGCAGTAAAGCAAAGGTTTGCATCTGTAGTAGTCAAGAGTGGAAGAAAAGAAGAAATTGTCTCTATTTTTTATCATGCTTCATTTATTAATGTTTTAGTAGTCAAGAACATATTTATGTATTATGTCACTGTATCAATATACTTTTGTAATGTTGAAGAGTTCAACATCAGATTAAAAAGGGAATGGCGGGGTCTCCCTAGATGGCCTAAGAACTAAATAGTTGTAATTATCGTACATTAGGGGCGGAGCTACCCTCAATGAATGGGGTTCATTCGAAACCCCTTCGGCGAAAAACTATATTATTTATACATGGTTAAAATAAGCTTATATGTATATATAGTAAATATCAAACCCCTTTGGGCTACCTATTTCTATAAATTTTGAATCTCTTTATTGAAAATCCTGGCTCCGCCTCTGTCGTACATACTAAATAGTTGGTCCAATTAAATTGTCTAATTTATAAAATCAAGGAAGTTTTATTATATCTTCCCTTTTCATTCTAAGATATATTGTTAAGCTGGGTGTGCTCAATATTTAACTTTTTTTTAACTTTGTAGTGTTTATCTTGTTAAACAAAAGTAGCACTAAGAAAACTGTCGAAATACACCTAAAAATCTGATAAGATTCCACATATTGAGTTCTCTTTATTTCCAAACTTCATCACCCCTTCATGGATGAGATTCTCATGTATATTTAATCATCAACATTATATTCAAGTTTGACACAAATTTAACCGCAGTATCACGATAATTTTATTCACTGAATAATTTAAAAAAAAAAACTTACGTTTTTCCATTTAACTAGACAAGTACCGTACGTGCAGTGCTTTGCACGTTTGAAAATGTTATACATAGTTTTATCCTCAAGTTTTATTCACTTGAGAGGACTTAAATCCAAAATTAGGATTAACAACTTATAAATAATGATAATTTTGAAACTTCTAAATACAATAATTTATTTGAGAGAGTACATATGGATTTGTTAAGATATAAATGATGCACATCTCCATATCCACTTAGGATTAACAACTTATAAATAGATTGCACAATTTCGTAACATGTACCCTTTCTTAGTTTCATTGCTTCTTTTAAGCTAAACTTGCAAGTTTGTGAAGGTGTTTGTAAACGTTTTGAGCCATGTAAATTTACGATGACTATTTTAAAAATGGTCCTGGGTGCCCTTTCAAATATCACAAAACATAAAAATTATAATACATTAATACATATATATACTAGCAGACCCAGGATTTAAACATCATAGTTCTAAAAATTATAATTGATTATTACATAAAGATATCTTTATATGATAAAATTGTAACAATAGTAGGTCTTAACCCCTTGATTTTAAAATCTAATGGTTCAAAGCTACTAAGTTTAGAAGGTTAAAACTAATAAAACTCAAATTCTAAATATGTCTCAATTTGTGTCTTTGAACTTACCAGTGTATCTAAATTGGACATGACCAATGAAAGCAAATATGAAATAGGCTATAAATTAAATAGCTCATTCATGAATTTTCAAGCAAGTAACATGCATTAGGCAACACTTTACAAATAAATCATTGCGAGATGAAAATTCGTCCAAAAATTATCGCATTCTAATATACCTGAAGCATATATTTCATCATTATACGTGGCACACAATTGTAAAACTCTATAGCTTCTTGAAAATTAAGGATGAAAAGGCTGATAGTCTAGAGTATAATTTGCAGGTATATCCAAAGTCTCAACTCGTTTATGTCAAATTTAGTTGCTGATCTATCTTTTATGTAATGGAACCGGCTGTTTTTAGTTGAAATGGAACAGAAACTGAACATATTATTGCAGTCAGCATGAAAATATTATTGCAGAAAGCGAGAATGTATACATGAGAGAGAGGGTTACAAAAGATACACTCACTCCTAGATCAAGTAAAGCATAAACATCACAAGTAAAGACTTTGTTCCTTGGCTAGTCCATGAAATAGATTCTCTATGTGAAGCCATAACTGGTGAGCAACAGAGGAAGATTGGGCTCTATTGTCCCTATTTATATTGCGATGCCTATTTTTTGGACACTCTTTCATGAAGTTGCCCTCTTGATCACACTTGAAACAATCAGTAAATCCATCACGACATGCTTCGGGGTGATTTTTTCCACACTTGGGACATGTAGGAGCTCTGTTACCTCCTTGTGTCACACTACCTCCAGACTGTGCAGGTCTTGATATAAAATTTTGTGAATTCTGACTATTATACTCACCTTTGTTCCTTGGTGCAAGTGCACTAGCTGATGATGGAGCAGGTCCCATATGTTTCTGTTGGAAAGAAGACCAGTTCGCATCACTTGTTCACTGCCCAGATTTGTTCCCTGTCTTAGATTTCTTATTTCTCAATTTTTCTCTATCCTTCAACTTATCCTCCTACTGCACATGAATCATCAACCTCACTATATCCATATCACCAATAAGCATAGATGTCTTACCTGTTGGAATTAATGCATGAATGTTTAGTCTTTCAAAATTGTCTCTTAGTTTTTCAAGAAGTCTTTTCAGAATTCCGTAGTACATGTATCTAGTAAATTGTGATACATGTATTTAGTTATTTGTGCAAGACTTTTTGTTTTCTATTTTGAGTAGTATAAATAGTGATGTAGTTGATGATTGTAATTATCTCAAAGTGGCCTTTAGTAGCCTATAATAAACTTGAGCATTTCTAAAGATATTATTTCCTTCCACATTTCCTACAAATTGGTATCTGAGCAGGTTTTCGTTCTTAATCAAGGGTTAGGTGAAGAAAAAAATATGGCATCCAAAACAAATGAAGGTGCTGATTCTTCAGTTGTTCTTACTCCATTTTTTGATGGAACTGATTTTGAATACTGGAAGATAAGAATGAGAACACATTTGAAAGCTGAAGGTTTGTAGACTATTGTTGCAAATGGCTTTGAAGAGCCAGAAAACGATGGTGATCTTACAGCAGCAGAGATGAAAAATCTTGAGGCTAAGTATTGTCAAGATGCAAAAGCCTTAAGCAAAATCCAAATGGGAGTCTCGGGAGCATTTTTGCAAAAATTGCTACTTGTGAGACTGCAAAGGAAGCTTGGGATTTTCTGGAAACTGAAATGTATGGTGACGAAAATGTACGCACTATAAATCTTCAAACTCTTAGAAGAGAGTTTCAAAATTTAAAGATGATAGAATCTGAAAAAATTGATGAATATTGCACAAGAGTCATGAATACTGTTAATGAAATGAGAAATCATAGTGATACAATTTCTGACCAACAAGTTATGGAAAAGATTCTAATTAGTGTCACAGAAAAGTATGAGTACATCGTTGCTATCACTGAGAAGACGAAAGATCTTTCTAAGCTTTCCATCAAAGAGCTACTTGGATCATTTCGTGCACACAAGAAGCGAAATTTTTTTCGTGAAGATCAACCTAAAGAGACGGCTTTCCAGTCTAAAATAAATGAGAATTCTCAAAATTTCTCAAAAAATCATCAGAAGAAAAATCAAAAGCCAAAAAAGAAGCAGGATCATGATGGTTCTTCCAAGAAGGTTGAAGAAAAAGGTGAGAAAAACTCTAGTCTTTTATGTAAAATTTACAAAAAGACTAATCACAATGCAAAAAAAGTTGGCACAAAGGCAAGCCCCAATGTAATTTTTGTAAAAAGTTTGGCCATGTTGAAAAGGATTGTTGGCACAAGAAACGGGAGCAAGCAAATTTTTGTGAAAAACATGAGGAAGAAAGGGAAGAAAATCTTTTCTTTGCTTCTAAATCTGATGCTTCAACAAAAAGCAATGAATGATATGTTGATAGTGGTTGTACTAATCACATGACTGGAGATGAAAAGGATTTCCTCTCAATTAATAATAGCATCACTACTAAAGTGAAGATGGGGAATAGAGCCTTAGTTGATGCGAAAGGTAAAGGTACTATTTCGATCAACATGAAATGATGCGGTAAGCAAATTCATGATGTTCTTTATGTTCCTGATTTGGAAGAAAATTTGCTTAGTGTTGGTCAACTCATGAAAAATGGTTATTCTCTTGTGTTTAGAGATAATTATTGCAAGATTAATGATAAAATTGAGTCAAATCAAGTCATTGTTGAAGTAAAGATGATAAAAAGAAACTTCCCTTTGCAATTTCATTACAATGCATTAAAAAATTAAATTGTAGATGATTCATGGCTTTGGCACAAAAGATTTTGTCACTTGAGTTTTCATGGTTTAAAGCTTCTCAATCAAACGGACATGGTGCAAGGCCTTCCTGAGATACATACTGAGGTGGATACATGTGAAAGTTGTATAATGGGAAAGCAACACAGGAAGTCTTTTCCGAAAGAGGTGTCTTGGAGAGCAAGTGTATTTTTGGAACTAATTCATACCGACATTTGTGGACCAATGAACACTCCATCTTTTGGAAATCAAAGGTATTTTCTAATCTTTATAGATGATTTCTCAAGAATGACTTGGGTTTATTTGTTGAAAGAAAGTCAGAAACATTTGTTACGTTCAAGAAATTTAAAGTTCTTGTTGAGAAGCAAAAAGGTTGCAACATCAAAACCATTCGCAATGATCGAGGAGGTGAATACACAAGTCAAGAATTTGAAGAATATTGCAAAAATGAAGGCATTAATAATAAACTTACAACAAGGTATACTCCTCAACAAAATGGCGTATCTGAAAGAAGAAATAGAACAATTGTTGAAATGGCCAGAAATATGATGAATGAGAAAGGGCTGCCAAAATATTTTTGGGCAGAAGCAGTGCTTACAGCAGTTCACATCCTTAACAGGTGTCCAACAAAGGCACTAAAGGACAAGACACCAGTTGAAGCTTGGAGTGGAATTAAACCTTCTGTAAGTCATTTTAAAATTTTTGGGTGTATTTGTTATGCTCATGTACCTACTGAGAAAAGAACAAAATTGGATGAAAAAAGTCAAAAATGTGTCTTTCTTGGTTATAGTGATGTTACAAAAGGATATGTGCCTCTAGATGTCAAAACTAACAAACTTGTTGTTAGTAGAGATGTCATTTTTGATGAAAAAACAACATGGAATTGGGAGGATAAAAAGATAGAGAATATTGCTATCATATCTTCAAATCAAGAAGAGGATGAGAAAGAGGAAGATGTCTCTCAAGGGGGAGAAATCTCAGATTCAGATAACGAAGAACCGCCTCCAAGAGGAACAAAAATGTTGAGTGACATTCATCAAAGATGTAATTTTGCTGGTGTTGAGCCAGAAAATTATGAAGAAGCAATAAATCATGATGTTTGGAAGAAAGCCATGGAAGAACAAATTCGAATGATCGAAAAAAATAATACTTGGGAGCTTGTGGCTATTCCTAGAGAAAGAGAAGTTGTAAGTCTAAAATGGATTTACAAAATCAAACTCAATCAGGAAGGAGATATTCAAAAGCAAAAAGCAAGGTTGGTTGCTAGAGGCTTCACGCAAAAACCAGGTATTAATTTTTATGAAATTTGTCTCCAGTAGCTCGTCTTGAGACAATTAGAACTGTAATTGTTGTTGTTGCACAAAAGAAATGGAAGATATTTCAACTTGATGTTAAATCAGCATTTCTGAATGGAAAACTTGATAAAGAGATTTATGTTGAGCAACCTCAAAGATTTTTTGTTCAAGGGGAAGAAGAAAAGGTGTATTAGCGGCTTTCATCGTTGACGAACACCTGCGCTAATAAGACAAAGAAATGGAGTAAAAAAAGCTCTTTACGGGTTGAAGCAAGCTCCTGGTACAATGAAATTGATACATACTTTCTGAAAAATAATTTTCAGAGAAGTAAAAGTGAAGCCACTTTGTATGTGAGGAAAGAACATGGTAGCATTATCATTGTTTGTCTCTATGTGGATGATTTGCTCTTTACAGGAAATGATGTAAAGATGATGCAAAATTTCAAAGAAGATATGATGCAAGCTTATGAAATGAGTGATCTTGTATTGCTAAATTATTTCTTGGGCATCGAATTTTGTCAAGTGAAAGAAGGAATTTTTATTTGTCAATAGAAGTATACTAAAAGTATTTTTCAAAAATTCAAAATGATGGATTGCAGGTATGTGGCAATACCATTAGTAGCAAATGAGAAGTTTAGAAAAGATGATGGAGAAAAAAAAGTTAATAGCTCACTTTTTAGGAGTTTGATTGGAAGTTTGCTATATCTTACTTCAACAAGGCCAGATATTATGTTTGCTGCTAGTTTATTATCCAGATTCATGGAAGAACCAAGCCAAGTACACTTTGGAGCTGCAAAGTGTGTTCTACGCAACTTGTACGGAACAATGGATTATGAGATAATGTACAAATTTTGTGGAAATTTGAACTTAATTGGTTATTATGATAGTGATTGGGTTGGAAGTATAGATGCTATCAAAAAAGCAAAGTGTTGTTGCTCAATCCACTGTCGAAGCAGAATATGTTTCAGCATCCAAGGCTACTTCTCAAGCTATTTGGCTTAGGAGAATATTTGAAGACACTGGTGAAAAACAAAAAAAAAGGATTGTTCTATATTGTGATAATAAATAAGCAATTACAATTGCCAAGAATCCAGCCAGCCATGAAAGATCAAAGCATATTTCCATCAAGTATCATTTTATCCGAGAAGCACAAGATAAAGGCGAAATTTAGTTGCATTATTTTCAGACAGGATAACAACTTGCTGACATCTTCACCAAAGCACTTCCTAGAGAAAAATTTTGCTATCTTCGAGAACGCATTTGAGTTATCAAGCAAATGCATTAAGGGGGAGTGTTGGAATTAATGCATCAATGTTTAGTCTTCCAAAATTGTCTCTTAGTTTTTCAAGAAGTCTTTTTAGAATTTTGTAGTACATGTATCTAGTAAATTGTGATACATGTATTTAGTTATTTGTGCAAGACTTTTTGTTTTCTATTTTGAGTAGTATAAATAGTGATGTAGTTGATGATTGTAATCATCTCAAGTGGCCTTAAGTAGCCTATAATAAACTTGAGCATTCTCTAAAGATATTATTTCCTTCCATATTTCCTACATTACCTTCCTTACTCGACAGACAAGACAAACCAGCAACAAGCATACTCATCATACTGCTCTTTTCTGCAACCATATCCGGCGCATAACAGGAAATTTGGGTGAACTTAAGGCTATATTCATGAACGCTCATAGATTCCTCGTTAAGGGTAAGAAATTATCTTACCTTTGCTTCAATCAATTCCCTAGAAAGTAACGCCCCAAGAAAGCTTCTTCAAACATAGTGTAACTCAAATTTGATCACACTTAGCTCTTTCTTTCTTCCATTGGTCAAACCATATTCTAGCGACACCGTTTAGCTGGTGTGCAGCTAGTTCCACTCTCTGAGCATCAATGACATGCATGATCTCGAAGACTTCTCAAGATCTTCAAAAATAAATTCTGAATCCTCAGTGATTCTTGAACCAGTGAAACTTGGAGGATTCATCCTTAAAAACGCACGATTCTAGAAGTATCAACCACTACTAATGATTCTCTCTTTGTTGCGTGCATAGTTGGTCACAACTTGGCTCAACATCCTGATGTCCTCATAGAACTCAGCATTGGTGACCTCTCGCATTTGCTACCCATTGTTCCTCAATGTTCCTTCTAACCAGGCGACCGCGGATAACTTTTTGATTAGGAATGATCTGAAAGATATGCACATACAAATGAGATCTTGAACTATTTTTTTCACTACACACTCAGAACCAACAAATGTTTTTCCATAGATAAATTTACAGTATGGTTCACAATCATGTTTCTTATCACCTCCTTTACATGATATATATAGCATCCATTTCTGATGGATATACATAACCATTTGCTTTGAGCACTTGAATCATTATCACCAAAATAACTGCAAAATCAATCAATCAACACATAAAATAAAATTTATTAATGCATACACTACATCAAAAATAATCTTTACAACTAATTGATTGCAATAGTTTAATATGTTCTTTCTGACACAATTAGATCTTTTGAAAATGCTTTTAAAGCCTGTAACAACATAATTGGATTCAATGACAACTAACACTCTTTAATAATGTGAATATTTGCTACTGCTAAAAATTATTTTATTGCAGTCATAATGCAAAAAAAAAAAAACAATACAAAAGTAGTGTATACATACCACAAACGTAAGCTATGAGGGAAGAAGTATTGCTAAGATGTGATCTTTAAATATGAACACTAAATAATTAATGTTGTTTGTTTTTATTATTTGAATGTAGAAGTGAAATTGTGTATTAATAAATATTATAAAAATTTTATTTCAACAAAATATATCACTTTTGATTTTTTTTTTTAAAAAAAGCTTTAAAAAATTTAATAGTCATGATTTGGAGTACTATTTTTTCATTCAAAACCTTGATAAACAACTATACACCAAAAATACTATTGCAACCAGTGTTCTTGACACACGTCAATACAAGAAAATTATTAATATAAAAAAAATACTTGAATGGATTTATGAAAACTTACCTAACAAAGTGGTGTTTGATTGAGAAAAGAGAGAAAGAAATTTTTTAGTTATGAGATGAAAAGACACGCTCAAAAAATAGAAGCTATGATTTCTTAATTGATAACTTATCAAATGAGTCTGAATGTTGTTGAGAGTCTCCTACAGATCTGATTCATTCAAACCTTTTCAGACTCATTAAGAGATATTTTTTAAAAATAAAACAAATAAACTTAATGAGTTGAATCTGGATGATTTAGATTCAGACCTAAAAACCAAACGTACTTAATGGACTGAATATGAATGATTAAGATTCAAACTTCCATTTAGTGCAAACAAATGAGGCCTTAGCTAGCATGTCAAAATTACTGTTTAGACCCCCAATTAAATCACTAAAACGAAAATTAAATAATTGGTTAGTGAATAGACAATAGAACCCTTCTAAAATCCGATTTTGACTTTCCCTATCTAGAGAACCCTTCAAATGGGCATATCCCCTCATATGTACATAAAATTGAGAAGGCTCGGCGGCATTGGAAATATAATTCAAAGATATTTCCTACAATATCTTGTAGCACATCTAATTCATTCTTAACTATGAGTTATGGTCATTTGAAGTTGACCCAAAACTCATACTTAACTTAACATGGTCAAACTTTTCAAATTTGATTATTTCCAAAAATATGGCTTCTTTCTAATTCTAATTCTTTCAAATCGCGAGTGTTACAGATGTATTGTTAAATTGAGTGTGATCAACATTTAACTTTTTTGTAACTTTGAAGTGTTTATCTTGTTAAACAAAAGTAGTATTAAGAAAAATATTGGAATACAATTCAAAATCTGATATGGACCCACATATTGGGACTAAGCTTAGTTTTATTTAGTACCTGATCACCCTCTTCATGGATGAGATTTTCAAGTAAACCCAATCGTCAATATCAAATTCAAGTTTGATACAAATTTAATAGTAGTAACGTGTTCGTTCATTGAATAATTAAAAAAACTCACTTCTTTCTGTACAAAATAAGTTTTTTTTTTGCCACGCCAATAGAAACCACAAAATTAGATCAATTTTCATCTCACCAAATGAGTGACTGAAACTTGTCCCTTACTACCTCAATATACGAGCAAAAATATCTTGTCATGGTCACTTAATATTTCTAATATATAAATAATGTTTTATGTAATTGAAGCATAACCTGTATAAACAAAGAGACTTCTTAGCAATGTCACATATTTTCAAATTATTTGTGCAATTTTCTATTGTATATCAGCTTTATTTTTAACCTCATAATTTTTATTGCAATAAAACTTTGGAGAAATTTAATGATTTCAACCTAACAAGACTTGATAAGATTGATAAAAATCTTGATATTGAACACTAAATTAACTTCAATGGTAAGAATAACATATAATGTTCCAACCGTTACGAACGAACGAAATCTATGTGAGATGAGGTCTAGGGAATAACATATGATGTTCCAATTTAGGTTATGCTACACACGGACAAAATCTTTGTTAGATGAGGTCTGGGGTATTTCGAGAAAATGATTGAGTGAAATGTTTAAGTAGAGTTTGTTTTCCTATCCCTAAGGCATTAAGGAGTCCATAGGACTTTTTATAAGTAAAGTCGGGTATATATAACTCCTGATATCAAACTTTGCGCGAAGAGGTTTGTTAGGATCGTCGAAATTTTTGAAATAGACTAATTTGAGAGTATTTTTGAGGTTTTGTCCTGTGCAAGCCGCTATAGTTGGGGACACGTGTCTACGATAACCAAAATTTAATTTCCGCTATGGGCCGCTTTGGTCCACTATAAAGGTATTGGACCACTATAAAGGGTTTAATTGTTGTAAATGCGTAGAAATCCCCAAAACCCTTAATAATCATACAAAAACATTTTGGGGGAAAACAAGAGCGACTATGGGAGATTTTCAGATAATTTTCATTAGGAACCTTTCTCTTACTAAGTAATTCATTTTCTGATTTAGTACTTTGATTTGTTGGCCTTCGATTCAGTAATTGTGGTCCTAGAGGATGGCTTGGGTTCATCCAAAGGTGGGGAAAATTCTAAGTTTATGAGGATTTTGAGGTGTAAGACCTTGACTTCTTTATAAAACATTTGTTCTTGATTCGTTTACCATAATTCACTAGTGTAACGATGAGATTAGTAGGTCTAGGTGCATTAATGTTGGGAAAGTCCTATATTGGATGGGAAAATCACAAGGTTGACCTGGAGTTTGGGATTAAGTTATAATATGAGAATGTTTAGGTTAATTGAGATTTATTTGGTACTTTTGTTATTATTTTAAATCAAGAACAAGCTAAAATTTCACAAAATGAGTAATAGCTCATGATCTAGTGTAGAGTTTACTGAGTAGTTAGAACTTAAATCTGTCTTTAATTCATAATATTCTTGTAGATTGACTGTAGATTTAATACCTCGGCCTTTTGATGCAGGGTTTGGTTGATTAAAGAGTGTTGATTATTGCTAATAGGGCAGAAATGTACTGTGGAAGCAAGTATTATCCTATGACTAACTATGACGGACTAGTTCATGATTGTAAACCTTTTAATATTCTTATTGAGGTGAATTGACGGTATGCCATAAGGATTAAGTAAACTATACATAATGCATGTTCAGGAAATAAATTAAAGGAATAAATGTGAATGATATTTTATTGTGAATCTCACACAATGAATTTGTCTTGATTGCTCGTGGTTTACTAGTGTAATTGTACTCATTGTAATTGTGCGATATATGTGATTCATCTTGATCAGACACCATACCAAATATGAGATATCTCTTGATTATATCATGCAACATGCCTCGTTGATATTATCAATTGACTTGAGTACATGTCTGCTATGAAGTATTTAAGGTTGTCTTAGATATCACACCTGATATATGTTCTATTGTCGGTTGGTTGGGGTAGCACAATTTGCACATGTTGCTATTTGTTTGTTTATTGAGTAAACTAGATTATTTTATTGTGATGTATCTATCATCGTGCCACTACCCAAAACGAGTCGTGAGTGGAACCCATACTTAACCTCCTAAGCGGGTGAACCAAGGAATCCAAACCTTTAACATATACCAATATTTCTACTAGAATATCAACAATAATGCGGAAGCTCCAAAACTTGTTAAAGTAACCAATCAACTAAATCTCTAAGGTCTATTATATATTATCCCCAAAACCTGAAATTCATCACATCAAGGACATCTAATTTTCAATAGTAAGTCTAAGAGTATTAAAGACACCAAAATAATTAAACTAAATAGTTTATGTCCAAAAACTAAGGACATCATGTCATGACCGAGAGAATCCAACAAGAGCTTGGAACCCGATATGCTTGAGACTAGCTAGAGTTGAAGGCGAGTTGAAGTCGATGGTACACTCACTGCACTCCATAAAATGAAATCAAAAGAAAACCCAAGTAGGGCTCAGTACGGGGCAACATGTACTGAGTAGGTATCATCGGCCAAACCAAAATAGAAACTAATATGCAATGAATAATAGTATGAAATAAACTATGACACTTAACTGGTAGCAAACAACAAACAACATGAACAAGCGACAATGGAAGCCAGTACACAATCACTCACAATATCCAACAAACATATGCGGATCATGCCTCCACACCACGCTCATTTAGGAAATGGGTTCTTTGAGATTGAGTATGTTAAGTTAATTCAATAACTTTTTCCTTTAATGTTACTGTGTCGGAATGTGACACTCCAATTCAATTATACCGTGTCGAAACGTGATACTACGATCCAATTATATCGTGTCGGAACGAGACACTCTGATCCAAGTTACCGTGTCGAAACGTGATACTCTGATCCAATAATACTGTGTCGAAACGTGACACTCCAATCCAAGAATATCATTAATTTATTAATTATTATCACCATTTTCAATTGATTACAATATTTCATCAAGCCTTCTTTACTCAAGGCATCACTTTGATAGAGAGAGTTCAAGATCATAAATTTCATGGTCTCACGATTTTAGACCAATCACAAACCACACGTCCAAGCTACACAATCACAATATCAAGTACATAGAAAACTTCACAGTATCATTCAATGCATATCAATCGCTATTAAGATTTTACTAATCGAATAGAATAAACCATAACCTACCTCCACCAAAGAGCTGAAGTCAAGCAAGCTACTTTTCCAATACCTTTCATTTCCTCAATGCCTCCGAACATTTCCAATCTATCAAGTATATATTTGTACATTAACGAATATATAAACACTCAAAACTATAATCAATTTCCTAAAGTTCAAGCCGAAGGGTTTCTAAATTCTTTCTATAAGCATAACTTAATGAAGTTTAAATAATACGAAATACCTAGTATTTAATTATCCATCTCAATACATCAACATATAATTTATAACAAGATAAAACATTTTAATATATCAAATTTTGAGCCACTGCTTGCGAAACTAGTGGCAATGAACACCTCCACTATACACCTCACTTTAATACACCAATTCTTTACACCATTAACGTTCTGACCTAACTTTTCTCTCACCATTCATCTAACATTAAATACTATACATATGCACCCTTTAACTTTGTAATATAATATAATAATATTAGTAAATAATTTAAGTTTAGGCCACTAGTTACACTGGCATTACCTCTGAACCACACGTACAAATCCTACTACCATCAAAGAAAGTCACTCACAGATAGTACTTTTCAAACTACACTAATAATTTACAATATAATATTCTTATAACCATACAATGTAGCATGACCACCAAGTTACAATTAGTAACTTGTATTGGATAAGGACGTACATAAGCCAAAACAATCATGTATTTGTTCCGTTAAAACCTGTCCTACACTGCTAATGATCATTCAAATAATTAAATAATTAATCCTACAATCTATGTGTAAAGGAGCTCAACAAAAGTGTTAGTGTGCCTTAGTTGGTTAACTGATTAGTTGTAGTTAGAGGATTAAATCATTGTTTAAGTGAGCTTAATTAAATCAATTAGAGAAATAGTTAGCATTGTCAGTAATGTGTATAAATACAGACACAATGTACTCATTCTTCTCAATAATGAATGAAAGAAATTTTCTTCTTTTATCACATTGTTCATATTACTGATTACAAATCTTCAACATCTTTACATGGTATTAGAGCGTCAACGAGTGCAGATCGAGAGGATTTCTTCCACATGAAGTGAGGAATTCAAGAGATTTTGCACTCATCTCTTTCGTAGTTTTTTTTTTTTGTCATTTGATTTCATGGAGAATTTAGGAAATCTAGCACCGAATACTTCAGAGAATACTTTTACAAATGTTACTGTTACCACACCATCCATTGATTATCATCATCCCCCTGTTTCTATATCCCTCAGATGCTCCTGGTTCTTTGTCAATTGGGATTATGTTAAGTGGATCTGATAACTATACCTTGTGGAGCAGATCTATGAAGATTGCTTTACTAGGCAGAGATAAACTCGATTTCATTGATGGATCAGTGAATCGAGGTCAATTCACTGGAGATTTGGCTCTCTTATGGGATCGTTGTAACGCAATCGTGGTTTCGTGGATCATGTGCAATGTAAGTAAAGATCTCTTGAGTGGTGTTTTGTTTTGTTCGAATAGTTACTTGATTTGGGAGGATTTGAGAGAAAGATTTGATAAAATAAACAGCTCACGAACTTTTCAATTGCCCAAGGAGATCTTCACTCTAGTTTAGGGTACTTCATTTGTTTCTGTCTATTATTCTAAGTTGAAGGATTTATGGGATGAGTATGACTCAATCATGCCACCACCTTCATGTGATTTCCCTAAGTCTAAAGAATTCAGTGAACATTACAATACCAGAGGGTTTTGCAATTTTTGATGGGTCTAAGTGACAGTTATAGCGAAGATAGAAGTCTGATTCTGATGATGCCTCAATTTTCTAATGTTAACCAAGTGTATTCAATGGTGAATCAAGATGAATGTCTAAGGATTGTGACATGAACTAGTATGATGATGCTGGATTATTCCACACCCACATCTATGTACTCTAAGATGGGGATGACATAAATAGGCAGAAAAGAGGACAATTATTTTGTGATTATTGTCACGTGAAGGGATATACTAGGGGAGAATGCAACAAGCTGAAAAAGTGTGATTTTTGTCACAAAACAGGATATGTGAAGGAAAAATATTTTCAGCTCATTGGGTATCCTGTTGATTATAAAGGGAACAGACAAGATGATGTGGTTGTTGCTGGTTCTTTGACAGGTAGTAGTTTGGCTGACCCTAATTTTGCAGGTTCCCAAAGGATACAGCACTCAAGTCAACATATGATGCCTTAGTGTTTCCAAAATGATATACAGTCTAGATATGATCCTCATCACTATATACAACATCAACACAGTTTGATCAATCAGTCACATCTTCCACCACAACAATTTGCATCATCCAGTCATGTGGATGCTTGTGCTGGCAAAAATGGTGTTGCAACTAGAAGTGTGAACATGGAAGGTACAAACCACTTCTTTTCTCGTGAAAGTAATCATGTAAAGTGGATAGTAGACATTGGTGCCACTAACCACATGATAGGTGATCATAGACATTTGATGAGTGGAGGACTGTTAGAAAATGTAGGACAAGTAAATGGAGGGCAAGTACAATTACCCACAGGAGACTCAACAAGAGTTTAACATGTTGGAAATTGCAACCTGGGTGGAGGTGATATTCTTAATACTGTTTTATGTATGCCAACTTTCAAGATAAATCTTATGTCAGTCTCAAAAATGACAAAAGACTTGAATTGTTGTGCTACATTTTATCCAACCTATTGTGTGTTACAGGATCTCTCATCTGGGAGGGTGAGGGCGACTGATAAGGAAAAAGGTGGCCTCTACACTTTGTATTCACAGATAGAAGATAAACAAAATGATGGCGGAAAGTGTAGTGACAAGTGTTTTACATCAAGTCAAGAAGTAGATACTTTTACTTGGCATCAAAGAATGTGTCATGTCCCAATAAATATTCTTAAAAAGATGCCTATGTTTCATGATATTCGTAAGAATAAATCTTTTACTTTGAATAATTGTGAGATATATACACTTGCTAGACAATCTAGATTACCCTTTTCAAAAAGTATGAGCAGGTCTACTTCTATATTTCAATTGTTACATATTGATGTTTGGGGACCATATAAATGGAATACTTTTGATGGAATGAGATTTTTCCTAACCATTGTTGATGATTATTCAAAATGGACATGGGTTTTTTTTATGAGACTCAAATCAGATGTTTTCATGCTACTTAAAAATTTCTTTACTGAAGTAGAAACACAGTTTGGAAAGAAAGTTCAAAGGATAAGGTCAGATAATGGTGGTGAGTTTTTTAGTCATGATTGCAGCAAGTTATTACAAAGTTATGGTATATTGCATGAGAGTTCTTGTCCTTACACACCACAACAAAATGGTGTTGTTGAGAGAAAGCATAGACACATTTTTTAAACTGCAAGAGCCATAAAGTTCCAAGGTAATTTGCCAAATAGTTTTTGGGGATTATGCATAGAATCAGTTGTATATGTATTGACTAGAATACCCTCTACTATATTGAATGGATAACCATTTGAGTTATTGTATAGAAAATCTCCATCTTTAACACACCTAAGGTTCATAGGGTGCTTATGTTTTGCAACTAATCTTTATCAAAAGGACAAGTTCAGTCCAAGGGCAGTGAAAGTTGTGTTAATTGGTTACAGTGCTCATCAAAAGGGACACAAGTTGTATAATCTAGAAAGTAAGACCTTCTTTATTAGTAGAAATGTGGTGTTCATGGAATCTATATTTCCATTCAAGGGTAGTGTGGAAGATCCACAAATTCACAGTATGACTCATCATCATTTCTCTTATGATGACCTGATCACATGTCCTCCTGTTAATATCAATTTTGATGGTCCTGCAATTTTCCCTGCTGAAGAAATTACAGTCTTGTCTTCTAATAATGTAGTAGTACCTGATGCAGAACATATTGAAGTCTTTCCTTCAGTTGTTGCAGTTCTTATAGAAAGTTTTGAAGTGAGAAAATCTACAAGGGGTTCAAAACCTCCTATATGGCACAAGGACTATGTGATCAAGACAGGGTCTAGTTCTTGTACTTATTCTATTGGTGATAATATAGATTATACTGGTATTTCTTCAAGGTATCAAAGTTTCATATCACAATTTTCAGTTGATACTGAATCTCATAATTACACCCATGATGCAGCTAATGATACATGGGTAAATGATATGAAAGCTTAAATCCAGGCACTAGAAGACAATAAGACTTGGAAAATTGCTATGCTTCCCAAAGGAAAGAAGGCAATAGGGTGTAGATGGGTGTACAAAATCAAATACAAGGCAGATGGGACTGTTGAAAGATTTAAGGAACGATTGGTGGCTAAAGGGTACAACCAAAAGAGGGGATTAGATTATCAAGAAACTTTTTCACCTATGGTCAAGATGACCACAGTGAGAGCTGTCATCTCAATCGCAGCAAGTAAAGGATGGAAGTTATATCAGATGGATCTTTACAATGCATTTCTGCATACATGACCATCCCAGAAGGCTTTTCTAAGCTAAGAAGAAACGTTGGTCAAGTGTGCAAACTTTTGAAATCTTTATATGGATTGAAACAAGCATCGAGGCAGTGGAGTAATAAACTCACTACAGCTTTAACTTCAACTGGTTTTCAACAAAGCGCTGGTGATTATTCTTTATTTACAAAGAAAGAAGGTGATAAGATATCTATAATTTTAGTCTGTGTGGATGATCTACAACTGACAGGCAATGATTGGTTTATGCTACAACACACTAAAGATGTGTTGCATACAACTTTCAAGATTAAGGACTTGGGAGACTTGACGTATAATCTGGGCATTGAATTTGCTAGAAGTGAAGCAAGAATCTTGATGCCTCAGAGAAAATATGCATTGGACCTAGTAGCAGATATGGGACTTGCTGGAGCTAAACCTATTACAACTCTCATGGACCAAAGTCAGAAGCTTACATCAACTGAATTTGATCAGTATATCCCATCATCATATGAAGATCCAGGACTACCAGACCATACTAGTTATCAAAAGCTTATTGGAAGACTGCTATATCTCACAGCAAGAAGACTAGACATTGCATTTGTTGTGGAAAGTCTGAGTCAGTTTATGCATTCTCCCAAAATATCTCATATGGAGGCATCCATGAGATTGGTGAGGTATGTAAAATATGCTCCAGGTCTTGGGATATTGATGTCATCTAGTGGTGATAATTTCATGAAGGTATATTGTGATGCTAATTGGGGAGCATGTGTTAATAGCAGAAAGTCTATTACAGGTTATGTATTGCAGTATGGGCATTCACCTATTTCCTGGACTCGTAGTTCAGCAGAAGCTGAGTATAGGTCTATGGCCTCTGCCGTTGCAGAAGTGGTATGGATGACTAGCTTGTTCAAAGAATTAGGTGTGGATATTAAAGTTCCCATTACCTTATTTTCAGACAGTAAATCAGCTCTTCAAATTGTTGTCAATCCTGTTTTTCATGAACAAACTAAATATATAGACATCGATTGTCATTTCACTAGGGAAAAAATCCAAGAAGTCCTTATTATCACTGCTCATCTTCCCTCTGAAGAATAGCATGCTGACTTGTTTACAAAAGGACTTGGTAGATACTTACATTCTTATTTGATATCCAAGCTAGGAATGAAAAATATTTTCATAGCATCTAGATTGAGAGGGAGTGTAAAGGTGCTTAATAAATGTGTTAGTGTGCTTTAGTTGGTTAACTGATTAATTGTAGTTAGAGGATTAAATCATTGTTTAAGTGAGCTTAATTAAATCAGTTAGAGATTTAGTTAGCATTGTCAGTAATGTGTATAAATATAGACACAATGTACTCATTCTTCTCAATAATGAATGAAAGATATTTTCTTCTTCTCTCACATTGTTCATGTATCTTTACACTATGTTCATACATATAAAATATACGAAGGTTGATTTTTTAACTGAAGTTGTAGTCCTTCTTCGAGGTTGTAGTCTGCAAATTTGGTTCCTACCTAAACCCTTATGTCTTTTACAAAATATTTACTCCTTAATTATTATTTAAGCCTAATTTTGGCAGTGGTAGGAATTACCTACTATTAATTCTAATGTTATTTTTCTTAACTATCAACTAAATAAATTATAAAAACTACCCCATTAATTCTATAATTGTAGTCACGAATAGTCCAAAATGCCTCTTTAAAATCTATCGAGAAGTAATTTATGAAATAAAAAAAGCTATAATACTCAAAACGACCAAAAGGATCTTTACACATTATTATCCATGGGTGGCTGCTTTGTTGTGTTTAATAAAGGGATGGTTCAAGTGTAGACCGATTTGAAATGTTAAATATTGTCGTAGATATTCCTAAGAACCTCAGTGGTCCGAATTATTTTAAAGGTGATTGGAAATTAGATGTGAATTATGGTGATCGTTTAGACATGTCTAATATGGTTAGTAGATCAGGTTGGCGGCCAACAATCTTGTGCATAGTTTATTTGTTGGGACTATATATATTTGTGTGTATGTGTATGTTTGTGTGTGTTAAAGTGGTTTGTAACCTTAGAGTAAGGTACGTGTGGTGTTTGGTATACAAGGTAGGGTTGAAAAATCTTCTAATGACATAAAGGGTAGGTTTGAAAAAACCTTACAATTAGAGTCATCAATATAGGCTAGGCCCATTGGGCCGGCTTGGCCTAATCCGAATTTTAATAGGATTGTTTTTAAGTCATTTAAGAAAATGACTTTTTAGCTCAACCTGAATAACCTACTGATTTGTGGGGCTTGAAAAATATCGGTAGGGTCGGTCCATGGACCAATAAAAATTAATCAAAAAATATAATGTAATATTAATATTTAAAATCAAAAAGATTCCAAACTCGACAATAATGTTAATATTTCTATTCAGATATTTATACTTTTACTTGAAAAAAAACTTTATAATTATTACAAAGATAATTTTATTTGTTAATTTGATTAATAAGTAGCAACATTAACATACTGTAGTATTATTTTGTTGATATTTTTGACAATATTTTAAATTATAAATTATAATTTAGTTTAATTATTTTAAAAAATATAATTTTAAAAAAAGTGAGTTGGGTCGGCAAGCCTATAGTCCACGTACATGTGGGTTGGACCGACCGTTTTCTAGCCTACACAAAAAATAGACTAGCCCGACCTGACCCATAAAATGTCAAAGCCTGTATTGGATAGCCCGAATGGGGTGGGCTTGCCTATATTGACAACTCTACTTACAATGAAAATAGGGTTGAATGTTTAATGGTAGAATTGGCAGCAAAATAGGGTAGGAGGGCTAGAAACAAAGTCTATGGGTCATAATTAGTAGACCAAGGTTGGTAAGAGTGTCATGACTCAAACCGTCATGATTAACACCCACACTAATTCTCTAATAGAAGAACAATTGTTGCAACTCAACTAAACAATGCTAATCAAAAGACAAGCATTTAGAGAAAGTTGAGTTCCCATTAAATCAGTAAGTCACCAAACACAAACATAAACAAGCGAAAATTCAACTCCTAGGACCCTAAAGTCATTGTATCAAAACATTGAACTAAACGTTCTAAAATAAAGGGGATGCAACCCCAAAACAACTAAACAAAAAGTAAGAGTTTGAAAGGTCTAAGTCTGAAGGGAATAGACTAAGATTCTAGATAAATTCATGGTAGCTTGAAAGAACTGGCTCATTCTTAAACTCGACAATTCAGTGATCTCCTAGTTGTGGTCTCTCAACAACCGCTTGAAGTTTCCCTGTACTAAAAAAAATGCAATATCAGTGTGCAAACAATGGTGCATATAACAATGCTCGTGTAAATGCAAACAAGTCCAGATCTAACTATATAAGAAACATATATATATATATATATATATATATATATATATATATATATATATATGCATAAAATATTAAAGTCAATTTATTCTAAAATCAATCAATTGTAAAACCTGGCTATTCCGGTCAAATCAAAAAAGATTTTGTTCCTCAAATTGATTAAGCATGTCTTCAGTCGAAGACAACTTGTAGACATCTTTACTTAAACCTCTTATATCTTCAAGAATTTCAGGTGTGGCAGTTGAAATTGCCTGTTCGCCCAAACTCTTAGATCGTTCATTGTTTTGATGATTGGCAAATGGAACGTTTTCCTCCAAACGTCGAAAATTTTCTATATATCCATAGTTATCTCCGAAATTCAACAACACTTGTTGAGCAGCCACCACATCTTTGAAATTATTAGTGGTCCCCGGCTTATTCTTTGATGGAACTACATCAATTAAACTACTTTCTTGTGAACCAATTCGAAGAGGATCGGTCTTAAAAGGCAGAGGAGATTTTTTGTAAAACAATAAATCACCTATCTTTTTATCCCTAACAGCTTCTAAAGGTGCCTCCATAATTAATTTTGTATATTGAACTAGGTCTATTTTGTTGGTCTATATATACTACTAGAATATGTGTTACCACAAAAAAAGGCTAATAAATCTATTTTTATATTAAGTCCAAGCTTCAAGATTGTTGGAAAATAAGAATCTAGTCTTGATTCTACTTACTTGTAGTCTGAAGCATGCTAATCATTATTTTTCCGTTTATATATATTCAATTAGTGACGAATTAAATGTCGTAGTTAATAATTTCATAGTTATATATCATATTTGTTGTTATATATATATATATATATATATATATATATATATATATATATATATAAATGTCGTAGTTAATAATTTCATAGTTATATATCATATTTGTTGTTATATATATATATATATATATATATATATATATATATATTCTTACTTTATAAGTGGGAGTTAATCAGCTTCCCGTCAGCATGTCACCAGATGGTGATAGACTTCCTTTTAAGGGTACTTTTGTCCATTTGAGCTTAATTCTGTGCAGTGCTTGTTTGTACTTTGTGCTAGAGTACTTTTTGTTGAATCACAATTATTAATAAAAATAATTGTTCCTCTTAAATGTCAAGTTTATCCTATATTTTGAAATATGGGCTCAAAAGCTTCATATTTGTATACCTATTAGAATGAATAGTGTTGTTGATCAAAAAATTAATCAACTTTAGTTACCATAAATATTTTGATCTCTTGACAACGTAGCCATTTGCTTATATGATTAATGAGACATTTTCCCATTTCAATTTCATCCATCATTGCATTTTTTTTTCTTTTCTATTATTAAAGAAGTATGAGTTAAAAACATAGGTATCAACATGTCTACTGGGTGTCCTTTTATTTTTTTATGTAAGAATATTTTAGTCTCTTCAAATTAATTAATGAAATTTGTCTCACTATCGTAAAAGAAACTATAAATTTTCTAGGATCCCTCTCTCCTTCTCCTTTTTATTTTCTGCCACCGCAACATATATCTTCAAAGTTTTCATTTTCTTGGAAAAGTAGCTTAGATGTTCACTGGTGCTCTTTGAAAGGTTTTTGTCTGTTGTTAGCATGCAATACAAGAAAAAAAAGTAATTGTCATTGCTAAAAAAATTTACAAAATGTAAGACTCAAAATCATTACATAAACTCTTCTTCTTTTGAAATTTTATTTTCATCAAAGTTTGAAGATTGTGACCGGTAAAATTTGCTTCTTTTTCATTATATTTCGCAAATCTTTTGAGGATTTCTAAGAGATACATTGGAGGCTCTAAATTTTAGAGAAAAGGGTTAAAATTTCTTATGAACGGTGTGAAATAGACAACTTATAGTATTCGTTACATTTTGGGATAAAAAATATCTCCGCTATTATCTAGACTAAAAATACCCTCAAGAGTTAGAACTCCAAATTTTGACTTACATGGCAAGCCATGTAGGACTAATTCTTCCAGCTAACCGTTGCCAACTAGGATTCACTAAAAGAAATTAAACTAGTCCTTTAGCGGCAATAACAATCGCTACAAAAGTCCAAAATATCGTCACATACAGTTTTTTAACATCAACTTCTGATTTTGTGTTCTTTTTCTTCATTATATTTTTAAAAAATAAAATGATATCGATTAAGGAGGAGTTTGAAGACACTGTATATTTTATTCCTATGTCATACATAAATGTATAAAATGAACAATAATGCATTATGTAATAGGAGATTTGATTCGAGAACTAATTTTGAAAATTTTCGTAACAATTTATTTGTTTCTGAAAATTATGTTGCAACCAAAAATTAATTATAATATTCTTTTGGTTGAAAAAATTGATCTTACTAGCGAATATTGTTGCATCCTTAGTCGCCACTAAAAATCACTCATAACCTTTAGTGACAATATTTCAGGATTTTGTGCTTTATTGCCTCTAAAGTCAAGTTCTTTGAAGTGAATCCTAGTTGGCAACGCTTAAGTGGAGGGAATAGTCCTATTTGACTTGCCACATCACTAATATTTAGGTAGTCAACTCTTGAGGATATTTGTGATCTCTTGGAATAACAACGGGTATGTTTATTCCTAAAAACTATTTAAGGGTATAAATAATCTATTTTGCATACTTTAGAGATATTTTAACCTTTTTTCGTTAATATTATCTTTTAAATTTTAATTAAAATTCAATTTTACGGAAATCTTTATTGAATTTGAGTTTTTTGTTACACATCTGATCGACTGAAGGTTCATTGCATATGAAAAGGATACAAGTAGAGCATGTTAAGTGATACATCTCTATTTTGGAGTTAACATCCTAAATAAGTCACTTAACTTAAAAAAATTATTTAACAAAGTCATTAAACTTTATTTTATATCAATTAAATCATTTAACTTAGGAATTTATATCAATAAAATCACTCAACTAAATTTTTCATTATATTTTTACAATTTGAGAAGATGTTCTCCTTGTATATCATTAACTAGTCAACTGAACCGCGCTTCACGTAGTATTAGTGATTTCAAAAATTAAATTGAAATAAATAATTATTTTATTTAAACCCACAATTTTTTTTTTACATATCAACAAATGATACCAAAAATAAAATAAATCATTAAAATAAGGTGAAACGCCATAACAATAATCAAAAGAAAAGATAATTATTTTTTAAAATTAGATTTATTCGTAAAAAAAATAACATTATTTATTTTTTAAAATCTATGCCCGAACACCTACTTAAAAGATAACAATCTTCTAATTCTATTAATAAAATATTCATAATTATCTTATCTTTCATACTTATAAGTATTATTATTTAATTTTGCATGTCTTAAAATATGGGAGAAAAAATTATTTACTTATTTTATTTTCAAAAAATAGAAAAAAATATTTATTCAACTCGATCAAATTTTAACTTCCCATTATAATTGTCTTCTTTATTATAGATTTTAATGTATATGCATGTATTCATCCCCCTTCAATTTTTATAATTCTTAATTAATTTTATTAATGTAGAGTAAGTAACAATATATTGAAAAATGGGAGATGAAAAGACAAAAATTAACTCAAATACATGTTTCACTATCAAACTATGTATATATGAATTATTCTTTTTTTTTTAGTTATTCAATCTTTTAAAATTAGGAAAAATGTCATTAACAAATGATGAAACTTTTTTTGTGCAATTATTTTAATTAAAAATGTATTTAAAATGTTAAAATAATTGATATAAATAAATATCAAATGCTAGACTAAAAATGATGTTATATATATATATATATATATATATATATATATATATATATATATATATATATATATATATATATATATATATATATATATATATATATATATATATGTTTCAAAATAATTGATATAAATAAATAATTATGTAATTTTTGCTTTGCTATTCTTGTTTAGTTATAATAACTTACTTCTTGGAATAAATAATTGACAGAAAATAAACAAAAAGGAAAAAACGTGATTTATGGAAATATAAATAGTATTAATGGAGAGATTAAGGAAATTAAGTAAAAGAAACTAATAGCATATGGTAGTACTTAAATATGGTCTCTTTTTTTTTTTTATAAAAATTTATAGTCTTTTAAAGTTAAATAAAATAAATATTGAGGCATACTTTTTCTTTTGGCAAAAGTGAATAGTTATTTTAATAAAAATATAAGATAAATATCAAAATAATTGATAAAAAATAATAGATATCAATGCTAAATTTCATAAGGGTAACGTTGCATTTTTATTTTAGTTTTATTATTAAATATAAATAACTTATTTTTTAAAATAAATAAATAATTTAAAAAGTTATTTAATAAAATAATATAGTAAATAATATTATTAGTTATGATATTAAGAGAATAAATTAATATAATTGATGAAATGATTCAAATATGATCATATTTTCTTTTGAATCTAAAAATGCATAAAAAAAAAACAGAGAGATAATATCAACATTAATTTTCTTTCCTTTCAAATTACAAAACATATTATCTATTTATTCTTCTCCTAATTTGAAATGAAAATAGATGGATTCTTTCTCCAAATAATTATCTTACCCAATGTTACACTAATCATTCTTCCAATCAATTTTTTTTCTCTACTTATAACATTTCTCCTATCAATATATTTGAAAGGATCATGATTGTTTCTTTTTTTTCTCTTTTGTTGAAAAAATTCGAAAGACTAGAAATTTGATATATCAAATCATTTTTTCCTGTCAATACAACATTTCTCCTACCAATATCTTTGAAATCATCATGATATACTTTTTTTCTCCTCTTTTGTCAAAGAAAAGAAAAGGATCTCATTGTTATTTGTGATATCCTTATATTCTTCTTTATTATCGTAAGCAAAGAAGAAATGAAGAAATCAGTCTTTCAATCAATTTTTTTTCTCAACATAACATTTCTCCTATCAATATCTTTGAATGGATCATGATGTACTTCTTCTTTTCTCTTTTGTTGAAGAAATTCGAAAGCCTAGAAATTTGATATATCAAATCAATTTTTTTCTGCCAATACAATATTTCTTCTATCAATATATTCGAAATCATCATGATATACTTTTTTTCTTTTCTTTTGACAAATAAAAGAGAAGTTCATTGTTGTTTGTAATATCTGTATATTCATCTTTATTATCATAAGAAAAGAAGAAATGAAGAAAAGAGCAAGAGTTCATTATTGTTTGTCAGAAATACTCAAAAAAATTTATTTTATAGTCTAAATAAAATAAACAGTTATGAAAAATGAAAAGTTTTTAGTCTTTTCATGTTCTATTTACTTAAATATATATTAATGGGAGTGAAGTTTTCAAAGAACATAATTAATTGTATAATTCATTTAAGTGCTTTCAGTTTTTTTAAATACAAATAAAAAATAGAAAATAAATTTAAAACTTCAAAATAATGGGGAGATAAAAGATAATGAAAATGCTGGCCATAGAAAGGTGCCACATAGGATTGTTTAGATTCAGCTTTATATATATATATATAGATTTCATTTAACTCACCAGTCATGGACCTGGTGACTATCAAAAAAAATATATGTTGAAAAGGGTCAAAATTGCGCTTAAACTATGTGAAATAGATCAATTATGTCCTTCGCTACATTTTGGGATAAAATATGCCCCAACTGTTATCCTAATAGACCACAGATATCATCAAATGTTAACACCCCACATTTTTATTGACTTGACCAGCCACTTGGGACTAATCCTTCCACCTAACCATTGTCAACTAGGATTTACTACAAAAGAATTAGACCTTTAGCGGCGATAATTTGTCGCCAAAAACCCAGAAATCGTCACTAAAAGTTTTTAACATTAAATTCTAATTTCGTATTTTTTTCTTCATTTTTTTTACAAAGACAAAAATGATATCAATTAAATAGTAATTTTAAGACACTGTATATTTAATTTTTATGTCATTGTAAATGTATAAATATAAAATGATGCATTATATAATAGGAGACGTGAATCAAGAAATAATTTTTACAATTTTTCCTAATAATATTGGATATATTTAATACTAATATTGCAATTTATTTATTTCAGAAAATTAGGTTGCAATCGAAAATTAATTGTCATATTTTTTTGTTGAAAAAATAGGTTCTACTAGCGAATAGTTGTTGGAGCCTTGGTCGCCACTAAAAATCACTCTTAACCTTTAGTGGCAATATTTTGGGATTTTGTGGCGACATTGTCTCCGCTAAATGTCAAGTTCTTTTGTAGTGAATATTAGTTGGCAAAGCTTAGGTGGAGGGATTAGTTTCATGTGGCTTGCCATATCACTTAAAAATTGGGGTGTTAACTCTTGAGGGTATTTCTGGTCTCCTAGGATAACGGCGGTGGTATTTTTAATCCCAAAATGTAATGAAGGGTATAAGTGATCTATTTTGCACAGTTCAGAGACAATTTTGGCTCTTTTCAAAAATATAAGGGTCATTAAAAAATTTATTTGTTAATCAATATATTTTATTTGCCGATTGAATTTAAAATAGAAAAAAAAAGTTTCAGACTTCTTAACTATGTATACATTTTCTTAGAATATCTCGTGTATCAAACCGTACATGTTGTTTAGGTATGTTTAGTATGTTTCATTTGGATTAGCTTATCATTTTTTATTGTTCCTTTGTTGCATTGAAGCAAAGATTTGCATTTGTAGTAGTCAATAGTGGAAGAAAACAAGAAACTATCTCTATTTTTGTACAATTAAAAATGTCAATGGATATACAGTAGTATTATGCTTCATCTATTAATCTCTCAATAAAATGTACTATGTCCATTTCATAGTAATTATCCTACATACTAAAATAGTTGGTCCAATTTAATTGTATAATTTATAATTAAGGGAAATTTTATTATATCTTTCTTTTTTATCCTAAGATGTATTGTTAAGTTGGATGTGATCAATATTCAACTTATATTTTGTAACTTTGTAGTGTTTATCTTGTTAAACAAAAGTAGCACTAAGAAAACTGTTGAAATACACCTCAAAATCTGATCATATCGGGGACTAAGTTTCCCTTTATTTTCGAACTTAATCACCCTTCATGAACGAGATTTTTAAGTAAATTCAATTATCAACATTTACTTCAAGTTCGCCACAAATTTAATGGCAATATCACGATACTTTCATTCAGTGAATAAAATTTAAAAAAATGACTAACATCTTTCTATCTAACTAGACAAGTACCGCCCGTGCAATGCTTTGCACGCTTGAAAATGTTATATTATTTGACGTGGCTATACTCTATTATACATAGTTTTATTCACTTGAGAGGACTTAAATCCAAAATTAGGATTAACAACTTATAAATAATGATAATTTTTTTTGGGAGATCAGTATATATAGATTTGTTAAGATATAACTGGAATTGCATAACTCCATATCTAGCTACTTGGTGATTGTAACAGAAAAAAAGTCACAAGACAATTTCGTAACATGCACCCTCAACTTAGCATAAGACACTATTTTATAACAGACACACTCAGTTGTAGTAAACTTTGCTCCACACTGTTTTGAAGAATCAAAACATTTGCAAATCAATAAATGACAATTTATTGATGAAATTTCTCAGAGTCAAAGGAAAATATGAGGAAGTTCATTGCACTTGATTCAAGTCCACTATCATAGAAAATAGTTGAATTTTCTGCCTAAAATTTTAAACAATAAAGAAATTATTCAAATCAAACATATACATAAAAGATATAAGGTGATAAATCAATAAACATCAAACTATATATGTTATCTTATACCTTAACTTATTGGCTCCTACGATTACATCAAACTTTAGGCATCTTATTATTTGAATAAAACTATATATGTTATCTCATTCCAACAATCAGTATTCTTCCTATGGACCCTTTGTTAGTTCTATTGCTTCTTTTAAGCTAAACTCGCAAGATTGTTAAGGTGTTTGTAGATGTTCTGAGCCATGTATATTTATGATGGCTATTTTAATAAATGGTCCTTGATGCCCGTTCAAATATCACAAAACATAAAAATTATAATACATTATTACATATAGTAGCAGACCTAGAATTCAAACATCATAGGTTCAGTAAAATGATAGTTGATTATTACATAAAGATAAGTTTATATGTTAAAATTATAACAATAGTAGGTCTTAAGCCTTTGATTTTAAAATCTAATGATTCAAATCTACTAAATTTCAAACGTTAAAATTCATAAAACTTAAATTCAAGATAGGTCTCTAATTAGATCTTTGAATTAACAGTGTATCTTAATTGGACACCACCAATGAAAGAAAATATGAAATAGGCTATAAATTAAATAGTTCATTTATGCATTTTGCGAAACAAGTAACAGACATTAGGCAACGCTTTACAAATAGATCACTGCGAGGTGAAAATTCGTTCAAAAGATTACCGCATTCTATTATACCAAAAGCATATATTTCATCATTATACGTGGCACACAATTGTAAAACTATTTAACTTCTTGAAAATTAAGGATGAAAAAGCCTGATAGTCTGGAGGATAAGTTGAAGGTATATCCAAAGTATTTAACTCTTTTATATCAAATTTAGTATGTAAAGTAGTTATTAAATTCTTAAAGATGTGTTGCTGATCTAACCTTATATCCTGTAGGATATGGAGCCTGTTGTTTTTAGTTGAAATGGAACAGAAACTTAAACAGATTATTGCAGTAAGCAAGAATGTTAATTAGCATGAGAGAGAGGGTTACAAAAGATAAACTCGTGAATCTAGTAAAAACATAAACATCAAAAGTAAAAACTTTGATCAAATCATTGATAACATATGGAGAATCGATCTTTTGCTCTTGGCGACTAGTGATAACATAAAGGCTGCTTTGCTCATCTGTCGGTCCTTGAAATAGCTCCTCTAGGTGTAGTCACGTCTGGTGAGGACATAAATGTGAAATGAAGCAAAGTTAAAAGGCATATTCATGTATTATGTCTTTAGTTTTTATATTATTTTTTATTTGATTCTACTACTTCATATATATATATATATATATATAATAAATAATAAGAGGGTTTCCTAGAGGAGCTTAGGGTCAAGTTTATCTAATTACGGGGAACTAAATTTCTTTTAGAGTTTAACTGCTATCCACCGACGGTGGACAAAAAAATTACACGGACATTTTATTTTTGGAATATTTAATTTTTTTAATTAATATATTTTAATATTATTAATATTAAAATAAAAATAATAACATAGTGTTATATGGTAACTTGAATTATAAATTAATTGTACAAATTTAATTAGGATTCTTATTTGTCTTACCAAAAATAAAAAATACATAATTTCTTGTGTTTTCTTAGTTGTATTAACGTTCTTCTTTTTCTACATAAACCATTGAAGCAACCAACTATCCACCATTGAAGCAATTTGAAACAATTATCATGGTAGCGTTTTCCTCGTATATCTTTTTTTACATAACTTATTAAGTCTTTTTCGCAACATGAATAAACGTTTCAAAGAAATATTCTTGTTTTAATGTATGAAGAAATTTATGTTTTGTAGTGATGAAGATATTTAAAGAATACGTTTAAGAACTTTTTAGCAAATTGAAGAAGTTCAATACATTAGCCATGAAAAATATTTAAAATTTTAAAGCTAACTTACCCTATCAGTCTAATATCTAATAATTGTGTATTGCAAGAAACTTTTGAAATCTCTAATTTAGAAGAGCAAAATGCAGAAGGAATTGAAGATTCCTTGGAGGATATAGAAAGCAACATGAATGCAGTTGTATCTTTTGTTCCTCAACTAGGTGAGCAAGAATTAAGAGAGCCTTACATCGGTATGGAATTTCAGTCACTTGATACTGGATTTAAATTTTATCTTGATTATGCTCATCGTAATGGTTTTAGTGTGCGCAAAAATCGAATTAGTAGATCAAGAAAAGATAAATCCATTATTGGTCAAGAGTTTGTTTGTTCAAAAGAAGGATTTCGTTCAAAAAAATGTCTTGAGAGTAATAAGCAACGAGATGAGACTAGAGAGGGGTGCAAAGTGATGATATATATGTCAAAGAAAGAAGAAGAAAAGTGGGTTATAGCTAGGCTTGTCTTGAATCATAATCATGAACTTGCTTCTCCTAATAGTCAGAAATTCTTGCGATCAAAAAGAAAAAAATCAGAGGCTCAAAAAAATCTTATTGATCTCTTAAATAATTCTGGTATTCGTCCAAGTAAAATCGCATCAGTGTTAACTACTCAGGCGGGAGGCATAGAGAATCTCAATATAACTGGACGAGATATTCAGAATTATTTGAGCACTAAAAGGCAAAATTGTCTTGAGAAAGGAGATGCACAATTGATGTTGAAATACTTTCAAAAGCGACAATCTGATAGTCCAGGATTGTTTTATGCAATACAAATGGATGTGGAGGGTCATTTAGCTAATTGTTTTTGGGTAGATGCTAGGTCTAGGATAGCTTACAAGAATTTTGGAGATGTTGTCCTATTTGATCCTACATACTTGACAAATAAATATAAGATGCCTTTTGTTCCATTTACCGGAGTTAATAACCATCACCAATCCATTTTATTTGGATGTTCTCTTCTTTGGGATGAAACGGAAGAAACTTTTCAGTGGTTACTTCATACTTGGCAAGAGGCAATGTTTGGTATTTCCCCTCGTACAATAATCACAGATCAAGATGCTGCAATAACAAATGCAGTTGCAAAGGTGTTCCCGAATAGTGCACACCCTTTTTGTATGTGGCACATTGAGAAGAAGATTCCTGAATATCTAAGTCATGTTTTTCATGCATTTGATGATTTTAAAAATAAGTTTAGTAAGTGTTTACATTGTACAACAACTCCTGAGGAATTTGAAATTGCTTGGATCGATATAATGAAAATGTACAATTTAGAAGAGCATATTTGGTTGCGTAAGATATACACCATTCGCGAGAAATGGATTCCAGCATATGTGCGAACTACTTTTTGTGCTGGAATGTCAACAACTCAAAGAAGTGAAAGTATAAATAAATACTTTAAAGATTATCTTAACTCTAGTACGCCAATGAGTGTATTTGTGACGCAATATGATAAAGTTGTTGACGCTAGGTATGACAAAGTAAGGGAGAAGGATTATAAGACAAAGCATTCAAAGGCTATCTTGAAAACATTATATCCAATGGAGGATGAAGCAGCCAAAATATATACCAGAAAAATATTTCAAAAATTTCAAGAAGAGTTAATTCAATCTCAAAAATTTATTTCAGAAAAAATTGAGGTTCAGGATGGGATACATATTTATAAAGTGCATTTGTTTCAGAGAGAAACACCGACATATATTGTTAGTTTGAATCTTGAATTAAAGAATGCTACTTGTTCTTGTCATAAGTTTGAGTTCATGGGAATTTTGTGTAGACATGTGCTTATGATATTTATAAAGAAACAGATTCACTCGCTTTCACCATGTTATTTATTGGATCGATGGACAAGGTATGCAACTACAGAAAAAGCTAATGACATTTCAAGTGCAGGATCGCTTGCGTATAATCTGAAGTCTTCTACTATATGGTTTAATAACATTATGACACATTCTCTTGGGCTCTCTGAACGAGCTACTCGTTCAGAAAAGCATTATAAATTTACATATCAGAAATTGTTGCAACTAAGTAAAGAACTTGATGAACTTCCATATGAGGATAATGATAATGTTTGTGATGATCAAGTTAACGAGTCAAATAATGATTTGAACTCAAGTGAACAAAGAGAAAAATTTAGTTTGCTTGACCCTCCATGCGTGACTACTAAAGGACGTCCTCGTTCTTTGAGAATGAAAAGTGGTTTAGAAAGTTCTCAGAAGGTTAAAAGAAGCTCTTCGCTGAAATCAAAAAGAGAAACCAAAATTAGAAAAAAAGGCAAAGGAGTAAGGTAATTTTATAGTTTGATCTTTAATTTAATGTGAATTCATTGAATAAATCACATATTTCAATTATTTGCTTAATTTTCAGTTCACACATTAATGTTGAAAAGGAATTCAATAGCAGGGAAACAATCATTAATGCAGATCCTACAATGGTAAGGTTTTATTTTGATAAATTATGTGAATTTTGACTAAGACTTATTCTTATGTATCATTCTCTTTTTAGCTAACAAATTTTTCTTTTATTTAATCATTTTTAAAGGAATTCTCAGCATATTCAGAACCTTTTGAAGGGCAAAGTGGTCGTGCTGATTCATATCCAACCTCATTTATGGTGGGTTTATTTTACTGCGCTTGTATGTATTTTATTTATAGCATATATGCATTTGTAAACAATTACTGTTTCAGGATTTGATGAGAGCAACTTCGTATCCATATCAAAGAGGTTTCTAATCTACAAGGTGACTTGGAGTTTGTGGAATTTAAAACTATAAAGGATGTCTAGAGAGACAATTATTCAAAATTCATTTTGTTCTGTTTTCTTTCTTTGGCAGAATATAAATCCAGGGATATTTTTTGTTCAAGACTTTTTTTTCTTTTAAGTTTACATACAATAACTCAGAGTTTTAGCTTTGGTTTTTTTTGTTGATTGTGTTTTTATTCATAGTGAATTAGTTACTCTTTTATGCCTTCATATATGTTAGCAAGGATACTCCACTCTCTGATACATAGCAGCAGCAATAACAACGTATAGCAACAAAAAATTTTCACCGAAAGAATAAAATTTGTAACCAAGCATGCAATTGTGATTAAATCATGGGCCGTATTTAATAGTGTTTGATTTTGTTTGCTTACTCTTATAAGTTTGAATATGTTGATTTTGTTGCACTTTATGTTTCTGGAATAGTTTCATATTAATATTTTGCTAGCATTGCTTCAATGGCAACAAGTACTGGTTCTTATAAAAAAAAATAATATGTTGGCAATGATTTTCTTTGAAGGATTGAAGTGCTTTCCAATAAGAAAACACAAGAAATTAGGGATAATGCCCATGTACCCCCTCAACCTATGCCCGAAATCTCAGAGACACACTTATACTATACTAAGGTCCTATTACCCCCCTGAACTTATTTTATTAATAATTTTTTACCCCTTTTTAGCTTACGTGGCACTATCTTGTGGGCCCAACGATGGTTGACTTTTTTTTTCGAACTAGTGCCACGTAGGCTAAAAAGGAGTAGAAAATCACATATAAAATAAGTTCAGGGGGTAATAGGACCTTAGTATAGTATAAGTGTGTCTCTGGGATTTCGGGCATAGGTTGAGGGGGTATTTGAGTATTTTCCCCAAGAAATTATGTATTTTTTATTTTTGGTAAGACAAATAAGAATCCTAATTAAATTTGTACAATTAATTTATAATTCAAGTTACCATATAACACTCTTTTATTATTTTTATTTTAATATTAATAATATTAAAATATATTAATTAAAAAAATTAAATATTTCCAAAAATAATATGTCCGTATAATTTTTTGTCCACCGTCGGTGGATAGTAGTTAAACTCTTTCTTTTATTAAATACTAGGACACACTGAGCTGGGCCCACTTTCTTTTATGAACTCATCTTCCATTATATTTTAATATTTTCCTTTTTAATTCCTCTTCCATTATATTTTAATATTTTCCTTTTTAATTCCTCTTTCATTACATTTTAACGTTTTTCTTTTTAAATAATACTAAAAAAAAAAAATTTAAAATAATACAAATTTGGTTAACTCTCAAAATTTTGCGTGATCTGTATAATTAGGACAAAGGTAATATTATATATTGTTTGAAAAATTACACTAAGAATATCATAAATCACAATAATTAACATAAGATATTTGAAAAACATATTAATTTTAATAATATTATAAATCATATTAATTAATATAGTAATTTAAAAACTTAAAATTTAACTTGAAAAATGCTTTAAAAGTATTATAAACCATAATAAATAATTACAGTAATTTAAAATACTTAAAATTTAACTTGAAAATTAATTTAAAAGTATTATAGATCATAATATATAGTAATTTAAATTATTTTAAAGTATAAATTATAATAAATAATACAACAATTTAAATTGCTTAAATTTAAAGATTTAAAAATATTTTTATAAATACATTAAAATTTTGGTTTACTGTCAAAATTTTACATGTGCCACATAAATTGGGATATAGAGAGTCACACGTATTCTTTTTAACTTACATTAAAGTTTGATTGACTTTGTTAAGTTCATACGTGCTAAAATTAAATCATATAAAGTAACATATATGGGCCCGTGCTTAAACGGCGGCTATAAATAGTATAATAAATAAAGAGAAACTTTCACATATAGCTACTAAAATAATTAATTACTCTTCATAACTATAGTTTAACAATTACAATTTGTAACTACATGTTAATATGGAGGAGAGAGGCGAGCGAGACTGGGAGAGACAGGGGGAAAAGAGTGGGAGTTGAAAGCTGAATTGTATATGTATATTGGTTAGATTATTGTGTATTATACATATGTATTATATATATGGAAAGAGAGATTGGGAGAGGGAGGAGAGAGGCGAGCGAGACTGGGAGAGGGAGGAGAGAGGCGAGTGAGATCGAGAGGGGGAGAAGAGAGGTGAGCGAGATCAAGAGAGGAGGGAGAGAGGCGAGCGAGAGAGGGAGGGGAGTGGGAGAGAGGTGAATTATATATGTATATAATTGTGTCTAACACATATACATTTGTATATAGTGCAAGCGAGAATGGGAAAGGGAGGAGAGAGGCGAGTGAGATTGGGAAAGGAAGGAGAGAAGCGAGCGAGAGAGGGGAGAGAGTGGGACAAATGTGAATTGTATACATATATAGGTTAAATAATTGTATATTATACATATGCATATGTATAAACTCAAATTCGGTCCACGTAATTAATATATAATGTTAGTTGCTAGTGGTAATTATAGCAAACTATAGCTATGATAAGTAATTAAATAGTTTAAATTTGTTTTATTGCATAATTTTTCCATAAATAAAAGGCAATAACCAGACACTAGGTCGACAATCATGAAAGAGTTATTTTTTATTCGGCGCATGTAATCCAAATTTCTTACGGCTATCAGTCTATGCCTCCTCTTCATCTTCTCAACTCTACTGTCAATTTCTGTTGCAATTGATTACTTTGTTTCTATCATAGTTCGTATTGCCCACAAATTTGACTGAGAGTGCTTTCAGGGGCAGAGCCACAACAAATCAAGGTTATGCACATAAACACTCTTGTCGAAAAATTATATTGTACACATAAATCAAATTTATTGAATATATATTGTATATCTAATTTTGCACAACCTTGATATGGTTACAACTGTTGGCTCAGTGGTAAAAGGAGTGTACTTGACTTAGAGCCAAAGGATCGATTCTTGTATTTTACCTCATTTTATAATTGTCATATTTCAAGAGTTTTTTTGTTGGTCATGTACTAATTACTTTTTTTTCTACATTAGAAATTAGAACTATTAGATATTATTTCCGTCATTACATAATTTATGTAGTTATAATTTATTTCATTATAAAGAAAAAATTAAATAAGAGTATAATTTTAAAAAATCAAATGATTTCTAATTATAAACATTTTTCATTTTTGAGACATACTAAAAACAAAGTAAATTTTTTTAATTAAAAGACAAAATAAACATTTATTAATAACTAAATTTAATTGAAACTTTCATATTAGACATATTATTTTATTAAATATTAAATAGTATTTCAAACAAGTTTCTATCTAAGAATATATTAGAAGAAAAGATTATGTGTAATTGCTTCCAATATTATTTTTTATAACATATTAATTTCTTTAGTTATTTTATAGGCGAATCAAGAGAACTAAAACACTTCTAATTAGGATATTCCCATATTCTTTACCAAGGCACAATAAATTTAATATTCATTAATTTAAGAAGTAGAAAAATTAATGATAAAAATAATTAAAAAATTTAGGTAAAAATCGATAAATTAGTGTTATGTTTCTTGAATATATGATATGTGTTCAACAGATACGTAATAAAATTATTATTTCAATCATATAATTTATGGTGTGCTTTTATAACACACAAACAATCCAAACCGAAGATAAAAAGATATATGAACTTTATTTGGTTGAAAACAAATTATGACGTTATTCATGATCGACCACAAAAATCAGTGTTTCTTCTGTTGTTACCTCCAAGTGTTTGTCAAAATTCCTCATTGAATTTGATGTGTAATTTTCGCAGAGCCTAAGAAATTTGTTCTCCCAAAAGTTTGTCATAATTTCTCATTGAATTTTATTTGTAATTTTGCGGAGTTTAATAACGTGACTCTACCGTTGGCAAAATAGAAACAGATAGTCGTCTGAAAACAGATTCTACATGGCATAATTTCTTGAAAATCCCACTATTGACACCCCAATGCAGAAAACATCATGTTGGTACAGAGACGGTTTTCCAAAGCAGGTTGCAGGCCTGCACTTTTCATCTGAGAACCTCCCACACTTTTTGAAAACGTTTTCATTTTACTGCCAATGTATTTCCTCTGCCTATGTGTACAACAATTCACTTACCCAAAATAGCATTTTATCACTATTTCTTGAATGTATTGGTTTAAATTTTTTTATATCCCCCAGTACCTTACTTCTTTTGAATATAACTCTTTTCAACTTTTAAATATATTCTTATGTAGAATTAGGCTGCTTATCGGACGGATAATTTTACTTAATAGTTTGGCCTGTCGGATATCGATTTTCAATTTTAATAGCCTATGAGTCATCTTCTAAAGTTTTGGTATCTTTCTAACCGTTGTTTCCATTTAAAATAAACACCTTCTACTTGAAGAGTATTAAAGCACATGTTAATTATTATATTTACTTGATTATTGTTTGACATATTCTTAAGCTTTAGTAGTCTACCACTATTATATCTCTTCAAGTAATTTAGCACGTTTAGAACGAGTTAGTTTAGGCAATTAGTTAGTCCATTCTAGTATATAAACACAATATTCGATCAATGAAATATACATCGATCTATTGATCTTTTTCTTTTATATGGTATCAAAGCCGTTAGTTTAGGCAATTATTTAGTTCATTCTTGTATATAAACACAATATTCGATCAATGAAATATATACCGGTCTATTGATCTTTTGTTTTCATATGGTATCAGAGCCGTTAGTTTAGGCAATTAGTTAGTCCATTCTCGTATATAAACACAATATTGGATCAATGAAATATATACCAATCTATTGATCTTTTGCTTTTATATGGTATCAGATTCCTAATATACTCTAAAGAGTAAGATTTTTTTTTCTTTTCTCTTCTACCCTTTACAAATGAGAGACGTTATTCGTGTTGTTAATGATGATTACAACATCGACACAATGATCATTCAATTTAACCCTGTGTCCCAATCGCCCAAAAAAATTACATGGCAATCACAATTTTGCGATGTGGAAGGCACAATTATCCATGCTTATGCATGGTCATGATCTCTATGGTCATCTCGATGGGTCTACTTCTTCTCATCTCGCAGTATCACAACTGGAACAACCCCTAATGCCAATCATGCGTAATTCTCTTTGGTTTCGACAAGACCAACTCATTTAAAACGCACTTATGGCATCCGTTGATCCAACAATTGCTGCCAAAGTTGCTGCTACTAACTCACCTAAGACAACTTGGGATGCCCTGCACACTGCTTATACAAATAAGTCTCACACCAGAATTTTCAGTATGCGTGATCGACTTATGCGTCTGAACAAAGACTCTCAACGAGTCACCGAGTATTTGCAAAGTGTTCACTCTATTGGTGATGAACTCTCTATTGTTGGTGCCCCTTCACCAACTCTGAACTTATAGTAAGGATCCTTAGTGGTTTGGGTGCAAAGTTTCATGGTATTTCTACTGCAATTCATGCTCGTGACTCTCCTATAACATATGAAAAACTGTATGAAAAGCTTCAAGACCATGAACTTTTTCTTCGGTGTGAGGAGTCCAAAAGCTTTCCTGCGCAGATTACTGCTGCTGCCACATCCAACCAATCTGGTAATTCAAATTATCACAACATCTGTCGCCCTAATAATAACAATTGTAGCAACCAACAACGGCGGCTCAACAAACATCACTTAACCCAATCAGAGGAGATCTTTAACCATCAACAACAATTGGTCATGTTGCAAACTTTTGTCGTTCGCAGTCTCAGAATCATTTTAAGGACAAAGCCAACTATATGTCCGGTTTGAACACGTCTGAAAATCCATGGATTATCTACTCAGGAGCATATCATCACATCACTGCCACAACCGAAAACCTGCAAGCATACAATGGCATGGAGCAAGTCTTTATGGGTGATAGTAACAAAATCTCCATAAATCACACTGGTTCTACTCATTTAAATGCATGAAATAAATATTTCAAATTCTGTAACACTCTCTGTGCTCCAAGCATTAAATGCAATTTACTCTCTATTAGTGAAAAACTTACAAGATAATAAAGTTGCAAGATTACAATTGAAAATAAAATGAAGAAATTAATCTCTTCAGGCTGAGGCGCGGATATCTCGTTCTCTTTAAGGAGATTCAAGCCCACTGCAGCAAATGTTTTCACCGGTTCAGCAGTAGTCCTCTTTGACTTGTCCCCTCCAGGATACAACAGCCTTCACAAAGTATAACTCAACAACTCTGGACAAGATTTGAGTCCAAAACTCCACAAAAAAAAAAAACACATTCCCTTCAACTAATAAGAACTCTCTTTTAGACTAACTCTTTCACTCTTTGTTTTCTCTTATGAATTGTATGTCTCTAAAACCAAATGAAGACTACCACTATTTATACTACAAGAAGTCTTCCTAGAAATGAATAGGAAGATAATGAAGGTAGTAAATAGTGAAGATAATGGCCTTAGGAGTTTCATAGGTTACAATGAGAGTTACATAGGTTACAAAGAATAATGGAGGAATTAAGAATGAAATACATTGGTGGATGACCAATGCTAATGGGTGATGTAGAAGTCATCCATTCCAATGTTTATTCTTATAACTCCAAAATAAAGCAATTTAATATGTTAAATATTAATATTAAAATGCTAATAACCTAACAATCCCCCACTCATTTTAATATTTAGATAAGAGAGTATATTAGTTGAAGGAAGACTACTATGCATAATGAAGGTGAACTCTGCATTGAACCTCCACTTAGTGAAACAATAACTTTTACTCCAGAGTCGTAGTGGTCTCAGACTTGAACTATGACTGCTTAAGGAAAATAAAATATCACTGCTCACACATAATAATCAAGGTGTTGACATGAGCTTTAACAGCCAGCATGTTATGGCCATGTGTTATCCCGGTTTCATGAGTGCATTTGAGAATAAGCCCCATTCTCATAGGAAGCGACCTACTTCCACACATCACATAGGTGAAATCTTTCGAGAGTGCTCCTGTAAGATTAACACTCCACCTATACGGGCTACAAATATTCATTAAGAGTTTTATCAACTCAACCTTCACAAACTACAGGAAATAATGCACTCACATCATAGGGAGGGAAAAAATAGTGCATTTTCACAACAAGTCATCATATGATTAGTTTTTCCCTTTGAACCTGGATATAAGATCTCTATTCCCCAGGTTGGGTTTTCTCATATATGACTCAAGGATTTGTAGGCTTCAATCCCATCCCCCTCGATGTGCTCCAGACCTTTTCTCTTGTTAAGGCCTTCGTAAGAGGATCTGCAAAATTATCACAAGATTTGACATAATCAACATTAATGGTACCATTTGCCAAATACGATCTTACATTACTGTGTTTCCTGCTTATAGGTCTGGATTTACCGTTGTAATACCGATTTTGAAGTTTACCAATTGCAGCGGTGCTATCACAATGAATTAAAATATGAGGAATTGATTTTTCAAAATAAGGAATTTGAAACAATAAATCTCTTAACCAATTCGCTTCCTCACTAGCTGAAGCTAAAGCAATTAGTTCAGCCTCCATGGTAGAGTTAGCAATTATAGTTTGCTTTTTTGATCTCCAACAAACAGCACCACCACCTAAAGTAAAGACATAACCAGTGGTAGAACAGGAATCACCTGACAAAGTGTTCCAATCTGCATCACAAAAGCCTTCAAGTACAGCAGGATATTTTTTATAGAACAAACCACAATTTTTCGTTCCAATTAAATATCTCATAACTCTTGTTATAGCATGCCAATGTTCATTATCTGGCTTGCTTGTAAACCTGTCAGTACTCCTACTGCATATGCAATATCAGGCCTAGTGCAATCAGTCACATATCTCAAACTTCCGATTATACTAGCATATTCCTTTTGATTTATTACATCATTTTCACTTTCAACAGGAAATAAGTGAACACTTGAATCAAAAGGAGTAGCAACATGCTTGCAATCATGAAAGTTATATTTTTTCAAAATTTTCTCAACATAATGTGACTGGTCAAGAAAAATCCCCTCACATGTTCTTGTTATTTTTATTCCAAGAATAAAATTTGCCTAGCCAAGATCTTTCATATCAAAATGGCTTCTAAGAACATTTTTAGCTTCATCAATAACATTCATGTTAGAGACAAAGATCAACAAATCATCCACATATAGGCAAATAATCACATGAGAATTATTCCAAGACTTATGATATATGCACTTATCACACTCATTTGTTTTAAAACCCTTTTCAATCATGTAGGAATCAAACTTTTCATGCCATTCATTTGGTGCCTGTTTCAAGCCATACAGGGATTTAGTAAGTTTACATACTTTATTTTCTTGGCATGCTTTAACAAAACACTCGGGTTGGTCCATATAAATTTCTTCATTTAGGTCTCCATTTAGAAAAGTAGTTTTTACATCCATTTGATGAATTTGCAAATCAAAAATTGCACTCATAATTACTAAAAGTCTAATGGATGTAATTCTTGTTATTGGAGAAAAAGTATAAAAAAATTCTAGGCCTTCTAGTTGTTTAAAACCTTTTGCAACTAGCCTAGCTTTGTATTTATCAATAGATCCATCCGGTTTCAACTTTTTCCATATGACCCATTTACAACCAATTGTTTACAACCCGGTGGTAAATCAACTAACTTCCAAGTTTTATTAGAAATTAGAGATTACATTTCATCATTTACAGCCTCTTTCCAAAAAAATAGAATCATGTGAAGATAATGCTTCTTTCAAAGTTAGAGGGTCATTTTCAACACTAAACACATAAAAATCAGGACCAAAATCTTTTTCTACTCTAGCTCTTTTACTTCTTCTTAACTCAAAATCAACAACTTTTTTATTTTTCAAAGTTGAAATAGAAGAACTAGGTAGTGACAAAATATTTTGTTCAATCCTTTGACCCCCACTATTTTTAGTATCAAAAGAAATTTATTTTCATGAAAAATAGCATCACCAGATTCTATTACAATATTATCTTCAAGATTAAAAAATCTATAGGCTGTACTATTTGAAGCATAACCAAGAAAAGAACAAGTAGTAACTTTCTTACCCAACTTTGTAATCTTGGGATCCATTAGCCTCACAAAGGCTAGACAATCCCAAACTCTTAGATATCCCAAATTTGGCTTGTAACCTTTCCACAATTCAAAAAGTGTCAATTTAGACTTTTTATGAAGCACACGATTCAACACATAACAAGTAGTTAAGATAGCTTCACCCCAAAAATTTAAAGGTGCATGTGACTCAATAAGCATGGCGTTAGTCAATTCAACCGAAGTTCTATTTTTCCTTTCTGCTACTCCATTATACGAATGAGAGTAAGGAGGAGTAGTTTCATGAATTATTCCCAATGATCTAATAAAAGAATTATACTCATTTGATTCATATTCACTGCCTCTATCACTTCTAATTCTTTTTATTTTTCTTCCAAACTGATTTTCAACCTCATTGAGATAAGTTTTGAAATTTTCAAAAGCATCACTTTTATTTTTCATCAAGTAAACATATGTAAACATAGAAAAATCATCAATGAAAGTGATAAAATATCTATTACCTCCACGAGTTAGAATTCCACCAAGTTCACAAATATCAATATGAACTAATTCTAACAAATCAGTTTTTCTTTGAACTTGAAAATGAGGTCTTTTAGTGATCTTGGCTTTATTACAAGCCTCACATTTTTCAAAATTCTTTTTAACCATTGGGATTAATCCTAAACTACTCATGATTCCAACATAACGATCATTAATATGACACAAACGAGCATGCCAAAAATTAGTAGAAGAAAGCATATAAACAGAAGTAGAAGTTCTATTCATTTCAAAATTCAACTTAAACATCCCATCACATGCATACCCCTTCCCCAAAAAAATACCTTTCTTCACTATTACATATTGATAAGATTCAATAATCTGTTTAAATCCTGCTTTATTAAGAAGTAAACTAGACATCAAATTTTTTCTCATAGAAGGAGTATAAAGTACATCTTTCAATGTTAATATCCTTCCAAAAGTAAAACACAATTCAACATCTCCCTTTCCAAGCACTTGATTAGTGTGAGCATCACCAAGCATGATGGTTTTGGGCTCCTCAAAATGAGTGTATTTTTTAAACCAGTCTTTGTCATAACAGACATGACGGTTTGCACCAGAATCAGCCCACCATCCATCAACATTCTCAACCATGTTTATGTCGGTAATCACCGCTACAAAAGGTTCTTCGGTAATGTTTGCCTGAGGGTTAGGACCACGTTTCTGGAATCTGCAAAATCGAGCAATATGCCCACTCTTGCCACAAACAAAGCATGGTCCCTTTTCTTGAACTTGTTGATTTTGTGCTTGGTGATTTTCACCATTATTTTTCTTGGGAGGTCTACCATTATTTTCTTGAATTTTTCTTCTTCTTAGGCTTTAAAGAAGTATTTTTGTGAGTTTCAGGAGTAGCATTATTTGAAGTAATTAAATTTACCTTCGATGTGATGTTGTTCTCTTCTGTTTGTAAAAGTGCATCTTGGCCTCTTCCTTCTTCTTCCATGCGGATTTTCATTATCAAGCTTTCAAGAGAGGTTTCCTTTTGTTTGTGGCGCATAGTTTTTTGAAATTCCTTCCAAGAAGGTGGAAGTTTATCCACTTTGCCACAAACAATAAGGTTATCTCCAATTTTAACCTCTTCGGACCTAAGGTTTCCAACAATCATGATGAAGTCTTGAGCTTGATCTACCACTGATTTGTTGTCCACCATTTGGAAACGAAAAAATCTACTAGCTATATATTTTTTCGCTCCAGCCTCTTCGGTATCATACTTACTCTGCAATGTCTTCCAAATTTTCTTTGCAGTAGAGTAAGTTCTATCATAATAATAATAAAAATTATCAGATTGACAATTAAGAAGATCATACCGACACTTATAGGAATCACCATCGTACTTTTCCACTTTCTCTAGATGAGAAATAGTTTCATCATCATTCATACTGGTGATGTCTTCTTTATTTGGATTCTTCTCGGTCAAAACGTAAGAAACATTGAGAAGACTTAAGTAGAAAAGTACTTTACCCTTCCATCTCTTGAAATGGTTACCATTGAACCGAAATGGCTTGTTAAGATCTCCCATCTTGACATCCGCGGTTTTTTCAATTGTAGCCATCTTTGAATTCTCCTTAAAATTGTTAGTGAAAAACTTACAAGATAATAAAATTGCAAGATTACAATTGAAAATAAAATGAAGAAATTAATCTCTTCAGGCTGAGGCGCGGATATCTCACTCTCTTTAAGGAGATTCAAGCCCACTGCAGCAAATGTTTTCACCGGTCCAGCAGTAGTCCTCTTTGACTTGTCCCCTCCAAGATACAACAACCTTCACAAAGTATAACTCAACAACTCTGGACAAGAGTTGAGTCCAAAGCTCCACAAAAAAAAACACCTCCCTTCAACTAATAAGAACTCTCTTTTAGACTAACTCTTTCACTCTTTGTTTTCTCTTATGAATTGTGTGTCTCTAAAACTAAATGAAGACTACCACTATTTATACTACAAGAAGTCTTCCTAGCAATGAATAGGAAGATAATGGAGGTAGTAAATAGTGAAGATAATGGTCTTAGGAGTTTCATAGGTTACAACGGGAGTTACTTAGGTTACAATGGGAGTTACATAGGTTACATAGGTTACAATGGGAGTTACATAGGTTACAAAGAATAATGGAGGAATTAAGAATGAAATACATTGATGGATAACCAATGCTAATGGATGATGTAGAAGTCATCCATTCCAATGTTCATTCTTATAACTCCAAAATAAAGCAATTTAATATGTTAAATATTAATATTAAAATGCTAATAACCTAACACTCTCTATATCTAAATTTTTTCAAGATAACTTAATCTCTATTGAACTCTTTCCTTTGCATTTTTATGTGAAGGATTTGGAAACGCGGACTCCGCTAGTGCACGGTAAGAGTAGAGATGGTTTTTATGAATGGCCAAACTTAACTTTCATCTTTCCTCCGAAAGCGCATTTGACTTCCTCCACCACAACCAGTTTCCCTTGGCTCGTCGGTTGGTTCATCCACATACATTTTATTTTGAATAAATTTTCGCTACCTTGCTCGCGAGACAAATTTTCAGTTTGTAATGCTTGTTCTTCGAATAAGGCTCATCACCATACTTTTCAGCAGTTCACTTTATAATGTACCCAACCTTTCCAAGTTATCTTTAGTTATTTATGGGGTCCTTTGATTGACAATAAATTATACTACTGTATTTTTTTGGATCATTATACCAAATACATCTGGATTTACACATTAAAAGATAAAAGTGAGGTTACTAAACTTTTCCAAAACTTTCGAGCATTAATTGAACGTCGTTTTAATACAAATGTTCTTTCTCTATACAGATGGTGATGGCAAATATAGAAGTCTTGATCCATACCTAAAATCTCAGGATATTGAACATCTTGTATCTCCTCCATACACCCCCAAAAGAGTTTCCCTTGCTGAACGCCGTCACAAGCATATTATTGAGATGACCAGAACTTTACTTCATGAAGAATCACTTCCATCGACTTTTTGGTCGTTTGCCTATCAACGTGCGACTTATCTCATAAATCGTTTACCTACCCCACATTTACAAAATAAATCACCGTTTCAACTATTGTTTGGTCAAGATCCGGATTACAATTCTTTAAAAATCTTTGGGTGTCTGCTAACCCTAGCTCAAATCTTACTCCAAAAATAAATTCGAGCCTCGATCAACACCCTATGTTTATCTAGGATTCTCTTTAATTCATCATTTTCATCAATGTTTTTCTCCAAAATATTCTAAAATAAATATATCTTGTGACATGAATTTTTTTGAAAATAGTTTTCCTTACCAATTTTTTTTTCATATGTTTCAGCAACTTGTAAAACACTTGCATTGGAAGGTTCAACTGCAGCAAACCAAACACCATTCACTATTTTTTTTCTCCTCATTTTAGCCACGACTCACTGAGTCCCATATTTATTCCAAAGGCAGGTACCACCAACGCTCACCAAGACACCATCTTTTCTGCTTGCATTCCAACAAAATCTGTATCTCAAGGTAACTTCTCCTTCTCCTTCTCCTACATAGTCTGCTGCCCCTCCTGATCACATTGATCCCCATTTGCCTCAATCATCAAATTTCCAATTGTGTACAGCCGCAGAAACAAAACAGTGTCATCTGCTGGCCAAACCTCTACTTCCCATCCCTCTGCCTCGATTCCCCTACAACCTTCTCTTGAACCTGTTCAGGTCACAGAACCTCTGCAATCTTCTCTTTCTCCACCAACTCGTGTTATGACCCGCTCCCAGCACAAAAATCACAAACCAAAAACCATTCTTGACTTTTTGGCTCATTTGTCCCCCACCATCACCTCTACCAGTTTCATACACGCTAGCAAATACCCAGAGTGGCAGAGAGCAACGAAGAATTTGATGCATATTGAACAATCATACATGGGAATTAGTACTATATGACCCCACACAAAACATTATTTCTTGCAAATGGTTATACAGGTTAAAATGGAAAGTTGATGGGACAATCGACCGCTACAAGGCTTGATTTGTTGCAAAGGAGCTTACACAACGTCCTGGATTTGACTACCATGCCATATTTAGTCCCATTGTCAAACCAACTACTATGCGCTTGGTGCGCTCAATTGTTGTCCATCGGAATTAGCCCCTATGCCAACTTGATGTCAAAAACGCGTACTTTCAGGGTCGTCTAGAAGAAGAATTGTACATGGTCCAACCTCTAGGTTTTGCGGATGAAAAGTTCCCCTCCCATATATTTCGTCTAAAGAAAGTCATCTATGGACTCAAGCAAGCACCTCGGGCATTGTACAATGAACTCAAGACGTTCCTTTTGTATATGGGATTTTTCAAGTCAGAATCTTATGCCTCACTTTTCATTCACAAAGTGTCGAACAACATTCTGTACGCCTGGATTATGTGGATGATATCATCATCACAGGAAATCACAATTCCTAGGTAAATCAAGCTATATCTTCTCTTACTGGACGGTTTTCCATTAAGGATCTTGGGAATCTGCACTTCTTCTATGGAATTGAGGTGCTCCGTGATGCCAAAGGTATTACCTTATCACAGTCTAAGTACATAAATGAAATTCTCTCAGAAAAAACATGTAGGACTACAATTCGGCAAAACCCTAATGAGTACCACTAATGTTCCTCACCTAAATAATATCGTGCAATCAACTGATGCCACTCGTTACAGGAGAGTTCTTGGAGAACTACAATACTTATCTTTTACTCGTGCGAACATTAACTTCTCTGTAAATAAATAATCTCAATTTATGCATTCCCCATTAAAGTCCACTTGAAAGCACTCAAACGAGTACTCAGGTATCTCTAAGGCACAATTCAGCTTGCCTTCACATTCAAAGAGATAATGATTTCAAGCTATACATGTGATCTGATGCGGATTGGGCTGGAGATATAAGTGATTGAGCTTCCTCTACTGGTTACATATTGTTTTTCGGCCAAAATCATGTGAGCTGGTCCTCCAATAAGCAAAGAACAATTGCTCTCTCCTCAAATGAAGCAGAGTATCGTGTTGTTGCTAGTGCATTTGCTGAAACAAACTGAGTGACAAATCTGCTAAAAGAACTACATGTTTCACTTTCCCAAGCACCAATCATTTACTGTGACAATGTGGTTGCAACTAATATGTGTGCAGATCCAGTTTTTCATAGCCGTATGAAGCACATTGCTATAGACTTTTACTTTGTCCGCAAATAAGTTCAGCAGAATCAAGTTCATATTGTTTATATCCATATTACAGATCAACTCTCGGAAACTCTCACTAATGCTCTACCGAAACCAGCCTTTGATAAACACCTATTCAATAGGCGTTGTAACACACTGCCAATCTCACAACTTATCCTCGAACCTTGATGTTTTAAAACCACCCTTTTACACTAAGATCAATTAGGGGAAATCTACCAATGAATTTCATTTTTCCAAGCCATACTTGCTTCTTATCATCTGGATATCCACTCAAATCAATAATTTCATAATCAAATCCCCCGTCCATTATCGAGTTACCATAGACCTAATCTGATCCATATTCCAAGTTACTACTCAGAAATTTTCTGGCTCAAATTTCTTCCCTATTGGCTTATCCATAATTATTGGGGAAAAACTTTACAAAGACTTGTGGCTAAAGATTGGGTTGAGTGATTTTCATATTACATGTTTTCTCCCAAGTATTTACATGATATAATATGGTGAATTCAGGTCGATAAATGATGTTTATCAGTATATATTATTTGTATTGTAACTACTTTTGTTATGCCAGTTTGCATAATCTAATTGCAGGATCAACGATGTTTCTTAGGTGAAGACGAAGATTATCTCCGACAACTTCTACCTCTCTTTTCTTATGACGAGAGTTGTGTCTTATTATTTAGTACCATATAATCTCTTAGAAGCTCATATACATGTTTAGACTAGTTCTTTGGGATAATTTTTTTTTTTTTGCAAAAGTACTATATTTAAACAAAGTTATATAATTACAAACAAAGTGTTTAGCTTATTTTTATTCACTTCCGTATTTCATGCTCCAATTTTGGGGTAAGAATTTTTTTGTCTAGATGTTAGAATAGATATCTAGATGGCCTGGTGGATTGAGTCGTGACATAACAAGACCAAGAATATGAACACATCAATTCTTGGACAACAAACTCAAAATTCAAACATTAATACTCTTTATCCTACACTTGTCCTGTCCCATTGCAATCTCTATCACAAATATGCAATTATAACATTCAACTCATTTGTTCATGAGTTACTCAAAAGTTCAGCAGTTAAACATATACATAAAAAAAATCATCCTATATAACAATATTTTACAATAACAAATCATGTTTAATTATCCTCTAATACACCACAATCCATTTAACTTAACTTCTTTGAAACTATCCAAAACATAATAATCCAAACATGTTTGAAAATTTTCTTTTTTTGTGAATATGGAAAAATTTGCATAATCTAATTTAATTGTCCTTTTTTGCACCTTCAATTTTTAAAGGGTCATTCGCATAAATGACCCTATTTCGGGATGGTATTTTAATTTTTTCCCTCAAATGAGTTGTCTTCAACTTTTATCCTTGACATTAGGTTATGTTTTCATATCATAATATAACACAAGTTAAGTCTTACAAGGCATAACAAGTTATCATGTTTAATCCTACAACACTTATATATGTCGTTATAGGCATAAGGTCAATTAATAACTCACGAGACAAAAGTTTTCTAAACTTATGTCGAATAAATTAAAGAGAAAAGACATAAACTCACCACTGAAATTGTCCCGTATTTTCATAAAGACACCTAAATTTTGGAAGTGTCCTATCACTTCACAAAACTTTTTAATATCTTTGTAAATGGGCCATTTTGACCCATTCTCTATTCTGCGTTGTGACCACGCACATGAAAAGCGTGATGTAATGTTTTAAATGTCATTAACCAGTTTAGAAGTGCCACGTGTCACTTTATTTCTCTATCATTAAATATTTTATTAATTTACATCATCTTACCCAAATTAAAACTCAAAAGAGCCATTGATAACCCACTTTTGATGATTTCATCTTCTTTATTTTTTTCAAAACAAGATCAACATTGATACTCTCTTTGACGAATTCATCATCTTCCTGAAACGCAATATGATAAGAATTCATTTTCTCTTTTAATTTTCAGTAAAACGATTTTTTTTTCTTCTGGATCACTTAAAGTTTCAGATTCAATTTCGTTAAAGAAAATAATGAAGGATAAAAAAGTCTGAGAAACAATGCTAAACTGAAAATACACCACTCCGAAAGACAATGTAGCAAAGAAAAAGGTCGAGATTTAGATGATTTATCAATCTTCTTTCTCCTATCGTATGCTACCTGAGCTCTCTCCTTCATCTTCCTCTTGTTCTCGAGTTCCTTGATTTTATCAAAAATGGCTCCATCCAACCTCTGATGAAAGCTTCCCCAAGAGAAGCTTGGCTCTCTTCTTACTCTTACTCTTGAGTAGCTTGGAGACTCAATACCTTTTAAGCATCAAGAATAACCATCTTCTTAATCTTGTCATATTGGGGTGGAACACCCTCATAAATCTTGTGATTAGATTTTGATCGATAATATCAAATTCAATTTCTTGTTCCTCCAAGAATCTTGAAAGAGAGAGAGAAGAAAATATCAAGAACTTGGAAAGTTGAAAAATAACAAAGACAAAAAGATTTTTCTACTTTAGTAAAGAATCGGGTCGGGCTAAACGGGTTGAATAGAGTGAGAATCACGGCTTCAACCCAGATGAAGGAATGAGTCAAAATGACCCATTTACGAAGATATTAAAAAGTTATGTGGGGTGATAGGACACTTTCAAATTTAAGGTGTCTTTATAAAAATACGTAACAACTTTAGTGCTGATTTTATGTCTTTTCTCTAAATTAAATCATACACAACTTTTCCTACATGACATATGACAGACAATGCAAAAAATTTCTAAGGTAAGTGTTATTAAATTATACCATAGATAAGAAACTTTGGTCAACATTTTCATTTTTTTAATAACTTTTTGGACCGGTGATCTATTTCATTAGTAAAAGCAAATGGACTCAAACTGAGCCCATTACGTACAAAAGCAACAAATAAGATGTCAACATATTTTCAAGCTGTCTCTTCCTCATTTTCGCCGTGAAAGTGTATATAAGGGTCACTTTTTCAAGCTTTTCTTTGAAGATATAGGTAAGTCTCAACATATTTTCATTGAATGAGTAATAGAAATAAAAATTAAAAACCACTCAAATATAATGAAAACTTGTGTTTGAACTAGATTCCCAAAATCTTGAGAATTAGAATCGACCTATATTAACTAACTTGAAATTTAATATGAATGTAGAATTATGTTTTCATAAAAAGAAAAATGATGTCCAAATTCGTTATTAGTCGCAAAGCATGGTATATTCATAACTGGATTCAAAATAAAACAGATAATTAGTGATACTAACAAGAATGTGATACTAAAATTGAATTTTATGGGTTCAAATTCATTATTTTTCTTTGCTCACGTCATGTCAGTATGCATAAAACAATGCACATGTAAATCCAAACAAGTCGAGATCTGGCTATATAAGAAACATTAAGTATTACGATCCAAGGGTACCCCCTAGATGTAGCATGATGTACTTGACCGAGGGGTCTCATACAAGTTCTTAGCATATTACAACATACGATAATAGAAAAAAGTAGGTAAAATTTAGAACTTTTACAATCAAAGTCATTTATTAAAAGCAAGCGGAAGTCTTTCTATGCTTTGTCTCAAACCATCTAAAACATTTTTAGAATAAACTCATGGGACACAAACCATACAATAGTCTAAAATATAAAGAAATGACATAAAGAAAATAATGGGTTTGTCTTCGAAGCTATGAGGACTCACCAAATCTTCAACTCTTCAACTCTTCTTGCAACTTTTAGAAAGCTATCCTCCAAAGGAACTCAATCTGCAAAATCCTACATTTGATTATAATGTAGGCAAAAATATGTGTTCGTAAAAATGTATCAAGTATGATAGCTAGCATATCATTATAAGAGCATCTCAAAATGGTTAGTCAGCATAAGACATAAGCATAAGAGATATAACATAATCTCCAACACAAGCATTGTTATGCGAAATTCGAGATAATACGAGAAAATATAAATGCGAAAAAACAAGACAACAGATTTACGTGGTTCACCAATAAATTGGCTATGTCCACGGGGAAGAGGGGGAGCAGTTTTATTATGGAGAGGCAAGAACATAATACAAAATAGGATTTGCCATAGCGTCTATATATAGTGCTAAGCTACGCCCTAACAGGCTTGGACCCAAAATACAGAATTGACAGATAATTAAGGGCCCAAGGCATTCAACAAGCATCATATAATCATAAGACATAGTTAATGAGCATAGGAGATAAGTCAATTCATAATAAGCCAAATCTTCATCATAAGCACAATGGACTCTTAGTCATCTCTACTATAATAATAACATTATTCTCAAGTAACCTCAAAAGCATACAAGAGCAAAGCATGAATAGTATCTCATAACACTACCCAAGCCAAGTAACCTCTTTTTGGTCATCTTAATCATAGTCCATATACATGATTTAAGTCTTAAAGATTTTCTACCATAAGAGCACCATGCTTCTAAGCAACCTCAAAACACACTTGTGCAATGCATGAAAGTCATTTCATACTACTCTTCACACTAAGAAAAACTTGAAGTTATCTTAATAATACTCACCCTACTTTGGTCTCATTATTAAATTAACTCTCATAACTAAGGGAATCTAGACCTTTAGTCAATTATAGCTATGAGGGAAACTATAGCACAATCATTTTTCTAGACTTCGCTTTTTAATAACCCTAAGTCATACTTGTGCAATGCATGCTTAAGACCCCATAATAATATTCATGCTAAGTACCACTTTTAGATCCTCGTACTAATACTTTTTGGTTTGGAACCTAGTTCCTCTCTTTAACTTTAAAACACTATGAAATACTCTATTAATCACATTTTAGTTCTTTATTAGCTTGAACCCTATGAGATACTACTTTAGTATGTCTAAGTCCATTTATACTCTTGAACACTATGAAGTAATTCATTAAGTAAGTTTTAGTTCAATTATGCTTTTGAACACCTTGAGATGATTCTTTAAGCGTGTCTTGGTTCATTAGATATGGAGATTTCTACTAGAAACCTTAACTCAACTTATGTGGAGGCTTTCATCTCATGATAACTAACTTTGTAAAAATTCACACTCTACTACATAAGATTTTTCCCTTTAACTTAGATAGTCCTCACATCAAAAAAGTGTGGTTCTCCTTTCTTCTTGGAGCCCAGACCCTATCTTGTGACACTCTATCTCATTGTTAATATCCACTAGGAGCCAAGCATAGACCCCAAAATTAACTTGTTAAACCTTGCTTAACATTCATGTCTCATGGAAGGATGTCCTTGACAATCTATCCATGTTAAAGTGATTCTATCACTTTTCACTTTCAAGCATTCATAAGGTAGGTTAGGTGAGTATAGGCCTTTCACCACAATTCTACATATTAGACTTCTATTCTCTTTTGGACTTTACTCTCAAAGCCTTAACACATATAATTCATCACATTAGCTTTACTCTCAAAACCCTAGTGATCAACATTCATGACTACAAGCCCTATACTCAAAGTTTTACTTCTTATTAAATTCATTTTACCTAGATTTCAAGATATTGTAATCACATCCCTTATTACTAGGTGATTCTAGTCAAAATTGATCATAAAGGTTCAATTTCATATTTACAAGTCAAGATCAATCACATTCAATAAAGTCTAATTCAATTTATAATTATATGTTCTTGACTTTGAACAATTACTACTCTTGACATTGATTCAAGAAGATCACCTATGAATTATCAACTTCACCTCTAATAGCATAAATCCACAAATATCGCATTCATCAATTTAGACTAGGATTTACCATAGAAATTACATTAATTCATCATAACATCATAGTCCAATGCTATTACAATCATGATTATGAATTATCCACTAGATTGGAATCATACCTAAAACCCTATTCACAATAGGAAACCCTAGCTAATTGGGTTTTTAACTTCAAATTAGGGGAAAACTAATGAGGGTCTATAGGGGGAAAACCCATAGATGAATAAGTTAAACATGCCTAGATTCAAATCCCTTAAGAAAGTTTGCTTCAATGGTGAATTTTGACATAGGTTGCTGCCCTAACTTACTTTTTTCTTCTTTTTCTTCAATTCTAGAGAGAGAATTATTTAGAGAGAATTTGATCACCTTATAATCGTCTAATCAAACAAATATCATATAGGGTATTAGATGAATGAGTTAATGACTTAGTTTAGGGGCCTATTAAGATTATATAGGTGGTTAAATAAGTAACTAACCGACCTATCTTAACTCTTAATCAATTACTAACTTAATACCAAACACCTAACTTAAAACCAAGCAGACAAAATCTTCCAAGACCTATGCCTTTACACCCATGGACCGTGGGTGGACCTACTGAGCATGTTGCACCTCCATGGGTGAGGTGTTCAGCTCAAAATTTACAGGCCTTCAGAGTCCTTGACCCACGAACCTAACCTGTGGGGCGTGGGTCCACCTACTGGTCGTAAGTGGCAAAGCACAGCTCACTTTATTTTGGCAGTTTAGGGGCCTCCTCAAAAGCCCCTTTGGATGGTCCTTGGGGGTGTTGTACCCGAAGTTTAGCCCCTAAAACCTCCATTCTAAGTACGGGAGTCATTCGGTGATTTTTAATCCTCTTAACACACTCCAAAACTCTTACGAAAAGCTCTAAAACTCACTAGTTCACTTACTACTTTTCGAGGTGTAACAAACATAATATGATATTAAAATATTAAAGTAAAAATTGAACTAAAATGAATCAATTACCAAACCTGGTTGTTCCGATCGAATCAAAAAAGATTCTGCTGCTCAAACTGACTAAGCATATCTTTTGTGGAAGACAACTTGTAGACATCTTTACTTAAACTTCTTATATCTTCAAGAATTTCTGGTGTTGCGGTTGCAATTGCCAGTTCACCTAATCTCTTAGACCGTTCAGTGGATAGATGATTGGCAGAAGGAACGTTTTCCTTCAAACGACGACAACTTTCTACGTATCCATAGTTAACTCCGCAATTCAAAATCACTTGATGAGCAGCCGCCTCAATTTTGACATTACTAGTTGTCACTGGTTCATTCTTTGATGGAACCACATCAACATAACTACTTTTTGGTGAACCAATTCGAAGAGGATCAATCTTAAAAGGGGGATGGGATTTTTTGTAGAACAACAATTCACCTGTTTTTCTATCCCTAACAGCTTTCAAAGGCACATCCATGATAATTTTTGTGTATTGAATTAAATTTATTTTGTGCGTCTATATATACTACTAGAATTTGTGTTAGCACAAAAAGGCTAATAAATCTATTTCCATTTTAAGTCCAAGCTTCAATATTATTGGAAATAAGAATCTAGTCTGGATTCTACTTACTTGGGTAAGTCTGAAGCGTGCTTATCATTATTTGTCTGTTTATATATTCAATTTTGATAATAATGTCTTTTATTTAGATAAACATTCCCAGTAGGAATTTCTTTCATTAAATAATTATTGTCTCAACATTATTACCCAATATTATTGTAATTTTAAAATAGGTTTAATACAAAATTTTATTTAAATGGTCAAAAAATTTCTTTTCAGGGTATTTTGGTTCATTTGAGCTTACTTTTGTGTAGTATTTGTTTGTTCTTTGTGCTGGAGTACTTTTTTTGACTCACATTTATCAATAAAATTAATTGTTCCTCTTAAAATGTCAAGATTATCCTATATTTTGAAATATGGGCTCAAAATGTTAATTTTTGTAAATTTATTAAAATGATTAATTGTAGTTATTATGATATATTTTGGTCTCTCGACAACTTAGCCATTTACTTACATTATTACAAGGGACATTTTTCTTTTCTATTATATTATTTTATTATTATTATTTTATTATTGTTGAAGAAGTATAACTTAAACGCGTAGGTACTAACATGTCTGTTAGGTGTCCTTCAAATTAATTAATGAAATGTGTCTAATTATTGTGAAAGAAATTGCAAGTTTTCTCTTTTATCTGTGCCACAAAAATTATCACGTTTTTCATTTTCTTGCCAACTAAATTTTTCATTACATTTTTACAATTTGAGAAGATGTTCTCCCTTTTGCATATTATTAACTTCAAGTAACTCACCCGTTATGACTATCAAAAAATATAAGGGCCATTGAATCTTTATTTGTTAATCAATATACTTTATTTGTCAATTGAACTTTAAATATGCATATCATTTTTGTTTGTTCCTTTGCTATAGTGAAGCAAAGATTTGCATTTTGCAGTAGTCAAGATTGGAAGAAAAGAAGATACTATCTCTATTTTTGTACAATGGAAAATGTTAATGGATATACAATAGTACTATGCTTCATTTATTAATCTCTCAATAAAATGTGATAGGTTCTAAATTACATAGTAGTTATCCCCCATACTAAAATAGTTGATCCAATTTAATTGTCTAATTTATAAATTAAAAAAATTATTATATCTTCCTTTTTATATTTTAGTATCAAATAATTATATAAATTAATAATTATCAATTTAAAATTAGTTTTTATTAATAAATGTTAATTTAGTAAAAGCCTTTTTTAATTAAAGTTTTTCTAAAAAGGTATTACGTCAATAAGGTTCAAGTAAATATCAAAATGAAATACATGTTTCATTCTTTTGGCATATAAGAGAAACACGATATTCGAAGGCACAAAAATTGAGCTCACGCTCTGCACGGGCAATCTCCCTTTATAATTATTTAGACTAGACTCTTATGTTGACATGAAAATTACAAATAGTGATAAAATCTAAAATAAGAGATACTATTTTTGGATTTTATTTTAATTTAATAAGAGAAATTATTTTTTTTATTCTTATTTTAATTCAATTAGTGTATTCTTTTCTTCTTCTTCTTTTTAAAAATATGAAACCCATTTTAGCTTTATGTATATTTTATAACTACTTTGAGTAAAAAATAATTGTTGATGAAGAAAAATACTTTAAATCATTTAATGTACCACCATAGTAATAATATTTATCAGGTATTTATTTTATACTTAATGAGATGGTTTAACATATTTAGCTAGTTTCACTTAAAAAATAAAATTCTGAATAAATATTGGACACATGCATAGCACGTGTTTTTCATAACTTACAATTATTTTTTTACTTTTATATATGTTTACTTTTCATGTTCTAAATCTCCTACGTAAAACTTTTGAATACGCCACTATAGACTTCTAATTATCATTCATGTCACTAGAGGTTTAAAGTTATGATAAGCATTTTATTTTTTTCAACTTGCGCAAACAAGTTTCAATAGTTTTAATATATTATATAAAAGTATTCTGTTAAAAGAACAAGTTCTATTTTTAGCATTTTCTGAACAAGTTTATTTTTTATACGACTTATTTGAGTCTGAAGTCAAAAAGGAAAAATTTAATTAAAATTTTAAAAGGGCAACAAAACAAGTTTAAAACCAAAAGAGTAACATTTAAACGGTAGGGTGGATGGCGTTTAAATTAGGGTAGCAAGGCACAGAGCCCTATGCGCCTTACAAGGAGCAAGTTTGTCTGCGCCTTGTAAGATGAATAGAGCCTCGAGCCTTTTTCCTTACTTAAAAAAAGAAAGAAAAAACCTTTTAGCCCCTAAAATTCACATGCAATTTTATATTCTATTGTAAAACTTAGAATAAAAGAACAATATAAAGAGGAAGATAAGAAGAATATAAAACAAGAGGAACAACATAAAATAATTTTCTTTCTTCAAAGTTTTCATCAAATCTTCTAGTGTATACAACATGAAACCTATGCCTCTATTTATAGTGTAACATAGAGACATACAAAAGGTTAGTCATAAACATGACATTAACATGAATATAATGGGGAGATTATGAAAGTGAAAGATTACAAGAATAATGGTTATAATGGTGGAGGTTATGGAGATTATGACTATCTTCATAATGGAGGGAAATAATGGAGTAACTTCTTGATGTAGTGGACATCCACATTATATTATTTTATAACACTCCCCTTGGATATCTATAAATATGTCTCGTTAAAACCTTAATAGGAAAAAACACATGTGGGAAAAAAGTCTAGTGAAGGAAAAAGAGTACACATATTTCTTAATACGCTTTGAATGTTGCCTCGCTAAAAACCTTACCAGGAAAACACAATTGGGATAAAACAATGGTTAAGGAAAAGAGTACAACGCGTATTCTCCCCCTGATAAAAACTTTACTTGATACCTTGAAGACGATGCATTCCAATCTTATATAACAAATTTTCAAATATTGATGTTGTTGGCAATCCTTAGTTAATAAGTTTACAAGATCATCACTTGAATGGATCTTTGAACGTCTATCTCACCATTTTGTTGAAGATCATATGTGAAAGTACTTTTGGTGAACTATGTTTTGTCTGACCTCCTTTGATTATATATTTCTGTATATGGTGGTTATAATATCCTTTGCCAAAGGAAAATCACATTTTTTCTGAATATGATAGATCATGATTCCAACCATGCACACTCCCGACTTACTTCATAGATTAATATTATTTATGTATGATTTGAAGAAGTGTTTACCAATGTTTGATTATATGAATGCTAAGATATTGTTGTGCCTCCATATGTTATCAAATAGCTCATTTGTGATCGAGCTTTATCCAGATCAAATAAATATTCTGCATCTACATAATAAAATTATTTCTAACTTAGAGATTGATCATTTCGATGTTGTTGAAGCTCGTTTTTTCTTCTGAAAGAAAATCACACATCTTCAATGTGTTGAGTCACTTGCTTTGTTATTTTCTTTTCATAACTTGAATGATAATATGACAATCATTTCACATAACTTTCATTATGTATATCTAGCATTTCCAAAACCAACGATTTGTAAGTGCAGCAATTGCACTAATACATGACATTTTAAATCATTTTCATGAGATGAAAAAGATTATCTCTTTGTGTTAAGCAGTCTCAAAATCATTGGATACTCAATGGAACTTCTTTACGAATTTTTAAATCCTTCAAGGATTTTCACATAACATTTATCGTCTAGTTAGACATAATAATCAATCATTATACATATTCAAGTATTTCATCTATTGCCAGACTGAAAGAAGCATCCACCACTAGAGAATATATCTGCATTTAATAATCTCAAAATTTTTGCGAAAATCCTTTATGTCCCGAGGCACAAATCGCAGTTTATATCTTACGGGTATACTTTAGCACAATAATTCATTTATACCACACTGACATTATATTTTGATCTATGAACTATAAGAAAAAAAACATCACTTTTATAAGTGAAACAAAATATACTTGAATAGTGCCAATCATTTATCTGTCCACACTATATGACGGATTCGAATTTAAGATCCTCGTAACCATTTATAGAATTGAATGCTACTTCATATCAAAGATATAGTCAACGGACATTTTTATTTGATTCCAATACGACATAACTTATCGAAATCTCTTCATTTTGTATTATTTTCAGGTACCTGAACCTTTGTCAAGGTATTATGAAGTGTTATGTCATAGTGCTCTTTCAAAACACTTACCTCATTATCATGACCATTTTGATAATTTGCTCCTCTCCTTCCATAAAGATTTCTACGTTTGGAATCGATTGGTCTATCACGCTTTTGGCGTATCATAGACTCTGTCCTTCAAGGACTATTTATTAGAGAATTTGTAACTTAATTAAACTATTCGATCAGCAAATACATCTGGCAAATTATATGCAAAATTTTACAAATAATACTATTATCTCTTGAACTTCAAGTTCACATTTTTTAACGAGGATCTAGATAATTTAGCGCTCACATAATTTTCAGTTGCTACACATGTCTCCCCCTAATGTTAGGAAATCTAACATTCACCCTCAATCTAAATTGGGGATCCATCTTTGTGTATGGTGGAGCAATAAAATCATATGTCCACACATCAAATTTTTAGATGAAAATTATTTGGTTTCTAACCCTGAACAAATTGTGATGGAAGAACCTTGTTGGCATGATGCATACATGTTAAATAAACTTGTCTCATATTAAATTTTATTTGAGAGATTTATTCTCATAATCAATATCTAGCTATAATTGGAGGCATACAATTTTTGCTAAACCAACCAGGATAATCAACATGATTTTATAGTTTGAAATTATGCTCTTAATTTAATAATTCGAGCAAATAACCTTACAAAAATCAATTTGTAAGTTGATACAAAAGCACATGTGACCATACCATATATGCATCTATTAAATCAAAATAGTAAACGGTCCACATGGCAGGTGAACGGGTTCATATTCACCTTTTTATATGTTCCAAATAATTTCAGGGGATACAATATTAACCTTAGTTGGTATAGTGATTATTTTATCACGAGAACAAACTACGAAAGAGAATTCTTGAAGAATCTTTTATTTCTTCGGCATAGAGCCACATGAATTTTCAATTTCTTTTGCATCACATTTGAATCGGAATGGTCAACCAATTGTGTCAACTGATATTTATTCAAGTAAACTTCTAGTTTACTTTTACATGTGACTCCATCAGCATGCCCATGTTTGTATACAACAAACAAGAGGGAAAAATAGGTAATCTTATACACAAATATTAACAACTCACTTTTGTTGTAGTAATTTGAAGATATTAAATCTTCTCATAATTTATAGTTTCAATATAATATTTTTCTTTTATAATTCTTCTGAAACTTAAAAGTTTCTTTTGAGACTATACAACCCCAATATTATGAACAATTTCATCCCTCCGGATAGTAATAAGTTAGACCTTTCGAAACTCTCAACTAATTTTGTGTTCTTAACCACAAATTGCACAATGTCATTATTATGGTGACCATCTCCTTCAAAGAGAAAGTTACTATTATTATTGTCATGGTTAAATTATCACATGCAAGACTTATTTCTTGACAACCAATGACTTTTTTTTGTTTGGTCTTAGTCAAAACCTTTATAAGAAAGAACTATTTTTTTTCTTTGTCCTTCAATAGTTCATAATTTAATATATCATAATATTTGTGTAGTACTTAAAGAATATGACTAAATGATCATTTATGTCAAAATATTTCTTTTCAATATCTCAAACCTCCCGTAGAGGTGAGATGCGATATTTATCCAACAACTCATGGACATGTTCTTATCCATAAGAACACAAGTCACATTTTCTTTAAGAAATGGACCATAATTATTTGAACATGCTCCATAAGTTTTTATTAAAAACTCATAATCATGCTTTCACATTTATCAAATTTATATGACTCACCTCAACATTATTTTAAGAGATCAAATGTACTATCACTTTGTATTCTTTTATTTGATGAAGGATTTACAAAAAAATTCAAATTTGGGTTGCACCAACAACAATGTGCCCAATAACTTCTCATATCATTTCATGTATAATAATTACCTTCATATCTGAAGGACCATCTTATGAATCCTAACCTAATTATGATAAATAAAAAAATTATATTTTATATATATTAATTTAATTATTATAATAAAGAACTTATGATTTAATATAAATATAAAAAATTTTGTTAGTGAAAACTTACAATATAACAAATAATTAGAAGATTACAACTGTAAAATGAAATTAAAAAATAAAATCTCTTCAGGCTGAGGCGCGGATATCTCGCTCTTTTTAAGGAGATTCAAGCCCACTGCAACAACAAATGTTTTCACCGGTCCAGCATTAGTCCTATTTGACTTGTCCCCTCTAGGTTACAACAGCATAATCACAATATATATCTCAACAACTCTGGACATGAGTTGAGTCCAAAGTTCCACAAAAAAGAACACCTCCCTTCAACTAATAAAAACTCTTTTTTTAGACTAACACTTTATGCACTCTATATTTTCTTGTATGTTGTGTGTCTAAACCAAATAAAGACCACCACTATTTATACTGCAAGAAATTTTCCTAACAATGAATAGGAAAAAAATTGGTATGGTAAATAGTAAAGATAAATGACCTAGAGGTTACATAAGTTACAAATAATAATGGAGGAATAAAAAGTGAGATAATAGAGAAATTATGAGTGACCAGCAAATAGGCAGTAATCCCATCAATGGCATTGTGCATCCTTGCAAAAACTGAAGTGTCATATTGCACTAACTCCTAATGGAGTAATGCTCCATATAAATGTCCAACATTTAAGACAATAAATTGTTAAATTGTTAGCACAATACAATGTATTATTATGTGGATCTATGATATATTAGCTGAAAGAATAATACAATGCATAATGAAGGTGTGCTCTGTATTGAACCTCCACTTAGTGATGCAATAATTCTTACTTCAGAGTCGTGATGGTCTCAGACTTGAACTATGACTGCTTAAAGAAAATAAAATATAAGGTGTTGACATAAGCTTTAAAGCCATCATGTTATGGTCATGTGTTATCCCGATTTCATGAGTGCATTTGAGAATAATCCAATTCTCATGGAAAGCGACCTATTTCCACATATCACATAGGTGAAATCTGTCGAGAGTGCCCCCATAAGATTAACACTCCACCCATACGGGCCAAAAATATTCATTAAGAGTTTATCAACTAAATTTTAAACTACAGGATATAATGCAATCACATCATAGGGAGGAAATAACAATATAGTGCATTTTCACAAGAAGTCATCATATGATTAGTTTTTCCTTTTGAACCTGGTTAAAAAATCTTTAGTCTCCAGTTGGGTTTCCTCATATATGAATCAAGAATTTGTAGGCTTTAATCTTATCCCCCTCGATGTGCTCCATACCTGTTCTCTTGTTAAGGCCGTAGTAAGAGGATTTGCAAGATTATCACAAGATTTGACATAATCAACATTAATGATACCATTTGTCAAATACAATATTACATTATCGTGTTTCCTTCTTATAGGTCTGGATTTACCGTTATAATAACAATTTTGAACACTACCAATTGCAGCGGTGCTATCAAAATGAATTAAAATAGGAGAAATCGATTTTTCAAAAAAAGTATTTTGAAACAATGAATCTCTTAATCAATTCGCTTCCTCACTAGCTGGAGTTAAAGCAATTAGTTTAGCTTCCATGGTAGAATTAGCAATTATAGTTTGCTTTTTTGATCTCCAACAAACAGCACCACCACCTAAAGTAAGGACATAACCAGTGGTAGGACAAGAATCACATGATAAAGTGTTCCAATATGCATCACAAAAGCCTTCAAGTACATGAGGATATTTTTTATAGAACAAACCACAATTTTTCATTCCAATCAAATATCTCATAACTCTTGTTAGAACATGACAATGTTCATTACCTGGCATGCTTGTAAACCTATCAAGTACTCCTACTACATATGCAATATCAGACCTAGTGCAATCAGTCACGTATCTCAAACTTTCAATTTTACTAGCATATTCCTTTTGATATATTACATCGTTTTCACTTTCAACAGGAAATAAGTGAACACTTGAATCAAAAGGAGTAGCAACATGCTTGCAATCATGAAAGTTATTCTTTTTCAAAATTTTCTCAATATAATGTGACTGGTCAAGAAAAATTCCCTCACATGTTCTTGTTATTTTTATTTCAAGAATAAATTTTGTCTCACCAAGATCTTTCATATCAAAATGGCTTCTAAGAAAAGTTTTAGCTTCATCAATAACATTCATGTTAGAGTCAAACATCAACAAATCATCAACATATAGTCAAATAATCACATGTGAGTTATTCCAAGATTTATGATATATGCATTTATCACACTGATTTGTTTTAAAATCATTTTCAATCATGCAGGAATTAAACTTTTCATGACATTGTTTTGGTGCCTGTTTCAAGCCATATAGGAATTTAGTAAGTTTACATACTTTGCTTTCTTTCCTGCTTCAATAAAACGCTCGGGTTGATCTATATAAATTTCTCATTTAGGTCTCCATTTGGAAAAGCAGTTTTTACATTCATCTGATGAATTTGCAAATCAAAAATTATAGAATAGCAATTAAAAGTCTGATAGATGTAATTCTTGTTATCGAAGAAAAAGCATTAAAAAATTCTAGGTCTTCTAGTTGTTTAAAACCTTTTGCGACTAGCCTAGCCTTATATTTATCAATAGATCCATCCGATTTCAACTTTTTTCGTAAGACCCATTTACAACCAATAGTTTTACAATCGGGTGGTAAATCAACTAACTTTCAAGTTTTATTAGAATTAGAGATTTCATTTCACCATTTACAACCTCTTTCCGAAATATAGAATCAAGTAAAGATAATGCTTTTTCAAAGTGAGAGGACCATCTTCAACGTTAAACACATAAAAGTCAGGACCAAAATCATTTTCTACTCTATCTCTTTTACTTCTTCTTAACTCAAAACATTAACTTCTTTACTTTTCAAATTTGAAGTAGAAGAACTAGGTAGTGACAAAATATTTTGTTCAATCCTTTGACCCCCACTATTTTTAGAATCAAATGAAAATTATTTTCATGAAAAATAGCATCACCAGATTCTATTAAAATATTATCTTCAAGATTAAAAAAATCTATAGATTGTACTATTTGAAGCATAACCAAGAAAAGCACAAGTAGTAACTTTCTTACCCAACTTTGTAATCATGAGATCCATTAGCCTCACAAAGGCTAGACAATCCCACACTCTTAGATATTCCAAACTTGACTTGTAACCTTTCCACAATTCAAAAGGTGTCAGTTTTGACTTTATATGAGGCACACGATTCAACACATAATAATCAATTAAAATAACTTCACCCCAAAAATTCAAAAGTGCATGTGACTCAATAAGCATGACATCAGTCAATTCAACCAAAGTTCTATTTTTCCTTTTTGCTACTCCATGAGATGAAGGATACTCAGGAGGAGGAGTTTCATGCATTATTCTCAATGATCTAACAAAAGAATTAAACTCACTTGATTCATATTCACGGCCTCTGTCACTTCTATTATTTTTTCTTCCAAGCTGATTTTCAACCTCATGGAGATAAGTTTTGAAATTTTCAAAAGCATCACTTTTACTTTTCATCAAGTAAACATATGTGAACTTGGAAAAATCATCAATGAAAGTGATAAAATATCTATTACCTCCACAAGTTAGAATTCCATCAAGTTCACAAATATCAGTATGAACTAATTCTAACAAATCAATTTTTCTTTCAACTTGAAAATGAGGCCTTTTAGTGATTTTAGCTTTCCTTCAAGCCTCACATTTTTCAAAATTCTTTTTAACAATTGGGGTTAATCCTAAACTACTCACGATTCCAACATAACTGTCATTAATATAAGACGAACAAGCATGCCAAAAATTGGTAGAAGAAAGCTTATAAACAGAAGTAGAAGTTTTATTCATCTCAACATTCAACTTAAAAATCCCATCACATGCATACCCCTTCCCCACAAAATTATTCTTCACTATACATATTGATCAGATTCAATAATCTGTTTAGAGCCTACTTTATTAAGAAGAAAACTAGACATCAAACTTTTTCTGATGAAAGGAGTATAAAGTACATCTTTTAAAGTTAATACTCTTCCAGAAGTAAAACACAATTCAACATCTCCCTTTCCAAGCATTTGAGTAGTGTGAGCATCACCAAACATGATGATTTTGGGCTTCTCAAAATGATTATATATTTTAAACCAGTCTTTGTCGTTACAGACATGACGATTTGCACCAGAATCAGCACATCATCCATCAACATTCTCAACCATATTTATGTCGATAATCACCGCCGCAAAAGGTTCTTCAATAAAGTTTGCCTGAGGATTAGGACCACGTTTCCAAAATTTGCAAAATCGAGCAATATGCCCACTCTTGCCACAAATAAAGCATGGTCCCTTTTCTTGAACTTGTTGATTTTGTGCTTGGTGATTTTTATCATTATTTTTCTTGAATTTTTTATTCTTAGGCTTAAAGAAGTATTTTTGTGAGTTTCAGGAGTAGCATTATTTGAAGTAATTAAATTTACCTTCGATTTAATGTTGTTCTCTTCTTTTTGTAAAAGTGTATATTGGCCTCTTGCTTCTTCTTCCATGCGAATTTTCATTATCAAGGTTTCAAGAGAAGGTTTCTTTTGTTTGTGGCGCATAGTTTTTTGAAATTCCTTCCAAGAAGGTGGAATTTTATCTACTATGCCACAAACAATAAGGTTATCTCCAATTTTAACCTCTTTGGACCTAAGCTCTCCAACAATCATGATAAAGTCTTGATCTTGGTCTACCATCCATTTGTTGTCCACCATTTGAAAACGAAAAAATCTACTAGCTATATATTTTTTCGCTCTAGCCTCTACGATATTATACTTACTTTGCAGTACCTTCCAAATTTTCTTTGCACTAAAGTAAGTTATATCATAATAATCATAAAAATTATCAGATAAACAATTGAGAATATAATAGTGACACTTATAAGAATTTCCATAGTAATTTTTCACTTTCTCTAGATGAGAAATGGCTTCATCATTACTTATAGAGGTGATGTCTTCTTTATTAGGGTTCTTCTCAGTTAACACATAATAAACATTTAAAAGACTTAAGTAGAAAAGTATTTTACCCTTCCATCTCTTAAAATGATTACCATTGAACCAAAATGGCTTGTTGAGGTCTCCCATCTTGACATCCGCGGTTTTTTCAATTGTAGCCATTATGAATCTCTTTAAAATTGTTAGTGAAAATTTACAATTTAACAAATAATTAGAAGATTACAACTGAAAATGAAATGAAGAAATAAAATATCTTAAGCTTGAGGCGTGGATATCTCGCTCTCTTTAAGGAAATTCAAGCCCACTGTAACAAATGTTATCACCGGTCCAACGGTAGTCCTCTTTGATTTGTCCCCTACAGGATACAACAACCTAATCACAATATATAACTCAATAATTATGCCCAAGATACCAAAATAGGTATTCAGGCAATATGTGAAAGTCATGTATCTAAAGTTGGGACCCTTTTTTTTTTTGCCCTCACAAGTCTATTCCTAATACATCTACTCTATGTCATTTAAATGATTATGAAGTATAGACAGCACTGGGGTGGGTATTTGATATTTGGTTTTGATTTTTTGAATTTTGGGTATGGTAATTTAGTAATTGAGAGTCAAAATGATATCTAATTTTAAATTTTTAAATTTTGATTTGGTTATTTGGTAAACGGCAAATAAAACTTTGATTTGGTATGATATTTAGTAAAATCGTATTAAAATTATAGCCGGTTGCATTACAAGTTTAATACTCTTTGTCTAATTATTTTTATTTTTTTATGTGGAGACACGATATTCTAATCATCAATAAATAAGAATACATCAACAAAAACAATGTGTACGCATATTCTTTAACTTTCTCTTTGAATTTGCACCAATAAGCAATGAATATGTTGATATAGGACCTTTATTAAATAAATATTTTGATTTTCGGCAAATATTAAGTATCAGTATAGTACTACTGTGTCATATCAATCAAAAACTGCATACCATAATACTAAAACTTTATTCCTGAATATCATTTTAAATACCGAATTATCGTATATCAAATTACCAAAAATTTAAATTTAATTCAATAAATTGATTTTCGATATTTAATTTATACCCAGCCTAACAGAGCACAAAGATAACATGTAGAATGATATTGTAAACCAGAATGGAAATAAATATTACAAAATTAAACTTAAAGTTGCTTTGTGCAATTATCTCTTTTACTCTTTAGTTATGATGGTTTAAAGAACCAAGTTGAGTAAACTTTTAGATATTTACTCATACACTTGGTCACATCATTTAACTTAAGTAAGTGGCTATCTTTAAAAAGGTGATCTTGAATTTTGATTATGATCGATGAGTAATTTTAAGTTAAATGAATACTAGTAGAAAAACAAAAAGAGTAATAATAAATTATTATTATTATTATTATTATTATTATTATTATTATTATAAAATGAGTTTGTTAGATTGATTGTTATTGTGACAAATTAATTATTGTAGTTTGTTTTTAGTGATATATGAAACATACATTTCGTAATTTAATTCGTTTAAGATAGATTTGAATGTTTAGTGGTTAAATTTGAAAGGAAAAAAAAACTTCTTATACCTAGACAGAATTTCATTCAACTACTCGACCTTACATACAATTAGGGGTGATAATTTCCTTATATAAGTGAAATAGATCCATTTTTTTTATATTAAATTAAAGAGCAATTTTCACATATAACAAATAAAAAAATTATATTTGTATGTTATAGTAAAGTTTGCATAGTTGCGCTTCATAGCAAACATAGAAACAGTATAATTCGTTATACATATACAGTTGAAGCAAATTGTATAAAACAAAGTGTATAAAACAAGAAAGAGAAAGACACTTGGTCAGATAACTGTATAAAAACGAAGTGTATAAACCGAATCATATTATTATAAGTGTATAGAACGATTATATACAATTTGAATTTATATAAAATGAGAAAGAGAGAAAGACAAAAAAGACTACAAGGAATATGCAATTAAATCAAATTGTATAAAACGAGAAAGAGAGAAATTAGATACAATTTGAAAATTGTATAAAATGAGAAAGAGAGAGGAAAAATAAACTGGCAGGGGAGTATTTTTATTGTATAATTATAAGTGTATATGACGAAAATATATGTATTTGCATGTGTATATACAATTTTCTCACGCTTTATACAAACAAAAACACAATTTATACATTTCACTTCTGTTTATATAAGTGAGAAAGGCGAGGGTGATGAGTGATATTTGGAAGAGTGGCGAGCGAGATCTGGAAGAGGGAGAGAGGGGAACAAAAATATATGTATTTATACATTTTTCTCTATTTTATACAATTAGAAACAATTTTTACACACTTGTGTTTGCATAAAAATTGAGAAAGCGAGCGAGAGATTGGAGGAGAGTGGCGAGCGAGATATTTGGGAGAGAGGCGCCTGTTAATTTTTTGCAAACGTTTGCTATGGAGCACAATTAAATCAAACCCTAGCTACTCCATTTATTTTAGGTTATTAGTTTGCTATTATATACAATTTTCCCTAAATTAAAAAGGCTACTCATATTTTTTAAATGGATAAATATATATTTAAATATATTTAAGCTCATACAATTATGTAATCGAAAAGGGGTCTAAAATATCCTTGAAGTATTGAAAATGGTACAAAATTACCCTTCATCCACCTATTGGCTCCAAAATGCCCTTTTCATTCACCTATTGGCTCCAAAATATCCTTGTCATCCACCTTTGAGTTCAAAATTGACCACTTTTTAATAATTTTAAATTTAAACTATTTAAACATTTTAAAAATACTTTATGTTCAACTATTGGTTATAATTTAATTTATTTGTATTATTTATAAACCAACCCACTACTCACCCATTACTAACTAAACCCCACCCAATTAATAATCCAACTATAATATCAAAACCGTCATAAACACTACAAAATACGATAAAATTATAGATTAATGAAAAATGACATCCAAAATTATTCGAGTCCAAATCGAAGTCCCAATTAAATTTATGTTGAGCCGCTTGTTTAGGAGGACACTTTCAATTTGATTCTCTTTCAAGATTGAATTAGAAATTTATGATTAAAGGTAAAGAAGTAATACATCCCGAATTAATTCATGCACTTTTTAAAAATATAATTTTATAAATATTTAAGATTTGTTTTAAAACTTTTAATATATTATGTTAAAAAAAAGTTACCTATGAAGTAACATCACATAATTGAGACGTAAGAATAATTAAGATGAACATAGTCAGAGTTTTAAGTTTATCGATAATTTTTATTTAGACACTTGAATGTATGATAATTTTCTTCTATAGATATTTTTGTCTCAAATTTTTTAAAACACTCAATTGGCAGTAGCTTTTTTGTTGTTGCATTAATAATGTGAGTGATTAATTAATTTGGAAGGTTTAATAAGTAATGGATGGGTAGTGGATTGATTTATAAATTATACTAATAAGTTAAATTATAAAAAATAGTTGAGCGCCACGTATTTAAAAAATATTTAAATAGTTTAAATATAAAACTGTTAAATAAGTGGTCAATTTTGAACCAAAAGGTGGATGACAAGGTATTTTGGACCCAATAGATGGGTGGGAATGGTATTTTGGAGCCACTAGGTGGATGGAGGGTAATTTTGTACCATTTCCAATACTTTAAGGGTATTTTAGACCCTTTTCCGTTATATAATTATGGACAAAATGAATAAGCATGAGAATTCATATATATTCATATATCACTTACTTATCATAAAATCTCTAATTGCACTACCTGTTTTTTTTTTAATAAAAAAAAAAATATGAGGTGGGGTGGGAGTGGGGTGGATGTGGGGGTAGGATAGGATGTAGGGGTGTACAAAATCGAACCGAAAATTGAACAAAATCGCAAACTGATTCAATCGGAAAAAAAACTCGACTAGTCGTTTGGTTTGACTTGATTTGATATTGAAAAAAAAATCTGACTATATTTGGTATGGTTTGGTTGTAACTAAAAAAAAATAACCAGAGACCAAACCAATCCGACATTATATATGTTATTTTAAATTATGATCTGTTTCATTATGACTTTACAATATTTATTTTATATGATGATTTTATTATTATTTTTAATTGAATATTTTTGTGTCACCAATACCCATCTTCATATTTTGTGTTATTTTTTTAAGGAACACCTTAGATAATTGTATTTTGGTTGGACTAAAGAAATATTTGAAGTACAAGTTAATTATATGTTTGTATGCAAACTTTACTAAAAAAGTCAAAATATCTGAAAAAATTTGAGGTTTATTATTTGGTTTGATTTATAAACTTAAAAATTTGACACAAAGCTTTGCTTTGGTATTTGAAAAATCCGAATCAACTCGAGGTTAAAAACTCCGAAAAAAATAAATTTTATTAGTTTAATTTAGTTTATAAACTTAAAATTTTTTTACAAGTGATTTGATTTGATATTTGAAAAAATTTAAATCAATCCCATCATGTACACCCCTAATACGATGGGGGGAGGCAAAAATAAAATTTGAATTGATAAAATATATGCCTTCACTTAACAGAATAATGGATCAGGTCCCTTACTACACTAATGAATATGAACAGAAAGTTAAATGCAGATAAAATCAACACAATGATTTTACATGGAAACCTCCTTACTTAAGGTAGTAAAACCACGACCTGTCTCAAAGGATTTTCAATCGTTTTCACTAATCTTCAAAAGCAAAAGTAAAACACAATTACAACAAATGTAAGAAGAATTTTTTAATCTCACGTTTAAGCAATAGTCTTTATTGCGTAACAAGCCTAAGTAGAAAACAATCTACCCACTAAGCTATCCCACTTGGACAACCTAGATTTTTAACACTACCCACTGATTCCTTTATAGTTCCAGGAATAGTTTACAATGTAAGAACAAGAGAATGTATTATTAAACAGCTACACTAAAAGCTCCAGAGATTTCTGTTGTTCTTGAAATAATTCTGCCTTTTGTTTTTGCTAGTAGCCTTTGCAAGTGTTCTTGAAAATTCTTTATCAAGTTGCAAAACTACCAAAGATGATTAGGAAAGTGCCTTTTATATGGACAAGTCACTTTCCTTAAACTCTTTGCCATTGGTTGGAGAAGTCTCACTTTTTGACGCCATCGGGAAGAGTGCACCTACTTTCTGTACCATCTCCAACTGGCAGTCAACTGGCTCGTCATATTGAGAGTCTGGTACCTTTATAAGGTCCGTGGGTTTGTTTCATCTTCAACACTCAGGTAAGAAACCTGGTACCTTTACAAGGTCCCTAAGTTTGTCAAATCATCAAAACTGCAAATAACATTTTCCCCTTTTTGATGATGACAAACAATAGTATCAGATCCACTCCAACTTTGTTCCTCCTTACTATATTCCCCCTCACTTTGTTTCCCCATATGTATAATCATTTAGCTACTTACCAGTTTTACTTCCCCCTTTTGGCATCATAAAAAGATATGCAGTAAACCAATGATGTCAACAGCAATACTGAATAAGACCAAAGCTCAATAGCAATCAATCAGGAAGAGAAAGGCATTCACAAAAGATTATAATCAGAACAACAAAGGAATAAGTTAACCATCAATCCATAATAACATTTAATACATTAAAGTTAAACTGATAATCCAAAAACACAAAGATAAGCCACAAAAAGAAAGACACAAGGGAGTATTTTTTAACAGGCTATAAAGAGGGAGGAGGATGAGACGGGGACTGGATGATAAGAGTGAGTCGGGCATTGGCAGCATCATTATATTTAATTGTCTTCTCCTGTAATGCAGTGATCTTAGCCGTTAACTCTGCATTCTCTCTCTCCAAAGCTTGTACCACGGAAGAACCAGGTCCCTCATTCTGTACAGTAAGTAGTTCTGCTTTGAGTATGGCAATTTCGACCTCTTTACCACTCAAACGCACAGTGATCTCCTCAACCTCATGCTTGAGTTGATCCTGATCTTCGATGAGTTGATCCATCTTGCTCTTGGGATTGCCTCTCCCTTCAATACACTCACACTCGAGCAAGGTACTCTCTGAGGTAGTCTGTTTAACCGTCCCAACCTTTCCAACACTGAGAGGAATTTGAAAGTGCTTGAATACTTCCGTGAGAAAGTATCTGTATCCCATTCCATGAACACCTTTCCTCTCGATGACGGTTTTTTAGATATGCTCAGGCATAAGACCTGGGAGATTTAGGGTTTCGAAGCTACACAACATCTCCATCACAAATAAGTCAGCAGTAGTTACTGAGGTCCTCTTTTCAGTACGAGGAAGGATAACTTTGTTGATGAACTCGAAGACCAACTAGTACTCGCTCTTCATGATCTTCTTGTAAATCCCAACAACCTTGGTTGTGGGTATCTTAGAAATCAAGGAAGCAAACTCAGTAGAGCAAGTTCTTCCCAGCACAGATCGGGTCCCCTCTCTAGGCACCTTGAGAATTTTGCTCAACAGACCCTCATCTAGATGTACAGCAATGTTATTTACCCGTGTGAGGATACTTCCATCTTCTTTGAATTTAACATATAATAGAAATCGCGCACTTCTTCTTCATAGAGAATGGGGAATTTTCTGTTGAACAAATGTAGCCATGATTGAATTTCTACCATATCATGAAGAGAGTCCATGCCGGGAATATTGATTATTCCCATATCAAAAACTCTCCCAGCCAAGACTGCTTGCTTTCTCAGGCTGTCAACAACTTCCTGCATGTTGACACTCTCAACACTCCTATCTTGCGCACCAGGTCCCTGTGGTCTTTTCCTTTTTCCTACAGTACTTTTCTATTTTGGACTTTGTTTTTTCAACCTTCTTCGAATCCTTTCCCTTTTTCTTCCCTGACTTTTTCTTCTTACTTTTCTTTTCAACTTCCTCAGCAGATAACTCAACAACATCGGACCTAGTTGTAGGTCTTCTCCTTGGGGCCTCTTCTACAACCTTCTCCTTCCCTTTCCTAGACATTTCACCCTCTCTTTGCTCAACCTTCCACTTTAGGGGTTCCTCCTCACTTTTAGAGTCATAGAAAGAGGAAGAAGGATACCTTCCAATGTCAGGAGTTTTATCAAAAATGGGTTGAGTATTTCTTACCTCTTCCCTCTGCAAAGCTTCAGTTTGCTCAACCCTTGCTTCTTCCCGCATCATAGCCAAACTCTCAAAAACCAATTCTTCACTTGCTGCCAAGATATTAGACTCAGATGCTTTATGCTTAGGCAGATCTCCTTCAAAAAGATTATCAGGCAACATTTCTTGCAACGGACCAGGTCCAGTAGGCAAGCATGTGCTGTTTAGATCTATGGAATAGAATGGATTGTCAGGTGTATCTTTCTGAGAACTTGAAGGAGCATTGGATCTAGACTCCACAGCAGAAGGAGAGTAGAACACAATGGGCTCTATTTCACTAAGAGCATTAAGCATTTGTTTGGAAGTAGAAGAAGGTGAAGACATGTTTGACAAGAAAGAGAACAAAGAATGACTTTTCGAACAGAGAAAGGAAGAAGAAGAAAAAAAGCTTGCCTTTTAACTTTTACTTGATCCCTTCTTGAAGCAAACAGAATGTTAAAGGACAGATGAGGATTTCAAAAAGAAGTAATGAGGGTTTTTAAAAAGACGTGAAAAGGTGTCAGGTCCGTGATTGGATGTGTCGCTTGAGAGATAAGCAATGGGACTAACGGTCAGAATGACCGATGACTGACACGTGGCATTATCAACAGTCATAGTTTTCAGTTTCAAATTAATGTATAAATGCTAACCTGAGCAGGCACCAGCTACCATAGCACAGTTACATCCGTATTCCCCAGTTGTTCTAGTCATCTTCTTTGCTAGGCCAGTCCTTCCTGAAAGTATACCTACAAAAGGTACAAGAATGATCTTAATCAAGATATTTTCTTATTTACACAAAGGATACCTGCATTGTAGTTTAAGCCATCAAGGAAATTCAACTGTTGGAAGCTAAGAACATCACTTAGAGATCAACATGCCCAACTTCAACCGATTTCTCTCAAATTGATCTTTACTGAGAGCTTTGGTGAAGATGTCTGCAATTTGCTCCTCAGTTGGACAGTATGTAAGCACAATATTTCCCTTCTTAACATTGTCTCTCAAAAAGTGATGTCTAACATCAATATGCTTTATTCTCTTATGGTGGACTGGATTCTTTCCCATACTAACAGCACTAGTATTATCACACATAAGAGGAATTGCTTTGATGTGTATCCCAAAATCTTCCAAGTGTTGCCTGATCCACAACAATTATGAACAACAGGCTGCCGCAGCTACATACTCCGCTTCAACAGTTGAAAGAGCCACAGAATTCTTCTTCTTGGTTCCCCAAGAGATGAGTGATGATCCAAGGAAATGATCCATTCCAGAAGTACTCTTCCTGTCAACTTGATAACCAACAAAATCAGCATCTGCAAAACCAACCAGATCAAAAGTGTCACCTGCTGGATAGAAGAGAACCAGGTCCCCTGTTTTCTTCAAGTATCTTAGAATACGTTTTGCCGCCTTCAAGTGTGAATCACGAGGACATGCTTGAAACCTGACACACATTCCAACACTATAGACAATATCAGGTCTGCTAGCAGTCACATACAGCAAGGATCCAATGATTCCCCTGTACATTGTTTGATTCAAAAGAGAATCAGATTCCTCTACTACAAGCTTGGAATTTGTTCCCATATGAGTATCAATAGGTTTAGAGTCAAACATATTGAATTTCTTCAGTGGCTCCTTAATGTACTTCTCTTGACAGATTGAAATCCCATTTGATGATTGCTTGATTTGTAAACCAAGGAAGAATGTCACTTCACCCATCATGCTCATTTCAAATTCCTTTCCCATTAATGATGAGAATTCTTCACACAAATGTTCTGAAGTAGCTCCAAAAATTATGTCATCCACATAAACTTGAATAATAAGCAATTCTTGTTATCTTTTTATTAAGAACAGAGTATTGTCTATCTTGCCTCTTTTAAAACCATTCTTCAGCAGAAACTTTGACAGCCTTTCATACCATGCTCTTGGAGCCTGCTTTAGACCATTCAAAGCCTTATTCAGTCTGAACATATGATCTATTAACTCAGCATCTTCAAACCCAGGAGGTTGTTTGACAAATACCTCCTCTTTGAGATCTCCATTCAAAAATGCACTTTTGATATCCATTTGATACAACTTGAACCCCATGAATGCAGCAAAAACTATTAAAATTCTAATAGCCTTCATCCTGGCAAAAGGTGCAAAAGTCTCATCATAGTCTATTCCCTCTTCTTTATTGTATCCTTGAACCACCAACTTTGATTTGTTTCTGGTAATCACTCCATTTTCATCAAGCTTGTTTCTGAAAACCCATCTGGTTCCTATTACTGTTCTATCTACAAGTCGAGGAACCAGGTACCATCCCTTGCTTCTTTCAAACTGATGAAGTTCTTCTTGCATAGAGTTGATCCAATCTGCATCACTTAATTCTTCTTTCACATTCTTGGGCTCAATAGATGATATGAATGCTGAAAATGCAACTAGATTTCTTGTTTTTGATCTAGTATGAATTCCAGAGTTCAAGGGAGAGATAAGATTATCAAGAGGATGTGATGAACTGTGCTTCCATCCTAATCTTGGAGCAGACTGGTTGAGCTGATCAGCATGTTCTTTTTCATCAAGAGAGACATCATTTTCTGGGGAGTTTGATGTACTCTGGCTGGAATTCTGAGTAGTACTAGGTACCTCATCACATTTTTCCACCTCATCAGCCTCTTTAGGTAAACTATGATTTTGATCATCACAGTCATTTTTCAGTTGTTGTGCTGCATCAGCTTCACTTCCTTCAATTTTCTGTGAGTTGAACAGTTTGATCACATCATCTTCATCATTTGATCCATTATTCTTCAAGCTTCCATCTTTATCTAATACAACATGAATGCTTTCTTCAATGCATTGAGTTCGTTTGTTGAATATTCTGTAAGCCTTACTCGATGAAGAATATCCAACAAATACTCCTCCATTACTCTTAGGATCAAATTTTTTCCCAGATCATCCTTTCCATTGTTCAGCACAAAACACTTGCATCCAAATGCTCTAAGATAGCTCAGCATAGGCTTTCTGTTGTTGAGCAACTCATAAGGGGTCTTATTCAAAATAGCTCTTAACAGACACCTGTTGGTAACATGACATGTTGTGTTGACAGCTTCACCCCAGAAATTTTGAGGAAGATTTGATTTAATAATCATAATTTACAGTCAAGTGGCGGAACGCCCCTTTCTTTCTACTAGTTCTTACATAAGCAATTTGTGGAAATTTTCACCAAGGTTCTATTTTTTCTTTCCACTACTCCATTTTGTTGAGGAGTTCTAGGAGCAGAGAAATTATGACTTGTACCATTCTCCATGCAGAATTTATCCAGTTTTGAGTTCTCAAACTCAGTACCATGATCAGATCGAATGCTGCAAATGACTTGATTCAATTTAGTTTGAATCATTTTGAAAAACACCACCAACTCTTTAGGTGTTTCTGCCTTTGATTTCAAGAATCTTGTCCATGTATATCTCGAGTAGTCATCAACTATCACCAAAATGTATTTCTTGCCATTTCTGCTTTGAACCTTCAAGGGTCCACATAAGTCCATGTGAAGCAGCTCTAGTGTTCTTGATGATGTTACTTGCTTTTTGGGCGTAAAGGAAGATCTGATTTGTTTTCCTTTAACACAAGCTTCATAGATTTTATTTTCAGCAAACTTCAGCTTTGGCAGACCTCAGACCAGGTCCTTAGAAATCAGTTTGTTCAATAAAGATGAGCTCACATGCCCTAGCCTACGATGACAAAGATCAGCATTCTCATTCTGAGCACTAAGACATGTCAGGTCATCTCCATGAGACGCTTCTAAGTTGGCCACATACATGTTTTTACTTCTGTAAGCAGTGAGAATTACCTTCCTTGTAGTTAGACTCACCACAGTGCACTTCTCAGAAGTAAATTTGACTTCATTTCCTTTGTCACAGATTTGAGACAACGCTTAACAGACTGTACTTCAACCCATCCACATGATACACATTGTCAATTGAATCTTCAAGAGATCTTCCCACTTTGCCAACTCCCAAAATGTACCCCTTCTTTCCATCACCAAAAGAGACACCTCCTCCTTGAAGTGTCTTGAGTGAGAGGAAATTTTTTACATCACCAGTCATATGTTTAGAGCATCCACTGTCCATATACCAACATTGACTGCTTGTTTAGCTTGGGAACCCATTTCAATTTGAATTCCCATAAGGCAGATAAAGGAGTGATCAGATTGTATTTAGTCCAATAGGGTAGATTTTGAAACTTTCTAACAAAGGACATTGGAGCAGTGACAGATTTTTTTCTTTGAAAATCTCTGGGTGGAAATATGCTTTGGAGGACCAGGTCTCTCTTTTGGCAAGTTTTGCCTTTCAGCATAATTAGAGAGTCTTTCACAAGAGTTTCTCCGTCCAGCACACTCTCCCTTTACGTGCCCATTCTTACCACAATGAAGACAAAGTACATTGTCAGACACAAACACATACTTGCTATGAGGATTATAAGGAGGAGTGATGTTCAAACTTCCTAGTCTTTTCTTATTGAAATTACTCTTATTTGTTGCATTTGACAATAACTTTGAGGATTTTGTCCACTTAAGAGATTTTTCAAGTTCTTCCTTAAGTTTGACAATAACCTTTTCTAATTTGTTGCTCTTCTCCAACGACAGACCCAATTTTTTCTCAGAGTTTTTTAATTTTTCTTGAATTTTGACTTGTAAACCATTTGACATTCCATTTAGCTTTTCAGCTTCTTCAGTTATCTGATTCAACTGGTTCTTAAGTTCAGAATTATCAGACTCTAGAGACACCATTTTTGACATTTTCTCCTTCAGTTTAACTTTGTTTTCAGTTAAACTGTCAAGTTCAGCATTCAGGGTGTCTCTTTCAGATGTTAACTCAATTACAGAATCAATCATAACTTTTGCCAATGTTCTCAATTTTTTAAGAGAATAATTATCCAAGTCATTTTTCATATCAAGAAGAGTTACCTGGCTGTCCTCTTCTTCATTTTCTGTATGAGCCATGAGAGCAAACATTTCATTGAAAATGGTTTCCTCCTCATGTACAACCACCATAGACACATCATTTGGTTCATCAGGATCTTCTGAATCACTTGAAGAATCACCCCACGCAGCAAGAGCCTTTTTGACCACCAAGTCTGCAGCAGCTTTTCGATCTCTCTTACCGATTTCCAAGTCCCTTCTCTTCTCTTTGTCACTTCTTGGTTTTTGATGTTCCTTATTTTCATTCTTGAGCAGAGGACACTCTCTGATAAAGTACCCAACTTTTCCACACTTGTAGCATGTATCACCTTGAGTAGCATTTCGAGGACCTTTTGTTCCTCTTTTAAAAACTTTGTTTTTTCTCACAATTTTTTGAAATCTGTTGATGAGATATGTCATATCATCATCACTGGAATCTTCATCTCATTTGTACTTCAGCATCAATGACTTATCCTTTTTAACTTCTTTCTTTGATGAATCGTGATTTCGATTCATCTCATGTGTCTTCAGATTTCCAATTAAAGCATCTATAGTCAGCACCTTCAAATCTTTGGCTTCTGTGATGGCATCAACCTTGCTTTCCCAAGATTTTGGAAGAATTCGAAGTACTTTTCTGACTTGTTTGCTCATGCTTATAGGTTCACCAAGACTTCGCAGCTCATTTGTAATGGAAGACAATTTTGTGAACATGTCATGAATTGTTTCTCCTTCCTTCATTTTGAAGTTGTTATACCGTGAGGTAAGCATGTCAATCTTTGATTCTTTGACTTGTTCAGTTCCTTCATGAGCAGTCTTCAAACGGTCCCAAATTTCCTTAGCAGACTCACAAGTTGAAACCCTGTTGAACTCATCAGGTCCTATCCCACAGACAAGAAGAGTTTTTGCCTTGTAGCCCTTTTCAATTATTTTTCTATCAGCTTCATCGTATTTCTGTCTAGGCTTTGGAAAAAGACTAGTTTTCTCTCCATCCTTGTCTTCTATCATTGGAATAAACGGTCCATCAAGTACAATATCCCATAACTCGCTGTCTTCAGCCATGAGGAAATCATGCATTCTAACTTTCCACCAACAGTAGAAATGTCCATTAAAACGAGGAGGTCTTGTTGAGGACTGACCTTCTTCTAGATTAAGTGGAGCAGCCATTCTAGAACAGATATCACTTCCTTGGGGTTAACCAAATAGAGAGTGCCTGCTTTAATCCCACTTGATAAAATATATGTTTTCACTTAAAAGAATAATGGACCAGGTCTCTTACTACACTAATGAATATGAACAGAAAGTTAAATCCAGTTAAAATCAACACAATAATTTTACGTGGAAACCTCCTTGCTTAAGGGAGTAAAACCACGACCTGTCTCACAGGATTTTCAATCGTTTTCACTAATCTTCAAAAGCAAAAGTAAAACACGATTACAACAAATGTGAGAAGAAGTTTTTAATCTCACGTTTAAGCAATAGAGACTATTGCTTAACAAGCCTAAGTAGAAACCAATCTACCCACTAAGCTATCCCACTTGGACAACCTAGAGTTTTAACACTACCCACTGATTCCTTTATAGTTTCAGGAATAGTTTACAATGTAAGAACAAGAGAATGTATTATTAAACAGCTACACTAAAAGCTCTAGAGATTTCTGCTGTTCTTGGAATAATTCTGCCTTTTGTTTTTGTTAGTAGCCTTTGCAAGTGTTCTTGAAAATTCTTTATCAAATTGCAAAACTACCAAAGATATTTAGGAAAGTGTCTTTTATATAGACAAGTCACTTTCCTTAAACTCTTTGTCATAGGTTGGAGAAGTCTCACTTTCTGACGCCATTGGGAAGAGTGCACCTACTTTCTGTACCATCTCCAGCTGGCAGTCAACTGGCTCGTCACATTAAGAGCCTGGTACCTTTACAAGGTCCCTGGGTTTGTTTCATCTTCAACACTCAAGTAAGAAACCTGGTACCTTTACAAGGTCCCTAAGTTTGTCAAATCATCAAAACTGCAAATAACATGAATCTTTTTTGAAAATCTTTTTATAAATTTTTTTTTGGATGGCTGGGAAGTGGGAGGTGTCCAAGGGTAGGGATAGGGTTGGCAAAAGATAATATCAAGGAAAAGTTTTTTAGAAAAACAGATTGGGTGGGGGGAGGGTACGGAGTAAAAAATAAAATTTTTCTTTTTTTATGAAAAAATAATTTTTTTAAAAAATAATAATAATATAAGGGTAGGGTGGGGTGGTAGGGGTTGGGATATTAACAATTTCATTTTGATTTAAGATTTTTTAAATTTAAAAAATTAAAGAGGATTTTGATTATTTTACCCATGTTATATTTAACCAAATTTATATTAACTTATATTTTATATGAGCGAATTATGTCTATTTATACTCAATTCATATTTAATTTATCCAAATCTAATCTAATTCACGTGTTACTACCCTTAATTATAATTTTGTTGTTGCACAATACATGGCTTTCATTTGTATTGTGCAACAAATTTGTTATAGTCAAGTGGGTTGAATCCATTCAATTCAGACACGTGTTTTATTTTAGTTTTTTTAGTTTTTTTCTTGAGCAACCAAATTTATATTAACTTATATTTTATATGAGCGAATTACGTCTATTTATACTCAATTCATATTTAATTTATCCAAATCTAATCTAATTCACGTGTTACTATCCTTAATTATAATTTTGTTGTTGCACAATACATGGCTTTCATTTGTATTGTGCAACAAATTTGTTATAGTCAAGTGGGTTGAATCCATTCAATTTAGACACGTGTTTTATTTTAGTTTTTTTAGTTTTTTTCTTAGCATGAATTCAAATTAATTTTAATAAAATATTTTTTTTTAAAAAAAATTACTTGCTCAGTATTTTTTTAAATAATATTTTTTTATTTTATTTTTTCATATTTCTAAAAAAATAATTAACCTTTTTTCATATTTCATCCACTATAACTAAAGATCTGTACGTTTTTATAGGTTTCATCTCTACTAAGCGGTGTCCTTTTGGCGGTAATTAACATTTCAAAAAATATAATATTAATAACTAAAAAGGGATTAAAATACCCTCAAAGTATTGAAAATGGTACAAAATTACCCTTCATCCACCCATTGGCTCCAAAATACGCTTTCCACCCACCTTTGGGTCCAAAATACCCTTGCCATCCACCTTTTGGCTCAAAATTGACCACTTATTTTAACAGTTTTATATTTAAACTATTTAAATATTTTTTAAAATACGTGGTGCTCAACTATTTGTTATAATTTAACTTATTAGTATAATTTATATATCTATTCATTACCCACCCATTACTAATTAAATTCCTCTTAATAAACCCGTCACATTATTAATGCAAGCTACTGCCAGTTGAGTGTTTTTAAAAATTATAGAAGTAAATTATCATACATTCAAGTGGCTAAATAAAAATCACCGATAAACTTAAAGTCTGATTGTGTTCATCTTAATTATTCTTACGTCTCAATTATGTGATGTTACTTCATAGGTAAATTTTTTTCAATATAATATATTAATGGTTTTAAACAAATTATAAATATTTATAAAATTATATTTAAAAAAAGTGCATGAATTAATTTGGGATGTATTACTTGTTTACCTTTAATCAAAAATTTCTAATTCAATTTTGAAAGAAAGTGTCCTCCTAAATAAGCGGCTCAACCTAAATTTAATTGGGGTTTCGATTCGGACTCGAATAATTTTGGATGTCATTTTCAAGAATCTATAATTTCATCGTGTTTTAGTAGTGTTTATGATGATTTTTATATTATAATTGGATCATTAATTGAGTGAGGTTTAGTTAGTAATGAGTGGGTAGTGGGTTGGTTTATAAATTATATTAATAAATTAAAATTATAATCAATAGTGGAACACCAACTATTTTAAAAAATATTTAAAAAGTTTAATTTTAAAACAATTAAAAAAGTGGTTAATTTTGAACCCCAAAGTGGATGACAAGGGTATTTTGGAGTCAATAGGTGGATGAAAAGGGTATTTTGGAGCCAATAGATGGATGAAGGATAATTTTATACCATTTTCAATACTTTAAAGGTATTTTAGACCTTTTCCGTATTAATAATGAGAAAAACATTTCACTCTCAGGTAGAATAGTTCGTTTGAACATTCTATATTCTTTTACTTATAGTAACAGTTAACAAATTTGGAAAAAGTCTCTCACATGGACCATGGTATTCTATATTTACTTTCACAAGCTTTCTAGAGTCTCAGACTTTTGATTTTTTTTTTTTTAGGTTTTCACCATTGATATTCATGTTGAAATATAATTAATTTGATAGGTATATTATTAATTTTATTTTTGAAAATAATATTTTCAATAAGATTTTTTTTTTAATTCAGACTTGAATCTAGCAAATGGAGGAATCCAAATTCACTTAGCGCATTTCAGCTTGGTGACTTTAGGTTCGTAGACCTATTTTGTAGTACCCAATTTATCAAAAATCTTTTTTAAGCTCAATTACTTTTCATGGACGCCCTTTTACAGTGTCTCTCTAAGAAAAATATGTTGATCTCCCTAAGAAAAAAATGTTGATTCTTGAAGGGTTAGTTTGAGACTTGAATATCCATTTTAATAGACTAATTAAGAGAATAAAGAAGAGTTAAGACTTTGACGCTAACGCATGCTTTTTGAGAGAAAGATATTTGTTTTTAATTAAAACACTAATTTTAAATTTTAAATGTAAAAATGATTAATTAATTCTAATTTTAGAAAATTTGGGTATGATTGTATCTTGAAGAATATACTTGGGTAAAATATAAAAGTAATAATATATGAAATTATTTGAAAGTAAAAATAAAATTAGTATGTAGATATATATGACAGTGATGTATATTTAATAAGGTATTTAGTCCTTATATTAATTCTATTCAACAAATTATTCTAGTTGCACACGTAATTTGAAAAGTCTTTCCCTAGTAGTTTAAGTAGTTGAACAAATAAAAAAAAGTACAAAACCAATGCAAACACAAATTTAGTTAGAGTTTAGAAAAACCACGCAACTAGTCGTTCTTCTTTAATTCCCCTTATCATATCTTCATATCGAGATTGATAAAAGAACCTAATCGAAGTCAGTCTTGTATTAATTTCGCCCTATGAATTTCAAGAATCCCATCAACGAATACTATCACTATATTGTGTATACACTTCTTACCATAGTGTTATTATATATTCTCTTGTTAACTTCTTCATCTAAGAGTAACAATTTTGCTTTGTCTCCAAGTCAACCTACAAAAACGGTGAGCAATTAATATTAATCTAAGTATTTAATTTCTTTGATAAGTTATTAACTATGTATTAATTTTAGTTTAACATGAAAATGTATGGAGATGAACTTGAAGAAGCATTAGTGGGAGCTTCCACGGAAGATAAGATGGTAATTATCGCGATTGTAAATAAGGCTTATGTGGAGGGAGATAAGCCGATGCTAGATATTTTCTTGGATGGTTTTTGGCTTGGAGAAGGTACCAATGATTTAATTAAAAATCTTTTGATCGTTGCGATGGATCAAATATCATATCGAAGGTGTAAATTCCTCCATCTTAATTGTTACAAGCTCGAAACGGACGGTGTAGATTTTGCGGGGGAGAAATTATACATGTCGAAAGACTTTATAAAGATGATGTGGCAAAGAACTCGATTTTTGGGAGATGTACTAAAGCGTGGTTATAGCTTCATCTTCACGGTAAACAACATTTATTTTTAGAGGGAAAAAGACTCAAATATGCTACTTTTTCGTTTGAAAAAAGAGCTCCTCTATGTTATTTCCATTAACAAATAACAGCATGACCGAGTCTTCTCTCAAAAGAAAAATGACATATATAAGCTAATTTTTTAACAGGTTGACCTTCGGAGATACCTTTTTAGCCCAAAAAGGGGGAAGCGCGAACTAACCTTGGGAGGTTGATTTTCTCAAAAATATTTTTAGAAATTACCAACCTTTAGAGATTGAATTTTACTTATTACTTTTTGTAGAAATAGAACTCTGAATGTTGGAATTTGTCAATATTGATTTTTTTTTCAAGGAAAATAAATTTGAATGAGTACATAAAAGGACAAAAGGCTAGGAAAAGTTTGGGTCAAGTAAGTTAGAAAATTGAATGGTAGAGTTTAAAATTGGACCATACATGAATGTCACATGAAATTTAAATAATATTTTATCGTTGATTATTGTTTCATTATTTTGTATTGAACAGGACACTGATGTGTTGTGGCTAAGAAATCCATTCCATAATTTGAGTCTCAACAAATCGATCGATCTGCAAATCAGCTCCGATAATTTCAATGGCAATGAATGGTCGAATTCGAATCCTATTAACACGGGCTTCTATATGATCAGATCAAACAATAAAACTATCGCATTGTTTGATAATTGGTACCACAAAAAACACAATTCGAGTGGATTGAAAGAACAAGACGTTCTGCAGAAGCTAATACGTACAAAAGATTTTCGAAATTTAGGCCTTAAATTGAGGTTCTTGGACACTATTTATTTTAGTGGATTTTGTCAAAATAGTAAGGATGTTAAGGCTGTTGTGACTGTTCATGCTAACTGTTGTAGAAGAATTAGTGCAAAAATGGCTGATTTGACTGCAGTTATTCATGATTGGAAGAGGTTTAAGAGCGCCACCTTAAATGAGACGTTGAGGTTTCAGTGGACGCCTCATGATCATTGTCGAGATTCATGGAGAAATTGAGGATATGTTTGAGGAAATTAATAACTATGGTTACAATTTTATTTTTTTTTTGAAAATTCAATTTTGTGATTTTGTAGCAAGGTAGTGTATTTTTTTTTTTTTTTTGTAAATGCATAATATAAGTAGCAAAATAGTCACATTTGTTTGCTCCATTAGGAGAAGAAGCTTTTCTTCTCTTATATTCTTTTGTTGGAGTAAATAGAAAAATTACTAGAAGCAAACTTGTCGAGTGCAAACCTATGTATGAAAAGAATACTCACTTTTGCTTGTCATAGTGTAGTAAAAAATTTGTCATGTTCATAGGGATTGGTATCAAATATATTTTGATCGATAGTACTATACATGGAAATAATTGACATAATACTTTGATCGATAGTACTATACATGGAAATAATTGACATAATATGTAAGGTCCTTAATTTGGTGTCAGTCGTCAATTATAACTCTTAACTTTGGGAGTGCACGAGTAGACACTTAAACTTGTATACAATTTTGTATCCTACGTTACGTCCTACATATATTATGTCATTTTGTATCCCACGTTACGTCCTATATATATTACGAGTTAGATTATTAGCATTTTAATATTAATATTTAACATATTAAATTGCTTTATTTTGGAGTTATAAGAATGAACATTGGAATGGATGACTTCTACATCATCCATTAGCATTGGTTGTCCATCACTTTATTTCATTCTTAATACCTCCATTACTCTATGTAACATATGTAACTCCTGTTGTAACATATGTAACCTATGTAACTCCTATTGTAACCTATGTAACTCCTATTGTAACATATGTAACCTATGTAACTCCTAAGGCCATTATCTTCACTATTTACTACCTCCATTATCTTCCTATTTATTGCTAGGAAGACTTCTTGTAGTATAAATAGTGGTGGTCTTCATTTGGTTTAGACACAAAAAACACAAGAGAAAACAAAGAGTGAAAGAGTTAGTCTAAAAGAGAGTTCTTATTAGTTGAAGGGAGGTGTTCTTTTTGTTGAGCTTTGGACTCAACTCTTGTCCAGAGTTGTTGAGTTATACTTTGTGAAGGTTGTTGTATCCTGGAGGGGACAAGTCAAAAAAGACTACTGTTGGACCGGTAAAAACACTTGCTGCAGTGAGCTTGAATCTCCTTGAAGAGAGCGAGATATCCGCGCCTCAGCCTGAAGAGATTACTTTCTTCATTTTATTTTCAATTGTAATCTTGCAATTTTATTATCTTGTAAGTTTTTTCACTAACAATTTTAAGGAGATCCAATGATGGCTACAATTGAAAAAACCGCGGATGTCAAGATGGGAGATCTTAACAAGCCATTTCGGTGCAATGGTAACCATTTCAAAAGATGGAAGGGTAAAGTACTTTTCTACTTAAGTCTTCTCAATGTTTCTTACGTTTTAACCGAGAAGAATCCAAATAAAGAAGACATCACCACTATGAATGATGATGAAACTATTTCTCATCTAGAGAAAGTGGAAAAGTACGATGGTGATTCCTATAAGTGTCGTATTATCTTCTTAATTGTCTATCTGATAATTTTTATGATTATTATGATAGAACTTACTCTAGTGCAAAGAAAATTTGGAAGACATTGCAGAGTAAGTATGATACCGAAGAGGCTGGAGCGAAAAAATATGCAGCTAGTAGATTTTTTCGTTTCCAAATGGTGGACAACAAATCAGTGGTAGATCAAGCTCAAGACTTCATCATGATTGTTGGAGAGCTTAGGTCCGAAGAGGTTAAAATTGGAGATAACCTTATTGTTTGTGGCATAGTGGATAAACTTCCACCTTCTTGGAAGTAATTTCAAAAAACTATGCGCCACAAACAAAAGGAAACCTCTTTTGAAACCTTGATAATGAAAAATCCGCATGGAAGAAGAAGCAAGAGGCCAAGATGCACTTTTACAAACAGAAGAGAACAACATCACATCGAAGGTAAATTTAATTACTTTGAATAATGCTACTCCTGAAACTCACAAAAATACTTCTTTAAAGCCTAAGAAGAAAAAATTCAAGAAAAATAATGGTAGACCTCCCAAGAAAAATAATGGTGAAAATCACCAAGCACAAAATCAACAAGTTCAAAAAAAGGGACCATGCTTTGTTTGTGGCAAGAGTGGGCATATTGCTCGATTTTACAAATTCCGGAAACGTGGTCCTAACCCTCAGGCAAACGTTACCGAAGAAGCTTTTGTGGCGGTAATTACCGACATAAACATGGTTGAGAATGTTGATGGATGGTGGGCTGATTCCGGTGCAAACCGTCATGTCTGTTATGACAAAGACTGGTTTAAAAAATATACTCATTTTGAGGAGCCCAAAACCATCATACTTGGTGATGCTCACACTATTTAAGTGCTTGGAAAGGGAGATGTTGAATTGTGTTTTACTTCTCGAAGGATATTAACATTGAAAGATGTACTTTATACTCCTTCTATGAGAAAAAATTTTATGTCTAGTTTTCTTCTTAATAAAGCAGGCTTTAAACAGATTATTGAATCTGATCAATATGTAATAGTGAAGAAAGGTATTTTTGTGGGGAAGGGGTATGCATGTGATGGGATGTTTAAGTTGAATTTTGAAATGAATAGAACTTCTACTTCTGTTTATATGCTTTCTTCTACTAATTTTTGGCATGCTCGTTTGTGTCATATTAATGATCGTTATGTTGGAATCATGAGTAGTTTAGGATTAATCCCAATGGTTAAAAAGAATTTTGAAAAATGTGAGGCTTGTAGTAAAGCGAAGATCACTAAAAGGCCTCATTTTCAAGTTGAAAGAAAAAATGATTTGTTAGAATTAGTTCATACTGATATTTGTGAACTTGGTGGAATTCTAACTCGTGGAGGTAATAGATATTTTATCACTTTTATTGATGATTTTTCTAAGTTTACATATGTTTACTTGATGAAAAATAAAAGTGATGCTTTTGAAAATTTCAAAACTTTTCTCAATGAGGTTGAAAATCAGTTTGGAAGAAAAATAAAAAGAATTAGAAGTGATAGAGGCCGTGAATATGAATCAAATGAGTTTAATTCTTTTGTTAGATCATTGGGAATAATTCATGAAACTACTCCTCCTTACTCTCCTTCGTCTAATGGAGTAGCAGAAAGGAAAAATAGAACTTTGGTTGAATTGACTAACGTCATGCTTATTGAATCACATGCACCTTTAAATTTTTGGGGTGAAGCTATTTTAACTGCTTGTTATATGTTGAATCGTGTGCCTCATAAAAAGTCTAAATTGACACCTTTTGAATTGTGGAAAGGTTACAAGCCAAGTTTGAGATATCTAAGAGTTTGGGGTTGTCTAGCCTTTGTGAGGCTAATGGATCCCAAGATTACAAAGTTGGGTAAGAAAGTTAATATTTGTGTTTTTCTTGGTTATGCTTCAAATAGTACAGTCTATAGATTTTTTAATCTTGAAGATAATATTGTAATAGAATCTGGTGATGCTATTTTTCATGAAAAATAAATTTCCTTTTGATATTAAAAATAGTGGGGGTCAAAGGATTGAACAAAATATTTTGTCACTACCTAGTTCTTCTACTTCAACTTTGAAAAATAAAGAAGTTGTTGATTTTGAGTTAAGAAGAAGTAAAAGAGCTACAGTAGAAAAAGATTTTGGTCCTGATTTTTGTGTGTTTAATGTTGAAAATGACCCTCTAACTTTGAAAGAAGCATTATCTTCACATGATTCTATTTTTTGGAAAGAGGCTGTAAATGATGAAATGGAATCTCTAATTTCTAATAAAACTTGGAAGTTAGTTGATTTACCACCGGGTTGTAAAACAATTGGTTGTAAATGAATCTTACGGAAAAAGTTGAAACCGGATGGATCTATTGATAAATACAAAGCTAGGCTAGTTGCAAAAGGTTTTAAACAACTAGAAGGCCTAGAATTTTTTGATACTTTTTCTCCGGTAACAAGAATTACATCCATTAGACTTTTAGTTGCTATTGCTGCCATTTTTATTTGCAAATTCATCAAATGGATGTAAAAACTGCTTTTCTAAATGGAGACCTAAATGAAGAAATATATATAGACCAACCCGAGTGTTTTGTTGAAGCAGGCCAAGAAAACAAAGTATGTAAACTTACTAAATCCCTATATGGCTTGAAACAGGCACCAAAGCAATGGCATGAAAAGTTTGATTCCTGCATGATTTAAAATGGTTTTAAGACAAATGAGTGTGATAAGTGCATATATCATAAGTCTTGGAATAATCCACATGTGATCATTTGCCTATATGTTGATGATTTGTTGATCTTTGGCTCTAACATGTAATGAAGCTAAAAATGTTCTTAGAAAGCCATTTTGATATGAAAGATCTTGGTGATGCAAATTTTATTCTTGGAATAAAAATAACAAGAACATGTGAGGGAATTTTCCTTGACCAGTCACATTATGTTGAGAAAATTTTGAAAAAAATATAACTTTCATGATTGCAAGCATGTTGCTACTCCTTTTGATTCAAGTGTTCACTTATTTTCTGTTGAAAGTTAAAATGATGTAATAAATCAAAAGGAATATGCTAGTATAATCGGAAGTTTGAGATATGTGACTGATTGCACTAGGCCTGATATTGCATATGCAGTAGGAGTACTTGGCAGGTTTACAAGCAAGCCAGGTAATGAACATTGACATGCTATAACAAGAGTTATGAGATATTTAATTGAAACGAAAAATTGTGGTTTGTTTCTATAAAAAATATCGTGTTGTACTTGAAGGCTTTTGTGATGCGGATTGGAACACTTTGTCAGGTGATTCCTGTTCTACAACTGGTTATGTCTTTACTTTAGGTGGTGGTGCTGTTTGTTGGAGATCAAAAAAGCAAACTATAATTGCTAACTCTACCATGGAGGCTGAACTAATTGCTTAGCTTCAGCTAGTGAGGAAGCGAATTGGTTAAGAGATTTATTATTTCAAATTCCTTATTTTGAAAAACCAATTCCTCCTATTTTAATTCATTGTGATAGCACCGGTGCAATTGGTAGAGTTCAAAACCGTTATTACAACGGTAAATCCAGACCTATAAGGAGGAAACACAGTAATGTAAGATCGTATTTGACAAATGGTACCATTAATGTTGATTATGTCAAATCTTGTAATAATCTTGCAGATCCTCTTACGAAGGCCTTAACAAGAGAAAAGGTATGGAGAACATCGAGGGGGATGGGATTGAAGCCTACAAATCCTTGATTCATATATGAGGAAACCCAACCTGGGGACTAGAGATCCTATAACTAGGTTCAAAGGGAAAAACTAATCATATGATGACTTGTTGTGAAAAATGCACTATTTTTTCCCTCCCTATGATGTGAGCGCATTATTTCCTGTAGTTTTGTGAAGGTTGAGTTGATAAAACTCTTAATGAATATCTGTAGCCCGTATGGGTGGAGTGTTAATATTACAGGAGCACTCTCGACAGATTTCACCTATGTGATGTGTGGAAGTAGGTCGCTTCCTATGAGAATGAGGCTTATTCTCAAATGCACTCATGAACCGGGATAGCACATGGCCATAACGTGCTGGCTGTTAAAGCTCATGTCAACACCTTGATTATTATGTGTGAGCAGTGATATTTTATTTCTCTTAAGCAGTCATAGTTCAAGTCTGAGACCACTACAACTCTGGAGTAAAAGTTACTGTTTCACTAAGTGGAGGTTCAATGCAGAGCACACCTTCATTATGCATAGTAGTCTTCCTTCAACTGATATACTCTCTTATCTAAATATTAAAATGAGTGGGGGATTGTTAGATTATTAGCATTTTAATATTAATATTTAACATATTAAATTGTTTTATTTTGGAGCTATAAGAATGAACATTGGAATGGATGACTTCTACATCATCCATTAGCATTGGTTGTCCATCACTTTATTTCATTCTTAATACCTCCATTACTCTATGTAACATATGTAACTCCTATTGTAACATATGTAACCTATGTAACTCCTATTGTAACCTATGTAACTCCTATTGTAACATATGTAACCTATGTAACTCCTAAGGCTATTATCTTCACTATTTACTACCTCCATTATCTTCCTATTTATTGCTAGGAAGACTTCTTGTAGTATAAATAGTGGTGGTCTTCATTTGGTTTAGACACAAAAAACACAAGAGAAAATAAAGAGTGAAAGAGTTAGTCTAAAAGAGAGTTCTTATTAGTTGAAGGGCGGTGTTTTTTTTGTGGAGCTTTGGACTCAACTCTTGTCCAGAGTTGTTGAGTTATACTTTGTGAAGGCTGTTGTATCCTGGAGGGACAAGTCAAAGAGGACTACTGCTGGACCGGTGAAAACATTTGCTGCAGTGGGCTTGAATCTCCTTAAAGAGAGCGAGATATCCGCGCCTCAGCCTGAAGAGATTACTTTCTTCATTTTATTTTCAATTGTAATCTTACAATTTTATTATCTTGTAAGTTTTTTCACTAACATTATGTCATGTAAAGACACGTGTCTACTTGTTCAATTTTATAAAAGTTTAAATGCCTATTTGTGTACCTTCAAAGTTGAAGGGTATAGTTGTCCGCTGAAGCATGTTAAGCATGTTAAAGGTCATAGTGTATATATTCTTGTTAGGATTGAATTCATGCACACACACTAGATGAATGAAGAACACAAGAACTTTCAAGAGAAAGAGATGAGAAATCTGGAGAGAGAGAAAACCCAATATTTTGTGGTAACACCCCGTAAGTAAACTTCCACGGCGGTGAGGTATATTTATATTAATAAATCAGAGTATTTTTGGTTACAGAGAATAAATAGAAAATAAATAGAAAAACCTAAAATTAATCAGGCTCCACTACCTAAAATTCTGCCAAAATAATTGTTATAGTTGAGGAGTATTGTAATGAAATGTAAATGAATAAAACACTCATGAGACATTTGAGAAACGATCTGTGAATGATAATCAATAATGAGACAAACTAAGGCAATAGACGAATATATAATTTTTTATTAAAATTGTACAAAAGATCATATTATGATAAATATTTTACCTAAATATATAATTAATAGTATATATCCAGCATCAAATTAATTAATGGAAACGTATATGTGAGGAAACATGCCGGGAAAGGGGTTAATTTTGGGTTAGCCATTTCAAATTTTAGCTCATAAATACCTAATTAAGTATGAAGTTCTCACTGTCAAATGTTAAAAATAAGAAGAAATATTATGTAGAAATAAAGAAGAATGATCATTTTCTAGTAAGAAAGTACACAATTCCGTAAATAACTGATAAGTGGTAATATTTTTAAAAGTATCTTATCATAGCTAGAATTGTGGGATTACCAAAATTAGCAATTAGGATGATCCTAGCTATGGTTAAGGTTTATTTTTAGTTACATAAACTTACACCATTAGTTTTAAAGTTGGATATGTATCTCTTATCTAAAGAAAAAAATAAAGTTTAAAAAAGTTGAGAGGGAATCAAATTTATAATTTGTAAGTAATAATAAAAAATCATATTATCTAGTTTAGTAATAATAATAATGCTACAATTTTAAATACGAAAAAAGATACTTCGTCAAGATTATTTTATTTAGGAGTATCTGCCAAATATTGGCTAGTAATAATAATATGGGACAATTCTTTGGAATAACTTAGTTGATTTGGAGGATGGTAATCCACACTGATGATTTGAGATCAATTTTCTTTTAATGTCTTCTGAATCAAGCATGTTACATAGGACTTGCCTAGCGTGATTTATATCCATTGTACTATTTGCAGGCTATTATTCAATGGCGCTGCAGATCGTCCTGGATTGAAAAAATACTAAATAATATGGGACAAGTGTTTATTGTCTCAAGTTTGTGCCATTATTTATTCCAAATAAAACTAAAATATTAGAAGAGTCAAATCTTGATGGACACTTGGACTATAATAGGTGTCCAATATATCAAGTATAGTTGATATTATTCTTATTGCTCTACATATAAAAAAGAACACATGATGTTCACTAAGTTGGCAATGAGAAAACTCCATCAAAATTCCTTCTCCACAAAACTTTTTTCAAGATCATTTCTAAGGCCTTGCAAATCTATCATCCCCACTACAACCATGTTCACTAACACCAAAAATAAAGTCATAATTGATCATAGTCACCATATATTATACATAATTTTGTTATTTGGCCTACTTCTTATTTCCATTTTCTTGACTTCTACTAGTAACACCCCCTCCTTCTTCTCTTTGCAACTCTCACTCTTTAACCCCTCAAAACAGGTAAAAACCAAACCACTCCACCCTACATGATCAATCTTGTGTAGCTCATTAGCGTGTTTTTCGTGTATACATAGACTATATTTGTTCTGAATATTTCATTACTAACTCTGAATCTTGGATTCGTCTTTGCAGATAAATGAAAGAGTGTATTATAAAGATGATCTTGAACGAGCATTAGTGGGAGCTTCAACGGAGAACAAGACGGTAATAATAACTATTGTAAATAAAGCATATATAGAAGGAGATAAGGCAATGTTAGATCTATTTTTGGATGGTTTTTGGCATGGAGAAGGCACTAGGGAATTAGTGAATCATCTTTTGATTGTTGCAATGGATCAAACATCTTATGAACGTTGTAAATTCTTACATCATCATTGTTACAAACTCGAAACGGACGGTGTGGATTTTGGTGGAGAAAAGTTGTTTATGTCTCAAGATTTTATCAAGATGATGTGGAGAAGAACTTTGTTCTTGAGTGATGTTCTTAAACGAGGTTTCAACTTCATTTTTACGGTACGCTTTATGTCTTACTATAAAATTTTCTTTTTTTATACTATGATTTTATATCGTTACCAAAAGAACTTCAGGACATATAGCTATATTCTTGAATTGAATGAATTATCTAAAGAGTATCATTTACTCGTAACATAATGAATATTTCGAGGAAATAATGAAAGTAAAAAATGAAAATTAATCAATTAAATAAAAGTTAATCTAGTTTAGGGAGAATTAAAGAAAGTGATGAAGCTTAGTCAAAATGTGTTTGCCGTTAAAAACTAAAGCATGTGCCTTTTTCTCTTCAATCGAGCCGTAATTTCTGGTAATACTTATTATTATTATTACTACTAATTAGAAACTCAAATATCGATAAATCTGTACAGTGTAATTAAGGGTCTTAATATTCATGTTTTTCTAATTATAAAATAAACCTTTATATTATTTTTATAATTCTCCACCGTCTTCATATACAAGAAAATAGGTAAGTCACTTGTATTTATTATTGCTGCAAGTCCTAGTTAATTATGAATTAAATAAATTATTAAATATCAAATCCCAAATAATTTTGATTTTCTATCATTTTGAATCATTCTTCACTTATATGGGTTTCTCATAATTTCAAATTAAAAAAGAAAATTCATCTATATGTGTCCAAGGAGAAACAAACACACAAAAACTGATTTTTAGTGACAATTAATTAATTATAATAGATTGATTGCCTTGACATACGTCATTTTAAAGTCAATGAACAATCTTTGAAAATGTTCTTAAATCTTATAACGACATCGAGTCTAATAAAAATTAACTAATCAATATTGGTAAGGTTTTAAACACTTTTTGTTAATTATCTTAGGTGTTATTTTTCTCATAGTAATTGAAACTAGTACTCCCTCTGTCCATATTAGATGTGCATAAAATATTTATCTCATATAATTACTTGATCACTTATTAAATTAGATAAAATTAATTAATTTTCTCATATTATCTCTACACCTAATATGACCTTTGGAAGTATAAATTCAAAATATATTTGTTCAAAAGTCTAATTAATACATAAAAAAAAGAGTAAAATGATTAAGTTGATTAATTTTTTAATCAGTATATAAAAGCTTATCTCATATGAGACGGAGGGATTATAAGATTAAATGGTTTCACCTTGGAATGTTCAACACGTTAAGGTATGAGAAGAGGAAAAATGGACGTAGAAGTCACGTCTTGTTGTTTTCATCCTCTTATTTTCTATTTTTTCATTGAAAAAATTAAGTTGAAATAACGTGTTATAAGTTGGAAGAAATAATTTAGTAGGAAGAATATTAAGCTTCTTAATTTGATTTCTAGACAACGTTGTGGTTAGATTCTGTTGAGCAATGTCATCCTAATTATGTGCACATGGTTTTGAGGGAAGACAAGTCAATATCTTCAATTAATTGGACTAGTTTTTTCCGTTCTTATTTACATGTCGTTTTTATAAAAAAAATAGATGTTTTTTTAATATTATTTGTTATTTTATAAAATCAATGCATACATGATATTATTTTTTTTGTTTTTTCCTTGAGAATTATTAGTCTTGAAAGTATATATTTGATGAACATAGAAAAATTAAGTAAATAATTCATATTCATTGATTAAAAGTAATTAAATTATATTTATTAATTAAAAACTTGACTTTAAAAAAACATTATAATAGAGTATAATATAATAATAAATTTACATAATATCTAATGAAACATAAAATCTAAAATTACGACAACTAATTACATACATTAATTGAAGACTCATGTGGATGTTGCTTGTAATAAAGATCTGACACAAGAGATCTAACATGTGTTACAAGGAAGTCAAAAAGTCTAACTTAACTTCAATTTAATTTCTTCTAATCTGCCGTGAAATATGCCTTCTCCTAAATTCTTCTCCTTCCTAACAATAGAACCACAAACCATGGGACGTGTGTCACTTTTAGTTTCTTTAGTGGACTTATTCTTTTTTGGTGGTTGTTTATTGGACTTGAATTAGAGTTTGACTCATATAAACAAAAAAATTGTAGGCATTCTCAAAATATGATATTTGTAATTTTAAAAATAAGGCATGTTATCAACTTATTATAGTTAATCTAAAATTATGAGAGGTGAATTCAGTATTTTAAGACTTCAGATACATTAATATTACCTTAGCTCTAATATGATTCTAAGATAACATTAAAGAAAAAATATATAAACAACAAAATGGTGTTGTAGCTAGATCAAACCCAAGTTTGATGGATGGTTCCTCTAACTTGTACCAACAACATATTGGTATATTTATACTCTTTATGAGAGCACAATTATTTATATCCTAATTTATGTCAGTTTCTCAAGATAATTATATACCTATACGCATGATTTTTTTCGAAGTTAACGAATGCATGTGCATCCTAACCTAACCTATAAGGTGGGTTCGCCGCTCTGGAAATATGATTTGATAGTGTAAAAAAGAAAATCTCAAACATTTTATACAATTTAATTTGATTTCTAGATTAATACACTTATATAGCATATTGTATGGTTATTTAACATCACATACAATATTATAACTTGACGACATAATAATATTTTACGGATCGTTAAATTATTTTTTTAAGTGATCTGATTTATTTTCTTCACATACACAGGATACCGATGTGTTATGGCTTAGGAATCCATTTCCAAACTTGTACTCAAACCAAACCATAGACCTTCAAATAAGTATAGACAAGTTCAATGGAAGTCAATGGTCTGAAGAAAATCCAATAAACACAGGGTTCTATATGATCAAATCCAACACTAAAACCATAGCATTATTGGATGCTTGGTATGCTGGAAAAGACAAGGCCATTGGATGGAAAGAACAAGATGTATTGATCAAGTTAATGAAAGATGGACTGTTCAAACACTTGAATCTTAGTGTTAGGTTCTTGGACACCCTTCATTTCAGCGGATTCTGTGATGATAGTAAAGATGTTAACGTTGTTGCTACCGTTCATGCCAATTGTTGTCGAAGTATAAGTGCTAAGTTGGCTGATCTAATACTTGTTCTTCATGATTGGAGAAGATTCAAGAACGCGAATAAGACATCGACATTATATGGATGGACTCAACATGTGAATTGTTGGGATTCTTGGAAAAACTAAGGCAAATTTTTTATTTTATTATGGTAAGAGTAATGAAGAAACAAGTGTTAATGTAGTGGATGAATAGTTGAATTTACTATTAAAAGAATCACCCAAATTATCAAAGTTTGAATCTCTTTGAAAAGAAAGTTAGTATATATACAATAAATTAGATGTCATTGCTTTGTGTGTATCCTTTTTGTGTGTGTCTTAAGGAGGCTTCGATCATCAATAGCAGTAAGATTTCACATTCACCTGAGAGTTGGTATGCTTCGTTCTTTCGGAGAGCCATGTTTTAATTTTTATAGTATGAAGTTTGATGTATTGTATGAATAGGCTGGGGCTCTATCGCATGCATTCAGTTTGGTACTCTTTAGAGGCTTTGTGGATGTGTATCTACAATTTAGTTCAATTTGATTTTACGACCTTCTCTACTTTTCAGTACTCAATTCAATCGTAATACGGCCTTATGTTTTCAATTTTTATTGTATTGCAACTTTGTTGGTCCAGATGGTTGTGTCTGTGGTCTGATCGGCCTAAGTTATAGTTTCTTAATTTAATTAGTATAGAGGTCAATCACGCCCTTCTCAAGTTTTAAGGTGTGATAATTAAGAGAAACGTTCAATATCCCTAGGAGGGTTCCAAGACATGTAAGGTGAGAAAACACCATTTTAAAGCTTGATTCTTCTTTAGCCCAAGTTCAAAACAAATCCTCCTTAAGCTTCATTTTTGTCACTCTTATCATTCTTCATTGTGGTTAAAGGATTTTCATTTGAAATCTATTTGATAAGTTTGATATATGTTTTGTCTACTTTATAAGGTAATGTTTTACAACTACTTTTCTTAGAGTTTTATGTAAGACATTGCAGAGCAATATAATGACGCAGCGGAAATATAGAGTGATCGACAAACCTCCAGCCAATGTTAGTGATATAGTCAGAGTCTACAATTCTTCTTTACTTCAAAGATCTTCTAAGCACTCAAAACCTCACTCTTAGATGATATGGAGTTTTTAGAAATAATGTGCTTAGGGATCTTTGAACCAAATGGCATATTTATAACCGTGCTTCCATCAAGAACGGTTAAGAGGTTATGAGAGGTTATTTACCACTAGAGTAGTAGGATAGTGGATCCATGTAGTGGGATAATGGGTAGTTAACCATTATCCCATTAGTGGGATAATGGATAATTAACCACTTTCCCATTAGTGGGATAATGTATAGTTAATTACCTTTCCATTAATGGGATAATAGGTAGTTAACTACCTTCCCATTAGTGGGATAATGGGTCCATGAAGTGGGATAATGGACCCATCTAATACGGACCATATCAGCATTAATAAAAATGCTAACATTCTCCCACTTAGTCCATATATTCTAATCCCATTAATAAAATATAATACACGAATCATGACGATAGTTTCTCTTGTAGTGAGTAGTATCTTCCATGTATCACAATGCACTATATCTCTAAGCTTTAACCCATATGATTAATGAATAAACTCAATATTTATTCAAGGTCAATACTTTAGTGACAATTCTAAAAATAAAACTGAATGTGCACACAGTTAACGAGAAATATCATATAAAATAGAGTTTCATAAACATTCATTGTTACAACGAAATTTTACATAGTGGGACTAAGTCCCATTGTGACTACATGATCCTTAAATTTTTGTGGTCGCATGTCTTTAAATAAAGGATCAGCTAACATTACTCCAGTGCTAGCGTGTTCAATGATCACTTTCTTGTCTTTAACAAGTTCTCTTATGGCTAGATATTTGATGTCGATATGCTTGCTTTGACTACCACTTTTATTATTCTTAGCCATAAAGACAGCAGCCGAATTTTCACAATATAACCTTAATGGCTTAGATATAGAGTCGACAATTCTAAGTCCAGAAATAAAACACTTTAACCATACACCATGTGAGATAGCTTCGAAAGAAGAAACGAACTCAGCCTCCATAGTGAAAGTAGTAACTAGAGTCTCTTTGGCACTTCTCCAAGATATAGCTCCACCAGCTAACATAAATATGTGTCCTGAAGTTGATTTCCGTGAATCAACACAACCAACAAAGTCTGAATCGGAGTAGCCAATGACTTCCAAGTAATGTGATGTTTGTTCATAAGCATGTAATCTTTTGTTCCTTGAAGATATCTTAAGACTTTCTTTGCACCTCTCCAGTAGTCAAGACCTGGATTACTCTGATATCTTACTAACATTCCAACAACAAATGATATGTCAGGTTGTGTATAAACCTGAGCATACATCAAGCTTCCGACAGTACAAGCATAAGGAATGTCCTTCATTTGTTCCCTCTCAAGATCGTTCTTCGGGCACTTATTCAAGTTGAACTTGTCACCCTTCACGATAAGAGCTACACTTTTGTGAACAATGTTTTATTCAGAACCTCTCTAAAATTTTATTGATATAGGATTCTTGAGATAAACCTAAGGTACATTGATGTCTATCTCAATGAATCATAATGCCAATAACATAAGATGCATCACCCATGTCTTTCATATCAAAAATTTTAGAGAGAAATTGTTTCACCTCATGTATCATTCCATTATCTTTGGATGAAGTAGGATATCATCCATATATAGAATTAAGAAACATATTTTATTTCCACTGATCTTGTGGTATATACATTGACCCATAATGTTCTCAACAAAGTCGAATGAAGAGATAACATTATGAAATTTCAAATACTATTGACGGGAAGCTTGTTTTAGTCCATATATGAATTTCTTAAACTTGCATACTATCACGACCGGAATCTAGACCCCAGAAGAGAACGACGTCATTAACCTCTCAGAGGTCGCAAACAAGCCTACTTACGTCATTCTTACTTTACATAGGTTAATTTTAGCGGAAAAATTGAAATTTTTGATTCTTTAATCATACTTGCTAAACATTCTTAATATTTCGTAATCGTTCATCATCAACCATCTAACATTTAAGAGATAAGCAACTGAAAGAAATAATTCATTAAGTATTAATTGTATATCGGCCAAAATAACACATATACAAAGTCTGAGCCAAAACAGGAAAGAAACGCTAGTGGAACATGCTCCACTAGCTCAACTCTAAAACTACGCTAGAATGTAAAACAAAAGCATCCTCGAAAGCATGAGGACCTACCAAACTCTGGATGAATGCTGACGTCCGGACAGCTGCAACAACGAACCTGTAGCTCTACCGTCCACCTGTGCCTGCACCGAAAAGTAGATGTTTGTATGGAATTAGTACACACTTGTACTAAGTATGGGTATATGCAAGAACACACCAGGGACATGCATGAGGAAGAAGAGTTCTTTCCTAACAACATGATATTTTGGAAGTCAAATCAGTGGACTTGCTAAATTGAGATTGGGAAAGTTATGCCATGAGAGTGACATGCATTATTATAATTATCGTATGGCACACAACACATAACATCTTCATATAGCACATAACATGTAACACATAGTTTCTTTCATATTATTCATTCATATACCATGAGACCTTACTATCATAGACTTAACCTTAAGACTTTCCAAAATGAGGGCTCAACATATGGGACCTCAACTAGGGAGCCTTCTTTAGCAAACACAGAGTCTGCTTCATTCCTTCATACGTATTTCATTTCAATTCATTCATAGGCCAGTGCGAACACCAGCCATACCTAGGATGTAGTTTAAGACTTTTATCGAGTTTGCTGTGCAATGATCAGGAATAACCTAATGTCATTACCTAAATATAGCTCACCTCTTGATTATCCTATCCTAACACCATCGGTATCATTCATTTCTTTATATGATTCATTTGAGACTAACCTCATTCATTCATTGGAAACTTTAACTTTAACCGACATAGATCATGTGAGCATCATGAAATTCAGTGTCTCCCCCACACCGAAAAGAGGTGGAATCATCGCCAAAGTGACTCAATAACATGCTAGCGTATATGGGAATTTAACCCCGTTAGATCCCTATAGTGGCAATATAGGTCCAAAGACTAGGAGATGTATGGAGACGCATACCCGGCAAGCCGGACAGTCTCATCTCATGAGAGTTACGTGAACCTCCGCCCTTCCCGAAAGAAGGCATCACCGCTCATAGCTAGCCTATCGATGCTCAGTATAAAGTTCCATTACATTCAACTCATACATCATGGAAGTTGGCTTCTAGTATGAGGACATCATAGCTCAATAGATGATTTCTCATCTCATCATTAGTATTAAGTGTTTTAAACTCAATATTTTTAATTAGAGTGTTCATAGAGACTGATCTCTTCATTATCTTACACTCTAATTGGTGAGTACGTATTGGTAACATTTACTTAAGCTCATTTGAGATTGCTCTCATCATATACATTCGCCTCACGTCATGTTGTCACTACATTCTTCATTATTAGCACCTTTATTTTTTATAGTTACTCACCTTTTATTACGTGGATGTTCATTTCTTCATTTCATTACGTATATCTTAGGTTTACTTATACTTGAACGTATGTTAAACTTATGTGTCTATACATACAAGCCATGGGGCTTCATTTATAGTTCGTTAAGTGATTCTTATTTTCCTAAGATTATGTATTACAAGACTTATGTATCTTGTATATATACCAAGATCTTGATTTTTGATCTAAGTAGATGGCATTATTTTTGAATATTTTACTTACGTATGACTTATGCATCAATACGGAGGTTTGCTAACGGGAACCCAAATCTTGAATTATTTGGATATCATTTATATTTTTCATTGATTTTATTTCTAATGTTCATAACATTAGAACTCTAAATTAAATCTCAATATTTTCATGAATTAATTAATTCTCTATCTTAATTAGAATTCGAAATTAAATCTCCATATTTACATAAAAGAATTAATTTTCTATTCTAATTAGAATTCAAATTCAAATCTCAATATTTATATAATAGAATTAATTTTCTATTTTAATTAGAATTATAATTCAAATCTCTTTTTTTTCTTTTTTTAATTTATTCATTAAATTCGCCCCATTGGGAAGGTTGTGGGTTCGAACCCCCACAGCCCCCTTAATTTCCTCCCTTTTTCGCTGAGGAGGAGGCTATGAGGTGGTGGGTTTGAACCCCCACAGCCCCTCTATCATTAATTCATTTAAATGGGGCGAGCAACAGTGAGGTTGCGGGATCGAATCCCCACAGCCTCACTTCTTTTCTTAATTAATTTCTCCCCTCCTTCAGCCTTGAGGTCGTGGGATCGATCCCCACGCCTCGCATTCCCTTTTTTCCGCGCGTAGCTGGGGGTCGCAAGTTCGATCCCCCCAACCCCCTTTTCTTTTCCCTTTTTCTGCGCAAGACAGGATGAGGGTTCAATCCCTGCCAGCCCCATTTTTTTTAATTAAGGCATGCTGCAGGGAGGTCTTGGGTTCGATACCTGCAGGCCTCAAAACTTTTTTTATTTATTTCTTTGACGTCCAAAAATTTCCAGATTCTTTTAAAGCCTATTTCTAAGTTCTGGAAATTTATTCGACGATTTTTCTGCACTTTTTCCTCAAATTTCACATTAGTTCTTAGGGAGATTTATGGTTCATTCATTTCACTATACTTCATCATAATAAATATCACATTGTACACCCATTACACACATAAAATACACGATAAATACACAACTTATACACTCCAAAACAGTGTCTAAAACACTGCCCTATACACACCTATACATTAATTTTTCGGTCATATTTTGATGATCATTATCGTGATTTCCCGCACATAAATACATTCATATTTAATTCAAACACATCATTCATGCAAAAATCTAGCAGCACAACATATCCATCCTACAAATTCGTTAGGGAGCTAAGGACAAGAACATACGAAGGGGGAACAACCTTAGTTTCAAGAGTTTAAGAAACGTTCGAAAGAAAGTACTCTTGGAGAAAGAATTCCATGAGAGAAACACATACCTTTATAGATGTTCAAACGAAGAATTCGCTACCCAAAACTCTCTCCAAAAATCCATCCAATTACCTCAACGTCCACACCACTCAACGAACAACTTCTCTTCGCCTTAATAACATTTTTTTTGATTGCTTTGTTTTTCTTATAATTTCATGTGAGTTCTTCAAGCGTGAAGAACTGTTGATATTTGGCAGAATAACGTGAGAAAGATGGAGAACGTGAGAGAGAGAGTTAAGAAGCATGAGAGAGAGAGAACTATTAGGATTAGGAGACTAATTCAAGAATTAGTCAAATAGAATTTAAATTAAATTAATTCAAATCTTGTTTTATTTTAATTAAAACGCGAAAAGACCATTATGCCATTAAAATTTCAATTTTTTAATTAATAATAAATCACCTTAAGTACTTATTATTTTATTTATTTTTATTTTATTCTGGATCGTTACATTATCCCCCCCCCCTTAGAAACATTCGTCCCCGAATGACACTACCATTACACATCGTAATGCCAATTCGATCATAAGATAATCACTATGAACACTTATCCAATAGCAACAAAATACAAAGAGATAAGGAACTATAGCCTTACGAGTAGGAAGTCTAACCTCACACTAGTGCATACACACCACACACAGTCAAATACATGAAGGACTAATTAAGGCTACTCACCCGTGACTTCACCAGAAGTGTCTTCCTCTGCACCCCTAGACTGGAGTGCGAAGAATCGTTGCCTCCTTGGAGGCTCTTCATTTGGACCATTAGATTGAACTCTCTCCTTCCCTTGTTCTTGACTTCTCCTAATCGGACAATCCTTAACCATGTGACCTGGTTTGCCACAACTATAACAAGCATTAGTGCCCCTCATACACTCTCCGCCATGTAGTTTGCCACACTTCTTGCAAGGTGGTCTCTCCTGAGGTGTATAAACTTCATTGTTTCTCTCAACTCTGGACTCAGAATTTCTATCATGGCGACCCTTGGATGAACTTGACTTCCCTTGGTGGGAGAGTCCCTTCTTAAACCTGGCTTATCCCTGATTTTAGTACCACTCTTTCTTGAAAAATTTGCATCAGCTTGCCTTGACTTGTTCCCGGTTTGTTTCCTCTTTCTGCTTTCCTTCACTTGCTGTATGATACGCTCAAACTTACTTCTCAAATGAGAAGTAAAGCGGTCGCGTCAAGTAAATAACCCAACTAGTGAGGTTGGGATCGTTCCCACGAGGAAAATAGTCTAGACTTAACTTCAACTTGTTATTACTATTGTTCCGTTGATGACTTCCTTAGAAAGTAAAAACATAAAAAGGGGGAGTTCTATCTCTAAATAAGTGAAACTAAACAACGAACTTGAAAGAGACAATTAACAACTTTTAATTTTGGGTTTTAATCAATTAATCAAAGTAACTAGGGTTTACGTGTTCCCCACAGGTTCAAAACTTGATAATTCTAACTATAACAATTCTTTCCTAGTATCTTGCATGCAAAGTGATAAGTTATGTATTTCTAAATCCTTGGTCCGGCATCTAGAAAATCTCACTCCGCACCTTGGTCCGGCTATGTGTGTTGCTTTCCTAACCCTTATCTTTACCTCATATTAAGCATCGTATTCGATATTTGACTAAGTTATTACCTCGTACCAATCAATACTAGCCTATTAGATAGTATACACTAAATATATGTTAATAATTATTTTCCTATTATCTACCTCCTTGGTCCGGCAAGTAGCATTAAGGCGAGTTCTAACGCTGATCATCCGTTAAAAAGACTTCTAAGTGAAAGAATTATTAATACATGCAAGACACTATTCTAGAATTGTTATTTTAGCTAGGGTTTATCTCATTATTTTCCTATGGTTCCCACAACCCTAGTTATGGAGTTTAGTTACTCATAGCCATAAACACAATATTCAAATATGTTAAATCAAAATTCATGTACTTACTTCAATGAGAAAGAATAAAGTCCAAAAATTTGCTTGATTAATCACCAAAAAATCACTTGTAAGAATCTCCAAAAAATCAAACACTAATACACAAAGTCTAATAATATGATGTCTAATCTCCCAGAGTCTAACCTCAAAAATGAGGTTTTTCGAACTATTTATAAAAAATAAAAACCTAATTACACAAGGATTATAATTACTGAAAATCTGCCAAAACGCGGCTGGATCGATGGACCACGCGACGGATCGTCGTGGTCACAACGGACCGTCGTGGACTCCGTCTTCCCATACTTGGTGCAATTTCTTCTGCTGCTTTCTTCATTCCCCTCGACGGCAAGTGTGACGGACCGTCATAGGCACAACGGTCCATCGAGGGTCTTCGTTTCAAAATACTTCAACTCTTGGAATCTGGGTACTGGGATCACTTCTCTGATCTTCACGACGAGCCTGCAGGACGGACCGTCATAGCCATGACGGACCGTCACAAGCTTCGTAATCCCACACTTGGTTAGACTTCCCCATCTTCCTTCAGCAGCTGCACTACGCTGCCACCTACGGACCGTCACAGGCACGACGGACCGTCATAAGCTCCGTAGGTGGTCTCTTCTGCATTTTTTCGCTCAAAATCTCCGCTTTCAGCTTTGGACAGATTTCCTGCAAAACAAAGATAAACTTATATCAAAATTAGCACAAAAAGGGCTTTCGGACACATTAAACTTAAGGAAAAAGTATTAATTATACCGTGAAACCACGGTATATCAACACTCTCAACCTAAATTCATTTTTTGTCCTCAAGCGACGCACTATGACTCACTACACAATCTTTGTACAATAGTATTCATGTTTTATCCTTTGCAATCATTTGGCTATAAATCCCGATTAATCTCATCAAATCTATGCATGCTATCACTATTAGGCTTGAATTTTGTGGGATTCGAACATGACACAGACTCACCATGCACTAACACCTATCCTCTTCAATTTCTCACCGAGGTGCTAACAATTCCGGTATTGCAACTAGTGTCCTCACTTTAGAACAAAATCCTCATTTTTCACACAATGATTTCAGTTTGAGTATAAGGATTACTTTTCAACACTCGCTCTCAGAACAAAATCACACTCATTCATACTTATTGCCATAAGCTTGCCCTTATTTTCACTGCCTTAAGTTCGCTATACAACCCTTAGGATCACGATAGGACTTTCTTAGCTTGTAACATAGGCTCAGAGTCAGGTAGGGTATATTTAGGTATACTTTAGTGACTTTTTTCCCTCCTTGACATATCGGCTAAACCTTCCACTTTCTATCACTTTATCTCGCCCAGTTTCTTCCATTCTTTCACCTTGCTATTTTCCCTTCTTTCTTCATTTGTGTAAGTGACTCTTTTCCCTTTTTATTTCGACGAGTTCTTGAGTCACTTTACTTTTATTCTTTCTCTCTCTTTGTTCTTTCAACCCCACTTTCCAGAGCATTCCTCAAAACAGCCACCCTCAACTCATGGCTTTGCCATGAGTCAAGGTACACAATACCCAAAGTCGGGTCAGGGCCGTAACGAAGGTTGTTGATGCATTAGCCACCCTCAACTTATGCTTTTGGCATAAGCTGAGGTGCACATGCCCAAGGAGGGACCAGGGCCAACATATTGTTCCCAGAAAAGATCAGTTGGGGTGAAAAAGAAAGGTCTAATTTTAAGCTCAAATTATTTGGATCAAGGAAGGATAACTTTCATTTGGTTTCTTTTATTTATGCTAGAAATGGGCTATCTTGGATAAGGTCCTATGATCCTTTCCTAATTGTCTGTTACAACTTACTTTTAGCAGGACTAACCAGGCAAGTTCTAGCTCAGTACCAGTAGTGGATTATTAAAATTTCCTCACACTCACTTGACATCTCATCACTATACCAGATTATCAGACACCTAGTTCGACTTGAAGATTTAGGGTAATGCGATGGTGTAACTCTATTTCATGTTTAGAGCCACACAATTATCAGTTACTACGCCTATTCATGCAACATTTTCCAGTTTTATCAGGATATCATTTTAGCCATCATGCTTCAGAGTTAAACTATGTACAAAATATATAACGTGCCGGTTCAACAGAAAAAGTAATCAGTTTTTTGGGGGGAAAGAACACAGGCAAGAAAACCCCAAAAGAGGATAGTGAGTTGGGCTACTTTGACTTCACCCTAACACTCACTTTCCATTTACCCCACCCCCAACAAAAAAGCATGAAATTGTCCCCAATGCATAAAAAAATCTAAATATTAGAGTGGTAGGTGAAGCAAACCTGTGGCGCAAAGCGCCGTCGATTTAACAAGCTGGTGGGTCCGGTTCCCCGGAACCCACATCCTCTGTAATCTGGACACCCTTAGTGGTGTCCTCAGCAACACCCGCACCATCAGTAGTGCCTCCTGCTGTCTCTACAGTGCGGGAGCTAGACGCCCCAGCCACTATCTGCGATGCTCTGATTTGGTGTGCCTCCGCCTCAGCAAGTGAGGCTCTTCTTGCAGCCTCCATCTCTCGGCGCTCCTTCTTCCTTGCTCGCTCCTCATCCTCTGCTCGACCCCTACGCCTCTTGGCACTCTCTCGAGGAGGAGGTGGTGGAATTTCAGTAGTAAACAGGGCCGCCAATACTGTGTCCTCAGCAGGCTCGACAGAAGGGGCCTCAAAATCCGGCACCCTCGCCTCTAGTATCGTGTCGATATCTGCCCGAAGACTGTCGACTGCAGCCTGAAGAGCCGACACATCTACCGGAGGGGCTGGTCGAGCTAACACTCTCAACTCAAAGGCATCTAGGTGCTGGTTAACCTCAACAATCTTCCGCTCGGTAAACTACTGCATCTTCCTCTCTAGGCGCGCTTCAGATCAGTGATCGACTTCTGCATCCATGGCTGGATATGATGCAGAAGAGTGGCCATTTGTGCCTCTAGTTTTTGGACCCTATCAAGCGTGACCAGTAACGGTAGAAGGGCGGTGCGAGAGGAGCTTGGGGCTGGGCTACTACCCGGGATAGACTCGACCGGGGTAGTGTCAGTGGACGCCTGTGTAGCTGCGCGGGCCTGGGCCACCGTATCCGTAAGATCATCAGCAAGTGGTGGCAGCTCTGGACGGGGCCCTCGACGTGGGGCCAACTCATTGTCCTCGTCTCTGATGAGGCCGACGTCAACGGTGCCCTGCGGGGTCTTCAACTGATCTATGTGCCATATGGGCACACCTGCGGTCCTGCAAAGGGCAAAGATCATACACGGGAAGGGGTAGGTAGTAGTGACCTTGAATGCCCTCTCGTGCATGACTGCCTAGAGAAGCCATGCGAAGTCAACCTCGAATCCGGCTATCATCGCCGCCATCAACACTGCTCGATCCCAGGTGACGATGTTATCAGCAGCTGTGGGGGAAAGGCAGTGACGGACGAGCAGCCACAAGAACTTCGCGACGAATGTGAGGTTGGCCTTCTTGATGGCCCCCTTCGGCTCAGTGACCCAATCGGCACCCTCTCCATCTACTAACAGGTGCTGGGCCATCCACCTCTTGGTGGTTTCTCTCAGTGCTGGCTCGTGCAAGAGCTGTCCATCCTTTACTATCTGCCAACAGTAGTCAAACTCGGCAGTGATGGGGGTCCGCGTAACATCTTCACTCTCGCCGTATAGAAACCGGCGGATAGCTGGCAGGGAAATGTAAACCTGCACGCCTCGGACTTGAACCTGCTTCAGTACGGCCTGTTTAGCGGGAGCAGCCTGCCTATCGATCTGTGATCGGAGAGTCGCTACATAGGATGCGTAGAACTCTCGGACCATTTCCTCGCTGTATCGTCCCAACGGATGGGCTATCCACTCTAAGTGATGCCTGGTAAAGAGGTTGTAGATATCCGGCATCGATGGGAGACTCCCTGTAAGTACCCGCCGCTCCAAGGTGAGTGTCCGAGTCATTACTCCTTTATCAGTCAGGAATTTGGCGTCGGAGTAAACTTGAAACTGGCCTTCGACACACCACCGGTTTGGCTGGTCAGAGGCTAGGGTGGGGACCTGGGCTGGTGCACCAGATGTAGAGTCTGAACTGTCAGCCTCATCAGACGAGGCCGACGCTGCAGCAGTGGCGGGTGCGGGAACCTCAGCAGAGCCTGAAGCTTCCTCGGACCATGATACTCCTAAGGAGCCAGACGCTCCTTCCTCATTTGTGGCTGACCCTGAGGGTGTGCTGGTCAGTGTGCGCTCCTCATTAGACTGGGAGGCAGTGACTACGCCAGACGCCACCGTCTTGGGTGTGGCTCTGGGAGCACGTGCAGCACGGGAAGGTGCGGAAGTGCCTGGGGGCACATATTCAGGGTCCCGCTCATCATCAGAGCCGATGATCAAGCGTGCAGATGGGGCAACAGATTTTGATCGCCCGCGTGCGTAGGTTCGGTCTTGCTTGGGTGCCATAGTAGATAGTACCTGCAAAGGATCACTATTAGTACGAGTAGTGGCAAACAAGACAAGCGAGCCCATATGACATAAAACATTGAAAATAGTGTGTTAGTGATATTGAAACTGTATCACACGACGGGCCAAATGACGGCTTGTCGTGGCTATGACGGATCGTCATGAGATCCGTCGTGTTGTACTTAGTCTATGTATATGTAAAGAACCCTGAAGGAGGGGTCTCTGACCATCATGATGGTACAACGGTCCGTCGTAAGATTCCATCGTAGGACACTTAGAAAATGTTGGGAGACCCTTATCAGAGGGGTCTCTGACCATCATGATGGTCGTGCAGGACGGACCGTCGTGGGTATGACGATCCGTCGTAGGTCACTTAGAAAATTTTGTGAGACCCTTAGAAATAGGGTCTCTGACAACCAGAACGGTTGTGCAGGACGGACCATCGTGAAGACAACGGTCCGTCACAGGCGTCGTTGGGACAGGGTGCCAGGGCTTTTGGAACGGACCCTACAACGGCCCGTCGTGTGTGCGACGGTCCGTCATCGGGGTCTTTTTCTAAGTAGCAGTGAAAGAACTGGGGGTACCCTATGCATCCCCGATGAAACCACATGGTCTTGTAGTATTGTGGACCTATATGTGTCTATCCCAACTACCTAGGAAGCTACCAATGCAAAATCACCTATGCCTAGGGTTATCAACATGGCAAATTCGAACATTTTGAGCCTAGGTTTAGACATAATCACATAAAGGAAACAATATACGACTAAGAACTAAGCTAATACTAACTACTAAACCAAAATGCAAGATAAATGAGTACAAATTTAGAGACACATACCTTGGAAATGGAGAAAAAACAAGTGGAGAATGATTCAGTTGGCAAGGTAGACACCTACAGCAGCAGCACCGACTAATAGATGATAATTATAAGGCTTAGGAGGATTTTGGGGACAATGATCAGTGGGGGAAATGTGGAAGTTGAAAAGAGAGGGGAGATGAGAGGAATAAGGAAGTAATGGGGTGAAATATGGAGGGGTGGGGAGTATAAACGGTCAGATTTTAAAAAGTGTCCAGCCGGGTCGGGTAGAATTCATTAATCACGCGACGGTTCCCTGACGACGGTCCGTCGCAGTTGTGATGACCCGTCGTAGGTTCCGTCGTGTCTGCCCTAATTTCAAAATGACAGAAAAAGGTACCTGGTGTGACGGATGCATACGACGGTCCGTTGCGTGCGCAACGGTCCGTCGATGTATCCGTTAGTGGCTGCTGCGGAGTAGTTTTCTGCAGAATTTCCTGGTGATATGCCTGCAAATTTAAAACCCATTAATAGAAAAATGCTACCATTATTAAAAAGACGATAAGTATTGGGTTGCCTCCCAACAAGCGCCTGATTTAATGTCGCGGCACGACTGGGGCCACTTGATTACTCAGACTTCATCAAGATGGTATGCCTCGATCACTTTATTCCCCGATGCTTTATGTCCAAAATAGAGTTTTATTCTATCTCCATTCCTCTTAAACCACACTCCCTCCTTGGCTTTTAACTCAACTGCCCCATGAGGAAATACTTGGGTAATCAAGTAAGGGCCAGTCCATTTGGACTTGAGGTTGCCCGGAAGACAAGGCACCCCAGAACTGTCTACAAGCACCAAATCCCCAACCATAAACTCTTGTTTTGCAATTTTCTGTTCAGTCCCCTTCTTCATCTTTTCTTTGTGGGATATGGTAGATACCGATTGGAGCTCACCACTCTGCCTCATGGTCCTATAAATGTTGAAGGTTTCTTCTTCATTATTCAACCGAAATGTCATCTGTCCCTTCTCCATATCAACTAAGGCTCTACCTGTAGCAAGGAATGGCCTCCCAAGAATAATGGGCACCTCAAAATCGACTTCGCAATCAAGAATAACAAAATCTGCTGGAAAGATGAATGACTCCACTTTTACTAGCACATCATGGAGTATCCCTATGGGCTTTTTCACTATCCGATCGGCCATCAGTAGCCTCATCGAAGTGGGTTTTGGATCCCCCAAACCCAACTTCTTGTAAATTGAGAGGGGCATTAGGTTTATGCTTGCCCCCAGATCACATAATGCTTTCGCAAATTGTAATGACCCAACTGTACAAGGAATAGTGAACGCACCCGGATCTTCTTTCTTTTGTACTAGGGATCTTGTAGCGATAGCACTACAATGCTACAATCTATCATTATCCTCAAACGTGACCGATCTTTTCTTGGTGACCAGATCTTTCATAAATTTGGCATAACCGGGCATTTGTTCTAGAGCTTTTACCAAAGGGACATTCATAGAGAGCTGCTTCAACATTGTTATGAAGCGTCGGTATTTACCATCCTTAGTCTTTTTCACTAATCTCTGAGGGAAGGGTGGTGGTGGCCTAGGCATGGGGATTACCTTGATAGGTACTTCTGCATCTTTTCCATTACTTTCCTCTGTTTCACTACTACCCTTTACCACATTTTCCTCAGTAGATGGCATAGGTGGGTCAATGGTTTGTCTACCGCCCCGTGTAGTGATTGCCATGCAATGCGCATCATTCTTTGGATTTTGGACAGTGTTGCTAGGAAGAGTGCTTGGTTGTCGTGTGTTCACTGTCGCAGATAATTGGGCCACTTGCAATTCGATCTGTTTAATCGAAATTACATGTGTATTAACTTTTTGCCCAATACTATCTAAATCACACCTAAGCTTTTTAATGTGTTCATCACTAGTGTCGAACCTCCTCATCATTTTGTGCAACATATCCTCAACTCGCGCCATACTATCTCCACCATCCCTTGGAGTAACTTCACGATTTTGAGGAGGGACATAGGTCCCATTCCTGTCGTTTCTATTAGCATAGTTACCCCTGTTAAAGTTGTTGTCGCGGTTGTAGTTTCCATCTCGGACATAATAACCCTCACGGTTGTAGTTACCATAGTTCCGACCTTGGTTCCCTTGACCTTGGCGCCAATTATCCTGATGCGAGCCTTGGGTGCTTGGTCGGAAACCCCCCGTCTGCTCATTTACTGCATAAGTGTCCTCCGCATAATAGCACTCATCATTTGGAGGTGGTGGTTTAGCCAAGGAGTTGACTGCATTAATCTTTTATGCACCCCTAGTGACATGTTTTAGTACCAACCCAAGCTCAGTTCTCATCTAAGCTATTTCTTCACGAATATCATCTGTGGCTGGGTTGTGAGTGGACTGCACTGCGAAGGTGTTTCTCCCTGTATCGGACTTCCTAGTACTCCAAGCTTTGTTGTTACGGGAGATTTTCTCTAATTTCTCAGCAATCTCAGCATAAGGGCATTCTCCATAAGATCCACCTGCTATAGTGTCCAACACCGCTTTATTGTTATCATCCTGTCCCCAATAGAAGTATTCCTTCAGTGACTCATCATCAATACGGTGATTTGGTACACTTCTCAAGAATGAGGTGAATCTATCCCAAGAACTACTAACTGAATCTCCTCGTAGTGCCACAAAGTTATTCACCCTGTCTTTGTGGTTTAATTTCTTGGAGACCGGATAGTAGCGTGCTAAGAAGACATCCTTTAGTTGGTTCCAAGTGAAAATGGAGTTGTATGGGAGCTCAGTAAACCACATAGCAGCCTCTCCCGTCAGTGAGAGAGGAAACACTCTGAGACCTATTACATCTAGATCCAAATCAGGCCTCCCCGCACAACTTTTACTCACTGCCCTTACCTTAGCTATATGGGCAAGTGGATCCTCAGAAGGTAGCCCTGAAAACAAACCTCTGGCAGTGAGCATTTGCTTCAAGCTACTAGTTACCACAAAAGTATGGTCTGTGGGTAGAGGGGGCAAGACAAGTGGCCCATCCGAGTCTGCTATGTTATCATACCCTATGTAGTATGCTTGGGGCCGTGGAACGGGATTTTGTCCCCTCTGCAGATGTTCACCCGGAGCGTCGGGTAATATCTGACCATGAACATCCACTGGATCTGGGATGTTCTGGTTTGGATCCTCATCATTTATTCCCAATTTCCGATTTATATTGCGCAGTGTACGCTCTAGCTCGTGATCGTAGGGAAACAAGGGTTCTCTTCCTCTCCGTGTATTTGACATACAAGGAGGATAGTTTTGAAAAGAAATCAGAAACAATAAAATAGAGTAAAATCAAGAAAATATCAACTAAAATTTAGTAATAAGTTCAAGTTAATCTAAAAGCTAAATTCCCCGGCAGCGGCGCCAAAATTTGATACGCTCAAACTTACTTCTCAAATGAGAAGTAAAGCGGTCGCGTCAAGTAAATAACCCAACTAGTGAGGTTGGGATCGTTCCCACGAGGAAAATAGTCTAGACTTAACTTCAACTTGTTATTACTATTGTTCCGTTGATGACTTCCTTAGAAAGTAAAAATATAAAAAAAGGGGTTCTATCTCTAAATAAGTGAAAATAAACAACGAACTTGAAAGAGACAATTAACAGCTTTTAATTTTGGGTTTTAATCAATTAATCAAAGTAACTAGGGTTTACGTGTTCCCCACAGGTTCATAACTTGATAATTCTAACTATAACAATTCTTTCCTAGTATCTTGCATGCAAAGTGATAAGTTATGTATTTCTAAATCCTTGGTCCGGCATCTAGAAAATCTCACTCCGCACCTTGGTCCGGCTACGTGTGTTGCTTTCCTAACCCTTATCTTTACCTCATATTAAGCATCGTATTCGATATTTGACTAAGTTATTACCTCGTACCAATCAATACTAGCCTATTAGATAGTATACACTAAATCTATGTTAATAATTCTTTTCCTATTATCTACCTCCTTGGTCCGGCAAGTAGCATTAAGGCGAGTTCTAACGTTGATCATCCGTTAAAAAGACTTCTAAGCGAAAAAATTATTAATACATGCAAGACACTATTCTAGAATTGTTATTTTAGCTAGGGTTTATCTCATTATTTGCCTATGGTTCCCACAACCCTAGTTATGGAGTTTAGTTACTCAAATATATTAAATCAAAATTCATGTACTTACTTCAATGAGAAAGAAGAAAGTCTGAAAATTTTCTTGATTAATCACCAAAAAATCACTTGTAAGAATCTCCAAAAAATCAAACACTAATACACAAAGTCTAATAGTATGATGTCTAATCTCCCAGAGTCTAACCTCAAAAACGAGGTTTTTCGAACTATTTATAAAAAATAAAAACCTAATTACACAAGGATTCTAATTACTGGAAATCTGCCAAAATGCGGCTGGGTCGATGGACCACGCGACGGACCGTCGTGGACTCCGTCGTCCCATACTTGGTGCAATTTCTTCTGCTGCTTTCTTCATTCCCCTCGACGGCAAGTGTGACGGACCTTCATAGGCACAACGGTCCGTCGAGGGTCTTCGTTTCAAAATACTTCAACTCTTGGAATCTGGGTACTGGGATCACTTCTCTGATCTTCACGACGAACCTGTAGGACGGACCATCATAGCCATGACGGACCGTCACAAGCTTCGTAATCCCTCACTTGGTCAGACTTCCCCATCTTCCTTCAGCAGCTGCACTACGCTGCCACCTACGGACCGTCACAGGCACGACGGACCGTCATAAGCTCCGTAGGTGGTCTCTTCTGCATTTTTCGCTCAAAATCTCCGCTTTCAGCTCTGGACAGATTTCCTGCAAAACAAAAAGAAACTTATATCAAAATTAGCACAAAAAGGGCTTTCGGACACATTAAACCTAAGGAAAAAATATTAATTATACCGTGAAACCACGGTATATCACTGTACATGGACCATAAGTCTGGAAAGGTCCATGCTGTCATGCAACATAGCTGCCCTACACTCCTCTTCGAGATCCTCAGCAATTCCTGTCAAGAATCTACTCATCTCGTCTCTGCTGTTAGACACAAGAGAAGTAGCATACCTTGATAGTTTCACAAACTTCAGGGAATACTCACTGACCGTCATAGATCCTTGTTTAAGGTTGATGAACTTCTCAACCTTGGCCTCCCTCAGCTCTCTGGGGAAGAATCTTTCAAGAAATGATGTCTTGAACAGCTCCCATGTGACTGGCTCTCCACCTAGGACACGGCTATCTTGCCACATCTTGCACCAAGTCCGTGCCACATCCTTGAGTTGGTAGGAAGCCAGCTCAGCCTTCTCAATATCAGTGGCCCCCATGGCCACCTGGATCTTATGCACCTCGTCTATAAACTCCTGAGGATCCTTTGAAGTCTTAGCCCCTGTAAATATAGGAGGATTCATCCGTGTGAAATCTCGCAGTGTGTCAAACATGCTGCGAATCGGTGGGTTTTCCCTCTGAACATTCTGCCGGTTGACATGGGTAGTCATAGCCTGAGCCTGCATCCTGTTGTCCTGTGCCATGTGGGCTAGAGATGCCCTCACCTCAGCATCATTCAGCCTAGCTGGGTTAACTAGCATGGCCACTCCTTCAACTGGAGCCTGGGGTGGATTTTGATTACACCTAGCTGCTGCTGCTCCCGTCCTCAGACCCTTAGATCTCCATGTGTTCATTCTCTGAAAACAACAAGGATTGATGTTAGACACTTTCATAACACCATGAATTCAAACATTAGGAAAAGCACGATAAGATAAGAAGAAGAGAAATTTTTCCTATGGATCATGCGGTCTCTAATCCAGGATAGTGGTGCACTTCACTACCATGACTTAGAAACTACTCAATGTGGTTGATGTGAACTCATTTTTTCTCGGAATTTAACCTAATGTTCTGATACCAACTTTGTCAAGACCGGAATCTAGACCCCAGACGAGACCGGTGTCGTTGACCTCTCAGAGGTCGCAAACAAGCCTACTTACGTCATTCTTACTTTACATAGGTTAATTTTAGCGGAAAATTTGAAATTTTTTATTATTTAATCATACTTGCTAAATATTCTTAATATTTCGTAATGATTCATCATCAACCATCTAACATTTAAGAGATAAGCAACTGAAAGAAATAATTCATTAAGTATTAATTGTATATCGGCCAAAATAGCACCTATACAAAGTCTGAACCAAAACAGGAAAGAAACGCTAGTGGAACATGCTCCACTATCTCAACTCTAAAACTACGCTAGAATGTAAAACAATAGCATCCTCGAAAGCATGAGGACCTACCAAACTTCGGATGAATGCTGACGTCCGGACAGCTGCAAAAACGAACCTGTAGCTCTACCGTCCACCTGTGCCTGCACCTAAAAGTAGATGTTTTTATGGAATTAGTACACACTTGTACTAAGTATGGGTATATGCAAGCACACACCAGGGACATGCATAAGGAAGAAGAGCTCTTTCCTAACAACATGATATTTGGAAGTCAAGTCAGTGGACTTGCTAAATTGAGATTGGGAAAACTATGCCATGAAAGTGACATGCATCATTATAATTATCGTATGGCACACAACACATAACATCTTCATATAGAACATAACATATAACACATAGTTTCTTTCATATTATTCATTCATATACCATGAGACCTTATTATCATAGACTTAACCTTAAGACTTTCCAAAATGAGGGCTCAACATATGGGACCTCAACTAGGGAGCCTTCTTTAGCAAACACAGAGTCTGCTTCATTCCTTCATACGTATTTCATTTCAATTCATTCATAGGCCAGTGCGAACACCAGCTATACCTAGGATGTAGTTAAAGACTTTCATCGGGTTTCCTGTGCAATGATCAGGAATAACCTAATGTCATTACCTGAATCTGGCTCACCTCTTGATTATCCAATCCTAACACCATCAGTATCATTCGTTTCTTTATATGATTCATTTGAGGCTGACCTCATTCATTCATTGGGAACTTTAACTTTAACCGACATAGATCATGTGAGCATCATGAAATCCAGTGTCCCCCCACACCGAAAAGAGGTGGAATCAAAGTGACTCAATAACATGCTAGAGTATATGGGAATTTAACCCCGTCAGATCCCTATAGTGGCAATATAGGTTCAAAGACTAGGAGATGTATGGAGACCCATACCCGGCAAGCTGGAAAGTCTCATCTCATGAGAGTTAAGTGAACCTCCGCCCTTCCCGAAAGAAGGCATCACCGCTCATATCTAGCCTATCGGTGCTCAGTATAAAGTTCCATTACATTCAACTCATACATCATGGAAGTTGGCTTCTAGTATGAAGACATCAAAGCTCAATAGATGATTTCTCATCTCATCATTAGTATTAAGTGTTTTAAACTCAATATTTTTCATTAGAGTGTTCATAGAGACTGGTCTCTTCATTATCTTACACTCTCATTGGTGAGTACGTATTGGTAACATTTACTTAGGCTCATTTGAGATTGCTCTCATCATATACATTCGCCTCACGTCATGTTGTCACTACATTCTTCATTATTAGCACCTTTATTTTTTATAGTTACTCACCTCTTATTACGTGGATGTTCATTTCTTCATTTCATTACGTATATCTTAGGTTTACTTATACTTGAACGTATGTTAAACTTATGTGTCTATACATACAAGCCATGGGGCTTCATTTATAGTTCGTTAAGTGATTCCTATTTTCCTAAGATAATGTATTACAAGACTTATGTATTTTGTATATATACCAAGATCTTGATTTTTGATCTAAGTAGATGGCATTATTCTTGAATATTTTTACTCACGTATGACTTATGTATCAATACGGAGGTTTGGGCACGGGAACCCAAATCATGAATTATTTGGATATCATTTATATTTTTCATTGATTTTATTTCTAATGTTCATAACATTAGAACTCTAAATTAAATCTCAACATTTTCATGAATTAATTAATTCTCTATCTTAATTAGAATTCTAAATCAAATCTCCATATTTACATAAAAGAATTAATTTTCTATTCTAATTAGAATTCAAATTTAAATCTCAATATTTACATAAAAGAATTAATTTTCTATTAATTAGAATTCTAATTCAAATCTCTTTTTTTTTTCTTATTTTTATTTATTCATTAAATTCGCCCCATTGGGGAGGTTGTGGGTTCGAACCCCTACAGCCCCCTTAATTTCCTCCCTTTTTCGCTGAAGAGGAGGCAGTGAGGTGGTGGGTTCGAACCCCCACAGCCCCTCTATCATTAATTCATTTAAATGGGGCGAGCAACAATGAGGTTGTGGGATCGAATCCCCACAGCCTCACTTCTTTTCTTAATTAATTTCGCCCCTCCTTTAGCCTTGAGGTCGTGGGATCGATCCCCATGCCTCGCGTTCCCTTTTTTTTTCGCGCGTAGCTGGGGGTCGCGAGTTCGATCCCCCCAACCCCTTTTCTTTTCCTTTTTTCTGCGCAAGACAGGACGAGGGTTCGATCCCTGCCAGCCACATATTTTTTTAATTAAGGCATGCTTCAGGGAGGTCCTGGGTTCGATCCCTGCGGGACTCAAAACTTTTTTTTTATTTCTTTGACGTCCAAAAATTTCCAAATTCTTTTAAAGCCTATTTCTAAGTTCTGGAAATTTATTCCACGATTTATCTGCAGTTTTTCCTCAAATTTCACATTAGTTCTTAGGGAGATTTCATGGTTCATTCAATTCACTATACTTCATCATAATAAATATCACATTGTACACACATTAAATACACAATAAATACACAACTTAGACAGCCCAAAACAGTTACTAAAACACTGCCCTATACACACCTATACATTAATTTTTCGGTTATATTTTGATGATCATTATCGTGATTTCCTGCACATAAACACATTCATATTTAATTCAAACACATCGTTCATGCAAAAATCTAACAGCACAACATACCCATCCTACAAATTCGTTAGGGAGCTAAGGACAAGGACATACGAAGGGGGAACAACCTTAGTTTCAAGAGTTTAAGAAACGTTCGAAAGAAAGTACTCTTGGAGAAAGAATTTCATGGGAGAAATCCATACCTTTATAGATGTTCAAAAGAAGAATTCTCTACCCAAAACTCTCTCCAAAAATCAATCCAATTACCTCAACGTCCACACCACTAAACGAACAACTTCTCTTCGCCTTAATAATATATTTTTTTGGTTGCTTTGTTTTTCTTAAAATTTCATGTGAGTTCTTCAAGCGTGAAGAACTGTTGATATTTGGAAGAATAACGTGAGAAAGATGGAGAACGTGAGAGAGAGAGAGTTAAGAAGCGTGAGAGAGAGAGAACTATTAGGATTAGGAGACTAATTCAAGAATTAGTCAAATAGAATTTAAATTAAATTAATACAAATCTGATTTTATTTTAATTAAAACGTGAAAAGACCATTATGTCCTTAAAATTATAAATTTTTAATTAATAATAAATCACCTTAAGTACCTATTATTTTATTTATTTATTTATTTTTCTAGATCGTTACACATACCAAGTGCTCACCATTACTAGAGGAGAATCCTTCAGGTTGTTTTATATAAACCTCTTCCTCTATTGTAAGCACCAAGGACATGACAGGGGTTGGGATAAAGAAGTTCAGTTTGGTGAAGAATTAATTGCAGGGGATTTGAGGGAAATTTTTAAATGAAAAACAGGAGGCTGACAGTAGCATTTTAAATGATCAAGCTGCTCAAATGGGGGGTCAGGCCTTTAACATCATCTGAGGTATTAGAAGCCAAAAAAACGACGATGGAGTTAAACTCGTTGCATCAATACCCGAGTTAGGAAATGTATGATATATATGATAGATAGAGTTAAGTTTGATATATACATCAACTGTCTTCTTGATGTTCTAGTATTAATCCACAATCAATGCTGAAAGAACTTTTGTCAACATATATGAAGAGAATTAATTAATGAAGAATTTAGAAGCAGAAAGCTGATTTAGAACTTGAAGTTTATTGAAACCTACAACAACCTTAAGATGATATACCTAATAACTTTGTTCACAATCAAATACATACTCTCTGGGTAAAATATATTGGGCCAGGTGAATTAATAGGTTACAATATTGTAGATCCACCTTTGCTTGTTACCTTGAACAACGCCTGGTAAAACGATGTCGTATATAAAGACCCAAAAAGGGATGATGGAGCTAAATTTTTTATTGTATCAATCTCTGAGTTAGCTTGCAACACGAAAATAAAATGGCAATTATTCCTAACCAGCAGAAATGAAAGGCAACAAAGTTTTCATTTCAAGATTAAACCCAGTAAACACCTTTTATAAACTTCAATCTTGCTGAACAGTTAATGTAAGTGTAGTAAGCCACGATAAGGATTCTAGACCCCTCGAGGTGGAGTAACTACAATGTTCTACTCCCACGATATGTAGTTCCTTCAATCGAACTAGTCTTGATAAGACCACTGGTGAAATAGTACTAGATGCTTATTCGAAAAAATTGAACATAAATTAGATTGGTTCAATTTTCCTTTCTCCACTGACACCTCCTCCAACTGAAAACCTCTGATGCGGAGAATTTCCAAATTGAAAAGTTTGCCGATAATGGATATCTCATCCAACCATAAATTACTCAGACATAGCGTCCTCAAATTTGTCAACCTCTGAATGAATGCTGGAAAAGGTGGAATGGTTTATTCATTCCTAACTTCTAGCATGACTAGGTTCAGCTTCTTCGCCATCACTAGTTTTTTGTTTCTGCAGGAAATAGAGAATGCAAAAGAAGAGAGAGAGAGAAAGATATGACTAGTTTATTAAGTAAAAGAAAGTTGATGAAGTATCTAAAACGGAAAGAGAGCAGTAGAACCTAATTAGAATGTGTAGTTAGCGGAATAAGACATACCTTGTTATTGAAAATTTGTTGTATCCATTTATTCAGATCATCTACTATCACCTCCTCATAATCATGATTCACACTTTTAGGATGCGGTGTTCTCACAGATATTCCCTATAGGACAAACATCTTCATTTCAGGGCAACCTCGGATAGCCACATTTCAGAGTAATGGAAATTCAAGAGCATGGTTTGTCAGAAAGAAATGCCCTAGCTTAGCTAGATCAGTAAGCTTCAGCTGATCCAATCGGTGAAATAAGGTCATGATTCTTTCTCCTTTTGTGATCACTTCTTCCATTGATTCACAAGAAATTATATGTAGTTTTTGAGATTTAAAAGAGTTGTGGCCACTGATAGAGACATCAAGTTTCTCAATTTTCCACAACCCTATAGTAACAATCTTTGAAGTTTGGTGAAGTAGTCAGTTGGAAGTTGGTGAGAGCATAAAGCACTTATGCTTTTGAGTTTCCAGATTGTTAGCTCTTCCAGGTTGGAACAAGAAATCTGCGATCTATCAAGTATCAAACTTTGTTGCAGATACAATTGGAGCTATTGAGTTGAGATCTCGTTTCATATTTTAAAAAAGTTTTTTAGTATCTCAAATACATTGGAGTAGTTTTAATTAATGGAAAACTTTCACATATAGCCACTTAAAAATAATTAATTATTCTCCATATATATAGTTTGATTATTACAATTTGTAGCTACATATCATATGGAGGACATAAGCGAGAGAGACTGGAGAGAGAGGAGAGAGGCGACAGAGAAGGGGAAAAAAATGGGAGAAAGGTGAATTGTATATGTATATTGATTAGATAATTGTATATTATACATATGTAATTGTATATATGGCAAGAGAGACTGTGAGAGGGATGAGATAGGCGAGCGAGACTGGGAGAGAGAGGAGAGAGACGAGCAATATCAAGAGATGGAGGAGAGAGGCGAGAGAGAGAGGGAAGAGAATGGGAGAGACGTAAATTATATATGTTATAATTGTATATAACTCTATATCATACATATACATTTGTATAAATGGCAAGCGAGATTGGGAGAGGGAGGAGAGAGGCGAGCGAGATTGAGAGAGAGCAGAGAGTGGAGAGAGGTGAATTGTGTATGTATATAGGCTAAAAAATTGTATATTATACATATTTTATCTCCTGGTGAATTGTACATATACAAACATGACTAATTATACACACTCGAAGTTAGTACTGTAATTAATGTATAATGTTAGTTGCGAGTGCTAATTATATCAAACTATAACTATGATGAGTAATTAAATAGTATAAGTTTGTTTATACGCGTAATTTTTCGTTTAATTAATTATTATCATGTTGCACACGAGCGATCAGTTCAACAAAAACACAAATTACGATTGAGTGAGATAAACAGATTACTTCAGTAAACCCTAAACCCATGCTTTTCTCCTCTCTCTCATGGAGATTTGAGGGCGGCAGTCTTATGGCTGCTCTAGCTGTGTCCCAGCCTCCTGCTGGGGACAAAACACAACCATAACATATTCAAAATACTACTGATTCAACACATAAACCGACATACGTTGCACAACTTCAAGCCACCAGGAATATATCCAAAACGGAGTTGAAGCCAATTAAGTTCATTCATGGAATTCCAACCATCGAATTCACCATGGATGAAGTTAATGAATTCAGCATAGAGGAAGGACTACATCAATCCGTTATTCTCAAAATTTTCTTACGGAAAACCAGAACTAAATGAATTGCGCAAAGTTCGTCTAAAGAAAATCGATAGTAAAGAACTTGAGTTTCGTCATCTCTTGATTAGGTTTGATTTATATGAAGATTTCGTTCAAGTTTTGTCGAGAAACTCTGGTTATATCAAATTCTATGGTGAAGAGTTTCTGTTTAGAACGTTTCTTTGGACTATATGGTTCAATCCTAAGGAATAAACATCGAAACCATTGACATGGATATCTTTTCCAGATTTGCCACCAAATCTTTTTGCCAAAAATTTACTTTTATCAATTGTTTCAGTCGTTGGGAAACCAGTTCCTGTAGATAAAGCCACTCAAGAACGTACCAGGCCTAGAGTTAAAGGTTATTCTAGATCTACTAAATAAGCATCCAAAAAACTAACGTTATTCTTCGTGGACAAAGATTCAGGCAAAGTTATTGAGCATTATTCAAGATGATAATCTCCCAAACTATTGTATACACTGTAAGCGATAAGGGCATGATGAAAAAGTTGTTGTGTGTTTCTCGGCAAGGTCGATGCAGAAAATCAGAATGATGCAAAGGATTAAGGTATGGATGTGGAGCAATATCAAGGTGATGCAAGGGACCTTATAAATGCTAAATTTCAGAGCAAAAGCAACAAAGAAGAACAGGGACAGGTGGTCCTTGATGATAATTCTGGTGAAGGAAGAGATTCTCGAAATAATTTGGGGGTTGTTAGGGATGCTGAGCTGTTGCAAATAGTTTTGAAGAAGCTACAACTTTTAACTCTAATAATGAAGAGAATCTAGAGAACAAAGGCAAATCGATTGAGGCTGCTAGGCGGGGTGTTGGGAAAGATGAAATGTTGGGTTCGCCTAATGTAGTTACGTCTAAACAAGAAAACTCCATTGCAGGGAACTCCAATAATGAACGGACTTTGGTCTCACATAAAGAAATGGTGTTTCTAAGTCCTCAAGCAATCAGATTTTGCAGCAATACAATTGTACAAAGGTTGAGCTTGATAGAAGCAACATCGTAATTGAATGTACTCAATTCGACGTGTTGCGAGAGAAGAATGTTGGGCAGCAAGAAAGGATACATGGTAAACATGAATTATCTACTGAATTTGGGAGTACTTTAGGCAAATCCCAACCTGTTACTGATGTACTTCAGCACACAAAATTCTGCACAGTTTGACAAAAACGTTAACAATTCGGATCTTGTTCCTCGAGATTTGAACAAGAATAGAGAGCATGTTGATCAACTAAGTTGTTTTGACACATGAAAATGAGTTCATTGTTACAGAGGAGATAGCTGGTAAATAAATCAGTCCAAATACATCTATCATGGATGTTTCGAATCCAGAGGAAGCTAAAAACAGTTTGAATGTTTTTAAAGAAACAACAAAAGGAAATGAGTGCTTCTAAATAGGCAGATTTAGTTGAGGAAGAGGAAAACATTACTTCGCCTTCTATGAGTAAGTTAAGCCCTCAAGCACCCGAATTTGTGCCTACAAGTAAGGCAAAACCATCTATGGTAATGACAGTTGATAATAGCTTTAAAAAGGTTTGGCCATGAACACCAAAGATATTGGAGTATTGGCTAAGAGTCATGATCCAGAAATTATAGTTTCAGGAATTAGTCCAACTGCAGCTTATGATGGTGACTTGGGAACAGACATGTCTGATGGGGATGATGAAGAAGAGATGTTGGACGTGTGCTTTGATAAGGTGGCCAAGGAAGGGGATCTCTCACCAAGGCAACAAAGAAGTGGAAGCAACAAAATAAAAAAGAAGGCACATGGAAGGCAACACAGTTGGGACGGTAAGGTGTCTGAGGAATTTGTTCCAAGGCACCTATCAATGTGACTAGCATAGCAAAATCATATGACAGTGTCAACAACTTTAACAAGATCCGATAAATCCAATAAGAATTGATGAACTATCAAGTGTTTTTGGACATATATAGTTGGAGAAGAAGATTAGAAGAAAATACCTCAAGTTACTTTTGACGGACAAACTATCTTTTTTAGTTCATACATATATAAATTGAAGTTTGAGGCTAATAACTCAATCTTACATTTTCTTTCATTACTTAAGTATCTTCATTTGTAATATCATTATAGAGAATACTATAAACTCTACGATGATCATAGAATACCTAATTTTCTCTAGCTCTTTTTTCTTCATGCTTGTTAAGTAGTAGAGTATAAAAAAAAAGAGTAGTAGTTTTTTTTCCATTTGGGTTGGTCTAGAGGGGTTAAAAAAAAAGTGTGAGATAGTTTTTGAAAGCCACATGACATTTTTGAAATTAAAAAATCACAATTATATGTTTTTTAATTAAATAAATATAAATTTATTAATGAAAAATAAAACTATGCACCATATATTAGACGGTAGAGATATATATGCATCAACTTTATAAGCAAGAGGTATATTTGCTCAAAATCACAAAGTTGAGCAGTATATTTGCTTATTTTCCCTTAATTCAATGAATAATTTTTCACTTATCTTCTTATAAAATTTATCGTAGTCTTTCTGCAAATATAAAAAATAAATGAAAAATGGTCTAAAATGCCATTATTATTACTTAATAAGGCAAAAAATGTCATTTTCAAATAAATATATAATTTATTTTCTTTTTGAACACATTCTCTTCCTAATGATATTTTTTTATTAGCAAATGTTTATCCTACTTCAATTGGGGAAAAAATAACACTAATAATATTTCTTATTTTATTATAAATATTAAAATAAAAATTAATGCTTGATTTACTAATGATCTTATATATATAACATATACAATCCGTTTAAAGGTACATTTTTATTAGTTAAAGTAATTTTAAAATAAAGAAAACAAGAATAGAGTACTTAAAAGTAATATCTTTTAATAGGAATAAGATATTCATTTAAGAAGAAAAGAAGTAATATGTTTAAATTGAAAAATATATTTTTGACTCAGTTAGTAACAAGAGGAACATTTCTATAACAAACTACCAACAAAAAGAACATTTTTGAACTAAACTATAAATTGAGATAATTTTTTATCATTTCAGGTAATTTAAGGCATTATCGACCTTTTTTAAAAAAATAAATTACAATATAGCTGCCAAAACAATAGTCTTGAAATTTATTCTTACTGTTTTCTTCTTTTTTTATATCTATTTATTTTCACACTAAAAATATGAAACTTAAATAATGATAAGTTAATAGATCTATAAGAGAAATATTCAAAACTTAAATTAACCGTTGAATAAAAAGAGTCACAAAAATTACATCAAATATAGTCTTATATGAATTTCTTAAATAACAATTTTAAAACTATTTTTTCACTTGTTAGACAAAAAGGATATATCAAAGCATTAGTCTTTGTTTAAGTAAATATGTTTAATGCTCAAGTAAAAGGTAAACATTTTGGTGATAAGAAACAAACCTTTGCATCAAAAAGAGGATTTGAGTTGTTGGATGTAGGCCTGAAATTTTGGAGCTCAGGTAGTACACATAATCACATTGTTTGTAACAGAGGGAACTCAATGTGCTCAACATTATTGTCACTGCAAATGTGAGTCAGGTTTTCTAGAGATTGAAGCTCCAAGTGATATAAATTGGGAAACTTGATTACTTCATGTGTTGTCTTCAATAAATGTATCACTAAATCACACTATAAGAAGTAGAGACATTTCACGATCTGAAATTCATTCAGCTGCAACTCAGTCAACACATTATTAAAGCCCTTTCCCTTTGAATTTACATATTCTCTCTCCTTCAACCTGTGGCAGATCCAATCACCTAAAGGGGCAGTCTTTATGACCTCTAAAGAAATATTCTTGTCATAATCACGTATGAATGGCATGATCTCTTTGTGACCCCGTATAAGAGTGTACCGTGTCAAATGGAGAGAAGTTCAAGGTTACTATAGATCACATCCCTCAAATCTTTTACCCTCACCAAATGTAGTTCCTCCAATTGAGCTAGTTTTGATAAGACCCCTCCTGAAATCCTTTTAAGTTTTTTTTTTATAATTTCAAAACTCTAACTTAATTAGCTTGGTGAGTTTTCCTATCTCCTCTGGCAGCTCATCTAATTGACAATCTCTTATGCTGAAAATTTCTAATTCGGCAAGTTCTCCAATAAAGGATATGTCATATAACCTTAAATTACTCAGACACTGCGTCTTCAGACCTGACAATCTCTGAATAAATGCTGAAAAATGCAGAATGGACTCCTCAAATCTGTGTCCCTTCAGGCTCAAGACATTGAGGTTACTCATTTCACCAAAAAAATCATCCCGTAGTTTGAATGGAGTTTCAACATTAAAAGCTTCAGTTTTGGGTAAATTATTGGTCTAGGGTGCTCATCAAATTTATTTGCGACAATTGACATGTGACTGAAATGCTCATAAGAAGTTCTACTTGGAAGCTCTTCCGAGTTAACATCGTGACTTACCATAAAGTTATGATCTCCCTCAGATGCAATACTTATAGCCACATCACAGACCACATCATGCATTGTCACGTGATTATTGTCTAAACCTTGGGATAATAGGAAACCATCTTTCAATATTTCTAACAGAAGACATACCTATTTTTTGCATCTTCTATATTTTCAATTCCCGAAAAGATGCGAAGCCCCATTCCATACTTAAGCAATTCTTCAATCCAAATGTTGTTGTCTTCCTGGAACAAAAAACAAACCAAAAAGAGGCACTTTGCTTCATTTTCTCCCAAGTGATCATAGCTTAGCTTCAGAGATTCATACACCTTTTCGTGCACTCCGGGGATATTTCTTACTTTTGCACGACGTAATTGTCTAAGGGCATTCTCCCACGAGGGCTTGGTTTTACGCTTAAGTGCTCCTACACCTATAATTATTGCAAGCGGCAACCCCTTGCATTCTTTGGTAACCTCTTTTGATATGTCAATTGGAGAAGTATCGTTGCCAAAATCACCGACTTTCTCTTTGAAACGGCTCCATGCTTCCTCTTCGGATAATATTCCAACTTCCATGATCTTGTTAGTTTCCATTCCTTCACAAACATTTCTGAAACGCGTCGTCAATTTCACTTTGCACCGATGGTTGTGGTTTCCATCACTGGAAATTCCAAATTTGTCTAGATCATGAAGATCCTCCCAAACATCATCCAATATTATAAGGTTGGGGCTTTTCTGATCCATTAATCTTGTACGCAGCCGATCTCCACGACTCCACAAATTATCCCCTTGTAATTTCAGCTTGAATTCTTCTGCGATCTCACCCTGAAGTTTTTTCAAGTCTGGTTGTTGACTGATAGTTACCATGACAACATCTTTGAACAACCCTTGTTGTTTCACCTTTAGTCTGATTTTCTCAGCGAGTATTGTTTTACCAACATCACCCAGACCACATATTCCAATCATAGTGACCCCTTCATCTTTCAAAACTTCCATGACCTCTTCCTCTTTCAATTTTCTGGAGGCCAACTCCTCACTATTATTACTATGTATAGCCTCACTTTAAATTGGACGATCAAAGGAGATTATCGGACTATTTTGAAGTTTAGTTAATTCCTCTGTGATTTTCTTAGCTCTCCTTTGGAGGGAGTAACATGACTGCAAGTTTGAACAGCAACCTCAGCTCTACCTCCCATTAAATCATCCACTTGTGCAATAGTGGTATCAACACTAGTTAACCAAACCTCGTCATTGAGTGAAATGCATTGTAAGTTTCCGGGCAACTTCCGCTTTATCCTGCACCTCACTTTTGATGTTCTTCAGCGTCTCACATTCTTTTCCCATAGATGCGATGTTTCTCTTGTAGTTAAATAAATACCCAATCCTTCGCTCCACTGGCTGCATCAAGCAGTCTGTGACTTTCCCCACCAAAACAGATAAGAATTCCATATTTTTTTTTGTTACAATTAGAATGAATTGTTGAGAGTGAATGAATACAAGATCAAAGGAAATTCAAAACTGATAATAATTCAGGTAGGTACATTATTAACTCTCGACACATGGACATGCCACTCCACAACAAACACATGTTTGCCTTTTAACACCAACCACTAACTTACAAGTTAATTAAAAATTGAGGAATTTGAATTTAAAGTTTCTGCATAAAATTAGTTATTTTTTAAGGGTCAAAATGAGAGCATTATTAGAGTGGGAGTCTTTGATTAGATAACATTTCAAAAAATCTGATTCCATATGCCAGACAAAGAATTGCTGATTTCCTTGCTCTTATTTTGTTTTAAGTAAATATATTCAATGCTCAAGTAAAAGATAACATTTTGATGATAATAAGCTAACCTTTTCATAAAAAGATGATTTGAGTTGTTGGCCTAGTAAAAATTGTGATATTGTAATGTTTCGCAACTTCTGAGCATAAATTTAAATCTTTCTCGGTATGTGTATAAACTCGAACCTATATTTTTTTACTTGTATATGTATGTCAAGGTCCTTAGCTAAGTATAGTAAGTATATCAGATGTGGTTTAGGATCTTAAGAGACCTCACACACCATAGTCAAGTTCAAAACATTTTTATCAGCTACATTTTCAAATGAGTTCATACAAAAGTCAACTTCAAATGACTATCATATCATATATTATTATAAGTGGAAAACTCTCAACTTCAAAGTTGAATTACTATTTAGCCCTTACAATAAATTAAAAAGTAATTAAATTTTTAATTAATTAGACAATATTATTGAACAACATTTTCTGTCAATTAATTAGAAAGTTGAAAAGACTTAATCACTTTATTAGGAAATTTGAAAGGATGCATGAAAAATGAAAGGAGTATAATCATTTATGTATGAAATTTAAAGGGTTACATCATTGTAAATAGGCTTATATACTTCATTGTGTGGAATTCAAATGGCTATATCAGTACCATGACTGAGATATACTCATATTCATCATTTGGATTGTCACAAAGAGAAAGTTTTCCAGTCTAGATGAAATTCAAAAAATGAAATCATCTTAGCTTCTTGGGCAAATATGCTTGGTGCCTTGACAGGAGAATCACAGTTTGGAATATCAGGATCGATATATGAAGAATAAACTCCAGAAGATGGATCACCAGAGTTGTTATTTATTCATGGTTATATTATTACAAATCTGACATATGATTGAAAACATCTACCATGATGATCACCTATCCGGAGATAATCTCCACCACCATCCGATGGTCCTAGGATACTAATATATATATATATATATATATATATATATATATCCCTAGGAGGGTAAGGTAACAACTATTTTTTTTCTTTAATATTTTCATATATGTATTTAGCCAAAAAAGATTGAACCAAATTTTGTTTTCATTTAAACGTGTAATATACACGTGCAAAGTACGTGTCGAGAACTAGTATCTCTAAAAATATAAAGAGATATGTCATTCATAACATATCAAATTATGAGTCTTCTTTTTAAAGCCACCGAGTTTACATCAATTGAAATTCAAAGTAAACGTTATGATCGTTTTACCAAAGACAATACAAGTGTCACTACGTGACGGGGACTGTGAAAACTTGCTCCTAAATTTCTACACTCAAGAATTTCAGAAAACATCAAGGGTAAAGTTCATCTTCAAGATTTTCTGTCAAGCTTCATCACTAAGGTATGCAATACATTAATGAGGAATTATTTTTATGGTTATGTTCAAGATTTCTCAAAATTCATGAATTTAATGTCATAGTTAAGGTTATCAAATTCAATTTCGAATTCATTCACATTTATTATTCGAATACTAATGAATGTGAGTTCTTGACTAATGTACTTCATTTTTATACTTAATAATTTTTCTTTGTCATCGATATGAGTTATCGACATGGTATTGTTATGATTTCTTAAATCTTATATTTAAAAACATGATTTTACAGTCTTTATACAAGTTCTATATGTTTTTCTCATGATTTAAGCTATACATATGATTTTGAAATATTATAGAAAGATTTGAGTTTTGTCTCACCTTTTATTCATACAAGACAAATAATTTACCAACTTATGAGCATATCATATAAGTATATTATTTTGGAAGGATTATTTAGTATCAAGAGGATTACGGAAGTGAATAAAATATAAGCTAGTGATTTCTAAAATAAAGGATTACAGAAATCATCTTTATACCCCTTCCGTGAGAAAAAATATTGATGTCTACTTTTTTTCTTAATAAAGCAAACTTTAAACAGATTATTGAATCTGATCAATATGTATAGTGAAGAATATTTTTGTGGGCAAGGGGTATGCATGTGATGGGATGTTTAAGTTGAATGTTGGGATGAATAAAATTTTTATTTCTGTTTATATGCTTTAATCTACCAATTATGGGCATGCTCGTTCATGTCATATTAATGACCGCTATGTTGGAATCATGAGTAGTTCAGGATTAATCCCAATGGTTAAAACGAATTTTAAAAAAATGTGAGGCTTGTAGTAAAGCTAAATTCACTAAAAGGCCTCATTTTCAAGTTGAAAGAAAAAATGATTTGTTAGAATTAGTTCACACAGATATTTGTGAACTTGGTGGAATTCTAACTTGTGGAAGTAATAGATATTTTATCACTTTTATCGATGAATTTAATAAGCTTACATATGTTTACTTGATGAAAAATAAAAGTGATGCTTTTAAAATTTCAAAACTTATCTCCATGAGGTTGAAAATCAGTTTGGAAAGTAAAAAGAATTAGAAGTGATAGGGGCCGTGAATATGAATCAAATGAGTTTAATTCATTTTTTAGATCATTGAGAATAATTCATGAAACTCCGCCTCCTTAGTATCCTTCATCTAATGGAGTAGCAGAAAGGAAAAATAGAACTTTGGTTGAATTGACTAATGTGATGCTTATTGAGTCACATCCATCTTTGAATTTTTGGGGTGAAGTTATTTTAATTGCTTGTTATGTGTTGAATCGTGTGCCTCATATAAAGTCGAAACTCACACCTTTTGAATTGTGGAAAGGTTACAACCCAAGTTTGGATATCTAAGAGTTTGGGATTGTCTAGCCTTTGTGAGGCTAATGAATCCCAAGATTACAAAGTTGGGTAAAAAGTTACTACTTGTGTTTTTCTTGGTTATTCTTTAAATAGTACAAACCTATAGATTTTTTAATCTTGAAGATAATATTGTAACAGAATCTGGTGATGCTATTTTTCATGAAAATAAATTTCCATTTAAAATTCTAAAAAATATTGGGGGTCAAAGGATTGAACAAAATATTTTGTCACTACCTAGTTCTTCTACTTCAACTTTGAAAAGTAAAGAAGTTAATGATTTTGAGTTAAGAAGAAGTAAAAGAGCTAGAGTAGAAAAAAAAATTGGTCCTGATTTTTATGTGTTTAACGTTGAAGATGACCCTCTCACTTTGAAAGAAGCATTATCTTCACTTGATTCTATATTTTGGAAAGAGGTTGTAAATGATGAAATGAAATATCTAATTTCTAATAAAACTTGGAAGCTAGTTGATTTACCAACGGGTTGTAAAACTATTAGTTGTAAATGGGTCTTACGAAAAAAGTTGAAACCGGATGAAACTATGATAAATATAAGGCTAGTCTAGTTGCAAAAGGTTTTAAACAACTAAAAGGCCTAGAATTTTTTTATATTTTTTCTCCGATAACAAGAATTACATCCATAAGACTTTTAGTTGCTATTTCTGTCATTTTTGATTTGCAAATTCATCAAATGAATGTAAAAACTATTTTTCTAATGGAGACCTAAATGAAGAAATTTATATGGATCAACCCGAGTGTTTTATTGAAGCAGGCCAGAAAACAAAGTCTGTAAATTTACTAAATCCCTATATGTCTTAAAAAAGGAACCAAAGCAATGTCATGAAAAGTTTGATTCCTGCATGATTGAAAATGATTTTAAAACAAAGGAGTGCGATAAGTGCATATATCATAAATCTTGAAATAATTCACATGTGATTATTTGCCTATATGTTGATGATTTATTGATGTTTCGCTCTAACATGAATGTTATTGATGAAGCTAAAACTATTCTTAGAAGTCATTTTGATATGAAAGATCTTGATGAGGCAAATTTTATTCTTGAAATAAAAATAACAAGAACATGTGAGGGAATTTTTCTTGAACAGTCACATTATGTTAAGAAAATTTTGAAAAAATATGACTTTCATGATTGCAAGAATGTTGTTACTCCTTCTGATTCAAGTGTTCGCTTATTTCCTGTTGAAAATGAAAATGATGTAATAAATCAAAAGGACTATGCTAGTATAATCGGAAGTTAGAGATATGTGACTGATTGCACTAAGCCAGATATTGCATATGCAGTAGGAGTACTAGACAGATTTACAAGCATGTCAAGTAATGAACATTGGCATGCTGTAACAAGAGTTATGAGATATTTTATTGAAACGAAAAATTGTGGTTTGTTCTATAAAAAATATCCTGTTGTACTTGAAGGCTTTTGTGATGCAGATTGGAACACTTTATCAGGTGATTCCTGTCCTACCACTGGTTATGTCTTTACTTTAGGTGGTCGTGCTGTTTGTTGGAGATAAAAAAAACTATAATTGCTAACTCTACCATGGAGGCTGAACTAATTGTTTTAACTTCATCTAGTGAGGAAGCGAATTAGTTAAGAGATTTATTGTTCAAAATCCTTATTTTGAAAAATCAATTACTCCTATATTAATTCATTGTGATAGCACCGCTGCAATTGGTAGATTTCAAAATCGTTATTACAACGGTAAATCTAGACCTATAAGAAGGAAACACAGTAATGTAAGATCCTATTTGACAAATGTTACCATTAATATTGATTATGTCAAATCTTGCGATAGTTTTGCAGATCCTTTTACTAAGGCCTCAACAAGAGAAAAAGTCTGGAGCACATCGAGGGGGATGGGATTGAAGCCTACAAACTCTTGATTCATATATGAGAAAATTCAACCTGGAGACTGAAGATCCTATAACCATGTTCAAAGGAAAAAACTAATCATTTTGATGACTTCTTGTGAAAATGAACTATCTTGTTATTCCCTCCCTATGATGTGAGTGCATTGTTTCCTGTAGTTTGTGAAGGTTGAGTTGATAAAACTTTTAATAAATATTTGTAGTTTGTATGGGTGGATTGTTAATCTTACAGGAGAACTCTCGACAGATTTCACCTATGTGATGTGTGGAAGTAGGTCGCTTCTTATGAGAATTGGCTTATTCTCAAATGCACTCATGAAACTGGGATAACAAATGACCATAACGTGTTGACTTTAAAGATTATGTCAACACCTTGATTATTATGTGTGAGCAGTAATATTTTATTTCCCTTAAACAGTCATAGTTCAAGTCTGAGACCACTACGACTCTGAAGTAAAAATTATTGCATCACTAAGTGGAGGTTCAATGCAGAGCACACCTTCATCATGCATAGTATTCTTCTTTCAACTAATATATTCTCATGTCAAATATTAAGATGAGTGGGAGATTGCTAGTGTATCGACATTTTAATATTATAAATCCACATAATAACACATTGTATTGTGCTAACAGTTTAACAATTTATGTCTTAAATGTTGGACATTTATATGGAGCATTACTCCATTAGGAGTTAGTGCAATATGACACTTCATTTTTTGCAAAGATGCACAATGTCGTTGATGGCATTACTGCCTATTTGCTGGTCACTCATAATTTCTCTATAATCTCACTTTTTATTCCTCCATTATTATTTGTAACTTATGTAACCTCTAGGTCATTTATTTTTATTATTTATCACACCATTTATTTTCCTATTCATTGCTAGGAAAATTTTTTGTTGTATAAATAGTGGTGGTCTTTATTTGGTTTAGACATACAACATACAAGAAAATATAAAGTGCATAAAGTGTTACTCTATAAAGAGTTTTTATTAGTTGAAGGGAGTTGTTCTTTTCTGTGGAGCTTTGGACTCAACTCTTGTCCAGAGTTGTTGAGTTATATATTATGATTAGGATGTTGTAACATAGAGGGGACAGATCAAAGAGGACTACTGCTGGACCGGTGAAAACATTTGTTGTTGCAGTGAGCTTGAATCTCCTTAAAGAGAACGAGATATCCGCGCATCAGCTTGAAGAAGTTTTATTTCTTCATAGTATTTTCAGTTGTAATCTTCTAATTATTTGTTATATTGTATGTTTTCACTAACATGAATTTTCATATTTATATTAAATTATAAGTTCTTTATTATAATAATTAAATTAATAAATATAAAATATAATTTTTTTATTTATTATAACTAGGTTAGGATTCTTAAGATGGTCCTTCAAATGTTAAGGTAATTTTTATACATCAAATGGTATGAGAAGTTATTGGGCACATTGTTGTTGGTGCAACCCAAATTTGAAATTTTTTGTAAATCCTTCATCAAATAAAGAATACAAAGTGATAGTACATTTGGTACATTTGATCTCTTAAAGTGATGTTGAGGTGAGTCATATAAATTTGATAAATGTGAAAGTATGACAATGAGTTTCTAATAAAAACTTATGGAAGATGTTCAAATAATTATGGTCCATTTCTTAAATAAAATGTGACTTGTGTTCTTATGGATAAGAACATGTCGATGAATTGTTGGATAAATGTCGCATCTCACCTCTACGGGAGGTTTGAGATATTGAAAAAAAATATGTTGACATAAATGATCATTTAGTCATATTCTTTAAGTACTAAACAAATATTGTGATATGTTAAATTATGAACTATTGAAGGACAAAGAAAAGAAATAGTTGGTTGTGACTATGGCCAAAAAAAAAGTCATTGGTTGTCAAGAAATAAGTCTTGCATGTGATAATTTAACCATGACAATAATAATAAAAACTTTCTCCTTGAAGGAGATGGTCACCATAATAATGACATTGTGAAATTTGTAGTGGTACACAAAATTAGTTGAGAGTTTCGAAAGGTCTAACTTGTTACTATTTTGGAGGGATGAAATTGTTCATAATATTGGGGTTGTATAGTCTCAAAAGAAACTTTTAAGTTTCAGAAAAATTATAAAGAAAAATATTATATTGAAACTATAAATTATGGGAAGATTTAATATCTTCAAATTACTACAACAAAAGTGGGTCGTTAATAATTATGTATAAGATTACCCATTTTCCCTCTTGTTTGTTGTATACAAACATGGGCATGCTGATGGAATCACATGTAAAAGTAAACTAGAACTTTACTTGAATAAATATCAGTTGATACAATAGGTTGGTCATTCCAATTCAAATGTGATGCAAAAGAAATTGAAAATTCACGTGGCTATATGTTGAACAAATAAAAGATTCTTCAAGAATAACTCTTTTGTTGCTTGTTCTCGTGATAAAATAATCATTGTATCAACTAAGGTTGAGATTGTATCCCCTGAAATTATTTGAAACATATAAAAAGGTGAATATGGACCCGTTCACCTGCCATGTGGACCATTTACTATTGTGATTTAATAGATGCATCTATGGTATGGTCACATGTGCTTTTGTATCAACTTACAAATTGATTTTTATAAGGTTATTTGCTCGAATTATTAAATTAAGAGCATAATTTCAAACTATAAAATCATGTTGATAATCCTGGTTGGTTTAGTAGAAATTGTATGCCTCCAATTATAGCTAGATATTGATTATGAGAACAAATCTCTCAAATAAAATTTGGTATTAGACAAGTTTATTTAACATGTATGCATCAAGCCAACAAGGTTCTCCCATCACAATTTGTTCAGGGTTAGGAACCAAAAAAATTTCATCTAAAAATTTGATGTGTGGACATATGATTTTATTGCTCCACCACACACAAAGAGTCCCCAATTTAGGTTGAGGGTGAATGTTATATTTTCTAACATAGGGGGAGATATGTGTAGCAGCTGAAAATTATGTGTGCGGTAAATTATCTAGATCCTCGTTAAAAAAATGTGAACTTGAAGTTCAAGAGATAATTATTTACAAAATTTTGCATATAATTTGCCAGATGTATTTGCTGACTGAATATTTTAATTAAGTTGCAAATGCTCTAATAAATAGTCCTTGAAGGACAGAGTCTATGATACGCCAAAAGCGTGATTGACCAATCGATTCCAAACGTAAAACTCCTTGTGAAAGGGTAGGATCAAATTATCAAAATGGTCATGATAATAAGGTAAGTGTTTTGAAAGAGCACTATAACATAACGTTTCATAATACCTTGGCAAAGGTTCAGGTACCTGAAAATGATGAAAAATGAAGAAATCTCGATAAGTTATGTCGTATTGGAATCAAATAAAAATGATCGTCGACTATATCTTTGATATGAAGTAGCATTAAATTCTATAAATGGTTGCGAGAATTTTAAATTCGAATCTGTCATATAGTGTGAACAGATAAATGATTGGCACTATTCAAGTATATTTTGTTTCACTTAGAAAAGTGATGATTTTTATCTTATAGTTCATAGATCAAAATATAATGTCAGTTTGATACAAATGAACTATTGTGCGAAAGTATACCCGTAAGATATAAAGTGCGGTTTGTGCCTCGGAGCATAAAGAATTTTCGCAAAAATTCTGACATTATTAAATGGAGATATATTATCTAGTGGTGGATGTTTCTTTCAGTCTGGCAATAGATGAAATACTTGAATACGTATAATGAATGATTATTATGTCTAATTAGACGATAAAGGTTATGTGAAAATCCTTGCAGAATTTAAAAAGTCTTAAAACAATTACATTGAGTACCCAATGATTTTGAGATTGCTTAACACAGAGAGATAATCTTTTTGATCTCATGAAAATGACTTAAAATATCATGTATTAGTCCAATTGCTGCACTTACAAATTGTTGGTTATGGAAATGCTAGGTATACATAATGAAAGTTATGTGAAATGATTGTCATATTATCATTCAAGTTACGAAAAGAAAATAACAAAAAGCAAGTGACTCAACACATAGAAGATGTGTGATTTTCTTTCAGAAGAAAAAACGAGCTTCAACAACATTGAAATGATCAATCTCTGAGTTAGAAATGATTTTATAATATAGATGTAGAATATTTATTTGATCTGCATAAAGTCGATCAGAAATGAGCTATTTGGTTATATATGGAGGCACAAAAATATCTTAGCATTCATATAATCAAACATAGGTAACCACTTCTTCAAATCAATGTTAATCTATGAAGCAAGTTGAGAGTGTGTATGGTTAGAATCATAATATATCATATTCAGAAAAAATGTGATTTTTCTTTGGCAAAGGATATTCTACCCACCATATACAGAAATATACAATCAAAGGAGGCCAGACAAAACATATTTCACCAAAAGTATTTTTCACATATGATCTTCAACAAAATGATGAGATAGACGTTCAAAGACCCATTCAAGTGATGATCTTGTAAACTTATTCACTAAGGATTGCCAACAACATCAATATTTGAAAATTTGTGATATAAGATTGAAATGCATCGTCTTCAAGATATCAAGTAAAGTTTTTATCAGGGGGAGAATACGCGTTGTACTCTTTTCCTTAACCGTGATTTTATCCCAATTGTGTTTACCTGGTAAAGTTTTTAACGAGGCAACATTCAAAGCGTATTAAGAGATATGTGTACTCTTTTTCCTTTACTAGGACTTTTTTCCACAGGGTTTTTCCTATTAAGGTTTTAACGAGACATATTATCTATGGACATCCAAGGGGAGTGTTATAAAATAATATAATGTGGATGTCCACTATATCAAGAAGTTACTCCATTATTTCCCTCCATTATGAAGATAACCATAACCTCCATAACCTCCACCTTTATAACTATTATTCTTGTAAACTTTCACTTTCATAATCTCCCCATTATATTCATGTTAATGTCATGTTTATGACTAACCTTTTGTATGTCTCTATGTTACACTATAAATAGAGGCATAGGTTTCATGTTGTATACACTTGAAGATTTGGTGAAAACTTAAAAAAAGAAAATTATCTTATGTTGTTCCTCTTGTTTTATATTCTTCTTACCTTCCTCTTTATATTGTTCTTTTATTTTAAGTTTTACGACATAATGTAATGTGAATTTTAGGGGCTAAAAGGTTTTTTCTTTCTTTTTTTAGGTAAGGAAAAAGGCTCGAGGCTCTATCCATCTTACAAGGTGCAGACAGACTTATGCCTTGTAAGGCGTATAGGGCTCCGTGCCTTGCTACCCTAATTTAAATGCCATCCACCCTACCGTTTAAATGTTACTTTTTTTTTGTTTCAGACTTGTTTTGTTGCTCTTTTGAAATTTTTGGTCAATTTTTTTTCCTTTTGACTCTGGACTCAAATAATCCGTATAAAAAATAAACTTATTTTGGAAATGCTAAAAATAAAACTTGTTCTTTTATCAGAATACTTTTATATATCATATTAAAACTATTGGAACTTGTTTGCGCAAGTTGAAAAAAATGCTTATCATAACTTTAAACCTCTAGTGACATGAATGATAATTAGAAGTCTATAGTGGCATAGTCAAAAATTTTACGAAGGAGATTTAGAATATGAAAAGTAAACATATATAAAAGTAAAAGAAATAATTGTAAGTTATGAAAAACCCGTGCTATGCATGTGTCCAATATTTATTCAGAATTTTATTTTTTAAGTGGTACTAGCTAAATATTTTAAACCATCTCATTAAGTGTAAAATAAATACCTGATAAATATTATTACTATGGTGGTACATTAAATGATTTAAAGTATTTTTCTTCATCAACAATTATTTTTTACTCAAAGTAGTTATAAAATATACATAAACCTAAAACGGTTTTCATATTTTCAAAAAAGAAAAGAATACACTAATTGAATTAAAATAAGAATAAAAAATAATTTCTCTTATTAAATTAAAATAAAATCCAAAAATAGTATCTCTTATTTTAGATTTTATCACTATTTGTAATTTCCATGTTAACATAAGAGTCTAGTCTGAATAATTATAAAGGGAGATTGCCTGTGCAGAGCGTGAGCTCAATTTTTGTGCCTTTGAATATCGTGTTTCTCTTATATGCCAAAAGAATGAAACATGTATTTCATTTTGATATTTGCTTGAACCTTATTGACGTAATACCTTTTTAGAAAAACTTTAATTAAAAAAGGCTTTTACTAAATTAACATTTATTAATAAAAACTAATTTTAAATTGATAATTATTAATTTATATAATTATTTGATACTAAAATATAAAAAGGAAGATATAATAATTTTTTTAATTTATAAATTAGACAATTAAATTGGATCAACTATTTTAGTATGGGGGATAATTACTATGTGATTTAGAGCCTATCACATTTTATTGAGAGATTAATAAATGAAGCATAGTACTATTGTATATCCATTAACATTTTTCTATTGTACAAAAATAGAGATAGTGTCTTCTTTTCTTCCACTCTTGACTACTGTAAAAAATGCAAATCTTTGCTTCACTATAGCAAAGGAACAAACAAAAATGATATGCATATTTTAAGTTCATTTGACAAATAAAAGTATATCGATTAACAAATAAAAATTCAATGGCCCTTATATTTTTTGATAGTCATAACGGGTGAGTTACTTGAAGTAAATGATATGCAAAAAGGAGAACATCTTCTCGAATCGTAAAAATGTAATGAAAAATTTAGTTGGGTGATTTTATCGATATAAATGCTTAAATTAAATAATTTTATTGATATAAATCAAAATTGAATAATTTTTTAAATAAATTATTAAAGTTGAGTGACTGATTTGGAATATTAACTACAAAATAAAAATATTTCTCTTATCATAATCTACTTGTATCCTTGTTATATGCAATCAATTTGTTAAATATAATGGAAGAAGGAAATTTTACTAGTCACAATCAATCTCCAAACTTCCATAAAAATAAAATTTCAAAAGAAACAAAGTTTATGTATTAATCTTGAGTCTTACCTTTTGTATTTTTGTTTAGCCATATCAATTACTCTTTCCATGTATGCCATGATAAACAACGGACAAAAACCTTTTGAAGAGCACCGACGAAAATCTAAGCTACTTTGGGAAGAAAATAAAAAATATGAAGATAATTGTTGTGGCACAAGATAAAAGAGAAAACTTGCAATTTCTTTCACAATAATTAGACACATTTCATTAATTAATTTGAAGGACACCTAACAGACATGTCAGATACCTATGCGTTCAAGTTATACTTCTTAACAATAATAAAATAATAATAATAAAATAGAAAATAATATAATAGAAAACAAAAGCAAAAAACATTGATGGGTGAAAATTGAAATGGAAAAATGTCTCTTATAATAATATAAGGAAAGGGCTAAGTTGTCGAGAGATCAAAATATATCATAATACCTACAATTAATCATTTTAATAAATTTACAAAAATTAACATTTTGAGCCCATATTTCAAAATATAGGATAATCTTGACATTTTAAGAGGAACAACTAATTTTATTGATAAATGTGATTCAAAAAAAGTACTCCAGCACAATAATCAAACAAATACTACATAAAAGTAAGCTCAAATGAACCAAAATATCCTGAAAAGAATTTTTTTACCATATGCTGACATGTTGATGGGGAGCTGATTTACTTTCACTTATATAATAAATAAATAAATAAATAAATAAATAAATAAATATATATATATATATATATATATATATATATATAATATGATAAAAATAATTGTGACTGTAACATATTTAAATAATATTTTTTATTAAACCTATTTTAAAATTACAATAATACTGGGTAATAATGTTGAGACAATAATTATTTAATGAAAGAAATTATATATATATATATATGATAAAAATAATTGTGACTGTAACATATTTAAATAAAAAAATTTATTAAACCTATTTTAAAATTACAATAATACTGGGTAATAATGTTGAGACAATAATTATTTAATGAAAGAAATTCCTACTGGGAATGTTTATCCAAATAAAAAGCATTATGATAAAAATTGAATATATCATGCTTCAGACTTACCCAAGTAAGTAGAATCCAGACTAGATTCTTATTTCCAATAATTTTGAAGCTTGAACTTAAAATGGAAATAGATTTATTAGCCTTTTTGTGCTAACACAAATTCTAGTAGTATATATAGATGCACAAAATAAACTTAGTTCAATACACAAAAATTATCATGGATGTGCCTTTAGAAGTTGTTAGGGATAGAAAAACAGATGACTTGTTGTTCTACAAAAAATCTCATCCCCCTTTTAAGATTGATCCTCTTCGAATTGGTTCACAAAAAAGTAGTTGCGTTGATGTGGTTCCATCAAAGAATAAACTAGTGACAACTAGTAATGTCAAAATTGAGGCGGCTGCTCAACAAGTTATGTTGAATTTCGGAGTTAACTATGGATACGTAGAAAGTTGTCGTCGTTTGGAGGAAAATGTTCCTTCTGCCAATCACCGAAACACCGAACGGTCTAAGATATTAGGCGAACTGGCAATTGCAACCGCAACACCAGAAATTCTTGAAGATATAAGAAGTTTAAGTAAAGATGTCTACAAGTTGTCTTCCATAGAAGACAAGCTTAGTCAGTTTGAGCAGCAGAATCTTTTTTGATTCGGTTGGAACAACCAGGTTTGATAATTGATTCATTTTAGTTGAATTTTTACTTTAATATTTTAATATGATATATGTTTGTTACACCTCGAAAAGTAGTAAGTGAACTAGTGAGTTCTAGAGCTTTTCGTAAGAGTTTTGATGTGTGTTATGAGGATTAAAAATCACAGAATGACTCTTGTACTTAGAATGGAGGGTTTAGGGGATAAACGTCGAGGTACAACACCTTCAAAGACCAACCAAAGGGGTCTTTGAGGAGGCCCCCTAACTGCCAAAATAAAGTGACCTGTGCTTGGCCAATTATGGCCAGTAGGTGGACCCACGCCCCGCAGGTTAGGTTCGTGGGTCAAGGAATGTGAAGGCCTGTAAATTTTGATCTGCATACCTCACCCACGGAGGTGCAATACGCTCAGTAGGTCCACTCACAGTCCATGGGTGCAGGGCCATAGAACCTGGAAGATTTTGTCTGTTTGGTTATAAGTTAGTAATTAATTAAGAGTTAAGATAGGTCGGTTAGTTATTTATTTGACCACCTATATAATCTTAATAGTCCTCTAAACAAATTCATTAACTCATTCATCTAAGACCCTATATGATATTTGTTTGATTAGACAATTATCAAGTGATCAAATTCTCTCCAAATAATTCTCTCTAGAATTGAAGAAAAAGAAGAAGAAAAAAGCAAGTTGGGGTAGCAACCTAGGTCAAAATTCACCATTGAAGCAAACTTTCTTAAGGGATTTGAATCTAGGTATGTTTAGCTATTCATCTATGAATTTTCAGCCATAGAACCTCATTAGTTTTCCCCCAATTGTGAAGTCAAAAACCCAATTAGCTTGGGTTTCCTATTGTGAGTAGAGTTTAGGTATGATTCCAATATAGTGGATAATTCCTAATCATGATTGTAATAGCATTAAATTATGATGTTATGATGAATTAATGTAATTTCTATGGTAAATCCTAGTCTAAATTGATGAATGCGATATTTGTGAATTTATGCTATTAGAGGTGAAGTTGATAATTCATAGGTGATCTTCTTGAATCGATGTCATGATTAGTAATTGTTCAAAGTTAGGAACATATAATTATGAATTGAATTAGACTTTATTGAATATGATTGATATTGACTTGTATATATGAAATTGAACCTTTACGATCAATTGTGACTAGAATCACCTCGTAATGAGGGATGTGATTAAAATATCTTGAAATCTAGGTAAAATGAATTTAATAAGAAGTAAAACTTTGAGTATAGAGCTTGTAGTCATGAATGTTGATCACTAGGGTTTTCACAGTAAAGCTAATGTGATGAACTAGATGTGTTAAGGCTTTGAGAGTAAAGTCAAAAAGAGAATAGAAGTCTAATATGTAGAATTGTGGTGAAAGGTTTATACTCACCTAACCTATAGAATTGTGGTGAAAGGCCTATACTCACCTAACCTATCTTATGAATGCTTTAAAGTGAAAAGTGATGGAATCACTTTAACATGGATAGATTGTCAAGGACATCCTTCCATAAGATATGAGTGTTAAGCAAGGTTTAACAAGTAAATCTTGGGGTGTATGTTTGGCTCCTAGTGGATATTGACAATGAGACGTAGTGTCACAAGATAGGGTCTGGGCTCCAAGAAGAAAGGAGAACCATACTTATTTGATGTGAGGACTATCTAAGTTAAAGGGGAAACTCTTACATAGTATAGTGTGAATTTTTACAAAGTTAGGTATCATGAGATGAAAGCCTCCACATAAGTTGAGTTAAGGTTTCTAGTAGAAATCTCCATATCTAATGAACCAAGACACGCTTAAGGAATCATCTCAAGGTGTTCAAAAGCATAATTAAACTAAAACATACTTAATGAATTACCTCATAGTGTTCAAGAGTATAAATGGACGTAGACATACTAAAAGTAGTATCTCATAGGGTTCAAGCTAATAAAGAACTAAAATGTGATTAAGAGAGTATCTCATAGTGTTTTAAAATTCAAGAGAGGAACTAGGTTTTAAACCAAAAAGTATTAGTATGACGATCTAAAAGTGGTACTTAGCATGAATATTATTATGGAGTCCTAAGCATGCATTGCACAAGTATGACTTAGGGTTATTAAAAAGAGAAGTCTAGAGAAAGGATTGTGTTATAGTTGCCCTCCAGGCTATAATTCACTAAAGGTCAGAGATTCCCTTAGTTATGAGGGTTAATTTAATAATGAGACCAAAGTAGGGTGAGTATTACTAAGATAACTTCAAGGTTTGCTTAGTGTAAAGAGTAGTATGAAAAGACTTTCATGCATCGCACAAGTGTGTTTTGAGGTTGCTTAGAAGTATGGTGCTCTTATGGCAGAAAAGCTTCAAGACATAAACCTTGTATATAGGCTATGATTAATATGACCTAAAAGAGATTACTTGGCTTGGGTAGTGTTATGAGATGCTATTCATGCTTTGCGCTTGTATGCTTTTGAGATTACTTGAGAATAATGTTATTATTATAGTAGAGATGACTAAGATTAAATTATGCTTATGATGAAGATTTGGCTTAATATGAATATGACTTATCTCCTATCCTCATTAACTATGTCTTATGATTATATGATGCTTGTGTTGGAGATTATGTTATTATCTCTTATGCTTATGTCTTACGTTGACTAACCATTTTGAGATTCTCTTATGATGATATGCTAGCAATCATACTTGATACATTTTTACTAACACATATTTTTGCCTATATTCTAATCAAATGTAGGATTTCGGAGATTAAGTTCCTTTGGAGGATAGCTTTCTAGAAGTTGCAAGAAGAGTTGAAGATTTGGTGAGTCCTAATAGCTTCGAGGACAAACCCATTATTTTATTTATGTCATTTCTTTATATTTTAGACTATTGTATGGGCTGTGTCCCAAGAGTTTATTCTAAAGATGTTTTACGGAATTGTAGACTAGTATCGATGAGTTTAGAAAATTTAAATCTCATAACTACGTGCTACTATAGGTGTTGAGTATGCTCATTTGATGGTCAACTCCTTTAGCCCTGTGAGTCTCTGTTAGTGGATCCACATTAGACATACATTACTCTGGCAAGGTGTAGGTCAGTCCACCCAATTTGATCTTAACTTGGACATCATCAACTCATATGGTATTTGTCAGTTGTGAGAAACTCCCTAGTAAAGCTACTACTACTTTTATGTACTTCTATCATCATAAAAATTTTGTCAAATGTGACTTTTATTAACTGATTTCAAGATGTATTTCATCTATTTTGTTTTGCCTTTTGATTATGCTTAGTGTCATCTTACATACTCAGTACATTATACGTATTGACCGCATACTTTTCTCGTGACTAGACATGATTCAACTTTTCGGTTAGAAATTGGTGAGTCCTGCTTATTTGGGTACTTCATCGATTAGATAGTAATCAAACTTATTATTAATTATGTTATTTGTTTTAAGGTGGTTAGAGGTTATCACCCTGCAAACTTATTTATTTCATTCTAAACCATAGTAGCATTGTTCAAACATTAGTTGCTCAGTTCCATGGACCTTTTTATTATTTTACTCAAACTTTATAATTAGTACATGTTTCATTTAACTAAGTTTTAGATTTCACTCGTATTTCATAAAATATCATATCAGTTCATAGCAACATGAAGTAATAATGGTCCTCTTGGCAGAGTTCTTCTGTGATTTTGAGTGTGAGTCACACCTACGGTGTAAACTCGAATCGTGACAGATATTGTTGTTAATTAAAGGTGGGTTGGTCATAATGACAACCTTAACACCTTATCAATTTATTATGACTTAATTAGAACCTTATCGGTTACCGCATTGGTGGTGTCATGATTGTTTGGTCAAACTTTACAGAGACACTTTAAGACATGTATTTAAAAGATATGTTAATGTTTTAATTTCTCATTTGGTATGATCTCGATGGCCTAAGTTGTTATGATATATATGATGTCGTTAGAATTGTATCATTACCTTATTGAGTTAGATACTATAACATGATATAGTATTTACCTATAGCAATTTATTATTGACTTAGTGGCGTAGAAAAATATGTAATGATTATGTTTAGGTCACTCGTGATTACTTTCTATTGTTATGATGTTTTTATCGTGTGTCTTTGGCCTATGAGCTTATTCTAGCCTTAATAGACTTATACATTACAAGAGTTTAAAATGTACTCACTAAGCCTATGGATCGGACAGATTGATCCTATGAAGTAGGAAACTATTTTTAGCCTATGGGTTGGGCATGTTGTACCTACGAGGCTACAATTATATTCTACCACATATTCTAAGGGTTGTATTGATTCACGATTGATACAATAAGTTTAGTTCCAATTGTCACTAGGTTCTAGGTAAAGGGTCGAACAGGGGTACTTGATGATTATTTCTGCTTGCCAGAGCTTTTGGTGGTTGTGTACTATTTGTACTTGTCAGGATTATGGGATAGGTTAGGCTATTTTTTGGTACATATTTATTTACTGTCTTATTACAGGAAAGTAAGGTGTTTTACTTTTACTTTATTCCACCATTTTCTTTCTGTCCTTATACTTCAATTTCAGCTTTTAGTTTGTCTTACGTCTGAAGCAGTACATACATGCTTGCAGGTCGTGAGCAATGATCAGATTGATCTCTATCTAGTTGGTTAACTTCCTTCTTCTTGGAGTCTCTAGAGTCGCAAAAGTTTGTCTATTTTGTTATTTATAGATTTTGGGTAGGTTGAGGACATGTCCTGTCAAGGTATTGTATTTATAGAGGCTTGTGGATTAGTGTATTAGGTTATATAGATACGTTATTGCCACATTGGCTTTGTTTGTTGGTTGGCAGTTTGATAGTCGTTTTTGACTTATTGTTTAGATTTACTATTGTACAATGACTTGTTGTCTTGAATTAAAGTGTATATAGTATTTTAAACTCATGTATCGATATCATTGAGGTCTTGACAACCCTCATAACGTGTATGCTTTCCTAGATATAATGTTGTATGCTAATTGTTTATTATTTTAATGTACAATTGGGATGTTTTCTTTGTACAACAATTTTTTTTTGGGGGGGGGGGGCTTGTAAATTGCGGGTTTGTGGTTGCTATTTGTTATTCGCAAATAGTTAAGTAGTGCTGGCTCAAGCCTATGTTTGACATTAGGTGCTAGTTACATTTATCAAATTCGGGGTATGACATCATATTGAATCCCATTAGTAATTTGGTTTAAGACTGGTCAACGGAACGGGATGTACCGGTACCGTTCCGGTTCGTCCCGTTTCGGTTGCCTGCGGGACGGGACGGGATAGTCTGAACCGATACACGAAACGGGACGGAACTGTGATTTCGTACCGGTGTACCGATACCGGTTCATCACGGTTCATTCCGGTTCTGTTCCGGTTCTGTCCGGTTCCGGTCCGGTTTATTTAATATATATTAATTTTTTTATATTTTATATAATTTATATTTATATTTTTTATAAATTATATTTTGAAATTCAAAATATCCGCCCCTCCCCGGCCCTGCCCCGCCCTGCCCGCCCCTGCAGTCTGCAGTCTGCACTCTTGCAGCTTTTATCGCACTACTGTCTGCAGCTGCAGCCCAGCCCCCCGCCCCCTACCCTTTTCTCGAGACCAAGACCAACGGCCATTTCAAACGGAAAAATTTAAAATGGCTAGTTTTTTTATTTTATAAATTAGAGTTGATTTCTAAAATTTTATATACAAATTACAACTTACAAATATAAGTTTGAGTATTTGAGAGAATATATATTTCCAAATTCCATTCATATTTATAACTTATAAGATTTAGCAATTACGGATTATAAATTCTAAAATTTCAAATTTTCAATATTCAATTCAGTTCTAAATTCTTTATATCATTTGGTCAATTGGTGTATTTCGGAGGAGGAATCTTCTACAAATTTCAAGTTTCGACATCAATATTTTAATTTTCATTATAATCGTTTGTTCTTACACAAACGTTTGGTAACTTCGTTCCACTCTCTAATCTTATATTTATTTTTTGTATTTATTATTTAACTTGTAAGTTGTTCTTGTTATATTATTGTTCTTGTTAAGTTTCGTATTTTGTAATTTATAATTTTATATCATGGAGTCTTCTAAAAAAAGTGGAAGTAAAAAAGGTCTAGTAGAATGAGTAAGAAAATTAGTTTAAAAAACTAATAAAGGTGCTAGTTCTTCTAAATCTAAAATTCCTCTTGTTAGAATGAATACAGATGAATTTACGCATGTGAATGAAACTAGTTTTTCCCATCCCGATCCTATAAATATTAATTCGGATACTCCTATGATTCCCCATTAACTCTATGAAAGACATTATGGTATTAATCAAGAAAATGAAGAAGTGGAAATGGATGAACAATTAAATTTAGATGAAGAAGTAGATTTAGATGATACACCGACTAGCTCCGCCCCCGACCTCAATACAGTCAATAGTATAGGTGTTGAAGCTCCACCTCCGGTTGGAACTACTCGGCCCCCTTATTATTCCAACTAGAGGTAAGACCAAGGTACAATGTTCTTTAAAATCACATGTGTGGAAATTTTGTTATTTAAATGAAGAAAAAACTTTTAGTATATGTAATCTTTGTAAACAACATTTTAAATATACATCTGATGGGACTGGAGGTTCAACGGGGGGATTAAAAAACATTTGATTAACAAGCATAGTAAAGAGTGGTTTGCATGTATGTCTTCTCTTGAAGTTGTTGAAAATTGTAATGTTGAAGAATCGGTTAGAGGATCAAATATGGTTCAAAGTGAATTAAATACTTCGAACTCAAGTAGTCCTCTTACACATCGAACCTATAACAAGGATCGTTATCGTGAAAACTTTGCTAAAATGGCTGTTGTTTGTGGTTTACCTTTTAGTTTTGGAGAACATCCGAGTTTTATTGCTTATATTCGTGAAACATATAATCCTAGTTTTAAAGGTTTTATCAAGAAGCATGGTAAAAAGAGATATTTTCGAATTTCAAGAAAAACATTGTCAATATTTACGTGCCTATTTTGAACTAATGGATTGTAGAGTTGTTATTACTACTGATATGGGTCGTAGTCCTAATGGTTTTGATTATTTAACTGTTTCTGCACATTGGATCGATTATAATTGGAATTTACAAAAAAGAATTATTGGTTATAAAATTTGTCAAAAGAAAAAAATCGAAATTTATATTGCTACTACTGTGTAGGAAATTTTAGATTTTTTCGGTCTTTGTGATAAAGTCGTTAGTATTACTTTAGATAATGCTTCTGCTAATTTAAATGCTATTAATATGCTAGAACCTAGACTTTGTCCTATTAGTAAATATGTTTTTCATGTTAGATGTGCCGCGCATATATTAAATTTGGTTGTTAGTGACGGTGTGAAATTATTTGAAAATAGTTGTGATAAAATTGATAATGCTTGTTTTTACATTTTTCATATGAATAATAGTAGTAGAATTAATCAATTTAAAGAACTTTGTAATGCATTTAAACTTCCGTTTAGAAAAGTTCCAAAGCATGTAAAAACTAGATGGAATTCCTTTTATGATATGTTTGAAGTTGCTTATGCATATAGGCAACCTATTACTACACTATTTAATAATCATAATGCTTATCCTGAATAAAAAATTAATGATAGTGATTGGGATGAAGTAAATGAACTTAGAATATTTTTGAAATCATTTTATGATGCTACTAAAAAATTTTCTGGAATATATTATCCTACTATTTCTGAAATTTTAATACACATATGTGAGATTTCATCTATTTTTTCTGAATATAAAACAAATACTTTATTCACTTCTGCTATTGAAGTTATGATTACAAAATTTAAAAAATATTTTTTCCCTATTCCTCAAATTTATTTAACTGCAATTCTTTTCAACCCCGAATATAAAGAATATGGTGCAAAAGCTTTAGTTGAATGCATTTATCAGAATTTAGATATTCAACCTGAAGAAGAACCTGATTTGGTAACATGTCAAAATAGTATAAAATTCTTTGCAAAAGAAATGTATGATAAATATTTATTCTTAGATAATGTTGAAAATCCTCAAACGTCTATGAATCAAGTAGGTGCTCATGGACAAGTGAAACATAAACTTGGTCTTGACTCTTCTAATAAATGTGAATTTGTTAAATATCTTGAACAGGGTACAGATGATATTACAAACGATGATGGTATACCGGAACTATTGAACTAGTGGAGGAATCGTGGAGCTCAATTTCCAAAACTTAGTAGGATGGTGAAGGATGTGCTTGCAATTCAAGGATCATCAGTAGCTTCGGAGGCAGCTTTCAACGCTACAAGATTTCAAATTGGAGACCACAGATATTCGTTAGCAGAAGACAGCTTGGAGATATCAATGTTATTTAGAGACTGGATAAATGCTGAGCGTAGAAATCAAGGACTTCCAAAGTTAGATAGTCAATTTGAACTTTTCATAGATTCAGCTATTGGATGTGGTAGTGATGATGGCATCGAAATTCAAGATCGTCAACGAGCTTTACCAAGACTAGAAGTTGATCACAATCAATCCATAGCTGAGTTAGAAAGAGGATTTACGGGACTATACAACTATTAGTATTACATTCGAGACATAGTTGAAACAGAACCCTTCCTAGAAGGTGGCTGCGTAAGCTATGTACTCTACTAATAGTTGTAAATTGAAATTGTAATTTGTTACAAATTTAAATAAATTAAATTAATATTTTTTAATTTTTGTAATTGTTTTATCCTTATTTTAATTTAATTTTTTTAAAATTACAAATTTTATTTATTTAATATTTACAAGATACAAGTTATAAATATAACTTATAAAATAAATATTAATGTATATAAGTAATAACTTATAAAGTATAAACTTCAAAAGATTTAAATTTTGAAAACTTTATTAGACTTTACTTGCAAACTTAACAATAAAAAGAAAATTAATAAAATATCTTTAAAATAAACTTAAGTAAAAAATTATAGTGTAAATTTAAAAACTATTAATTTATACTTAAAAAATAAAAAAAATAATTATATTTTCGTAATTTCAAAAAATATCGTCCCGTTCCATCCCGGTCCATTGCGGTTCATTCCGGTTTCATCCCGGTATATAGTGGAACGGGAAGGAACCGATGAATCATCTCGGTAATTCCGATCCAGTTCATCCCGGTACCGGTCAACGGATTCCAGTCCGGTCCGGTACCGGTTCATTCCGATCCAGTGACCCGGTTCCGATCCGTTGACCAGTCTTAATTTGGTTAGCAAAATTATTTCATCCATTAATTCTATCTGCTCGAAAACCACTTGTGGATGATGTTGGCTAAGCATCCTCGATCGACCAGCACATGCTTAACATTAAAATTAGCGGTGTTCAAAGAAATTACTAGAACACTATTATTCTGGACTTCCAAACAATCCAGATCATACTCATCAATGACGATTGTCTCAGCATCGAGGTTTTGATCTTGTCAACATTTTCGATAACTAATTTGATACTTTGGCCTTCTTTGTAGTCGACATTGTCACTCCACTAATCTTCTCTCCCTTAATAAGCATGTTTATTTCTTTTTGATCGATATGGCTCGCATGGACGAGTGCGCTTTCCATATTTTCATCATTTTTTATGTCCCCTAACAATAGTCCTCTATCACCTTAGCTCCAGATTCATACCGTTGGCGCACCTCACCCTAAGATCCGACCACGAGGTCCCTCTAGTTCTCAATTAATAACGAGGAAGTGGATGAGCTTTTGAGGTTTCTTTGAAGACCTATTCTCCCAGAGTGTTTCCTGGAATCTTGCTATAAAGTCCGCGACCAGTTCGAAACCACCTTGCCCGATTTAATAAATGTCGACTCACCTTCATCGTGCCTTTGCAATTTTTATGTTTGTCTTAGCATAAGCATCTAAAACGACCCCAATTTGTAGTCCGATTGGGTGTGTATCCTTACAAACCCTATCTGAAGCTCTTCTATGAGTACTTCTATCGAGTAGTTGATCACGTTAGGTTTGAATTTTGTTAGGTTGTCTCTCCCATTTTTATAAGCCAATATTCTAGCGAGTGTCTTTTGGAGACCTTTCAATTTCACTTTTTTCTTGTTTGTAACACAACTCATTAGCGATCTAAGCATATCCACCATGAAGTATAAAACATCATTGGAATTGCGTCTCTCTCTTTTCTTCCTAGATGATTCATGAGAAAAATAGTTAACTTAACTATAAAAGAAACTTGGAAAAGTTAAATCAACACATAGTTGCTCTAACCGCACCGTGGCGCCAAATTGTGTATGCTAAAAAATGGTATAATTGAATTAATAAGAGTTCAAGTGCACACATCCAAATCAATCTATCTATTTTGAGTTTGTTTACTACTCCCTCCGTCCGAAATTGTTTGTCATGATTTTTATTTTTACAGTTAAACTATAAAAATTTTGACTAACATTTTAAGATGTAATTTTTCATCATATTAATATGCAAAAAATTGCAATTTATAATACTTTTCATATAGTTTTAGAATATCTAATGTTTTTTGTTTAAAATATCGAATTAATGTGATCTAATTTAACTTTGAAAATTAGTCAAATTAACTTTCAAAAATCACGACATGGCAAAAAATTCCAGATGAAGGGAGTAGCAGTTAAGACTTAAGTGAGTAAAAGCAAAATAAAAGAGTAGATAATAGATCAATATATATATATATTTCTCTCCGGTCATTTATGTGTTTCTTCCCTTCTCTTCAGGGGTGTAACCACAAGAATCGATTTACCTAGTCTTACCTTCCAACCACACCTTGTCAATTTGCGTCTTTTCTTCTTTATTTCACGTGTAACAGACAAGTTTCACGTTTCACCCAATACTTTCAATACAATTTCAATGTTTATGAACAACCTGTTAATTTAGGAAGATTTGTATAAGAATTGAGAAAAACTGCTAATCTTCACAAATTATGAATTTTTTTATATTTGTGAGAAAATACAATATAAAAAATTTAAATATGTCCAAATAAAATTTCAAACTTCAAACGATTTGTTACTTCTATTTTTGGATATTTTTACACCCTAAATTACTAGAGTTCGTTAACCTGAAGTAAACCGTACTGGTTTATTACCATTCATGCCCCAAAATTTAACAGAAATAGCCTATAAAGGGTTAAAAAAAAAGAAAAAAAAGTAAACGATATAATAAAAGATAGTTTCACTTATCATCCTCTCCGTCGATCACCGACCGACTTTTCTGCCCCCTACTTCCAATCCCCGTATTTGAAAACCTAGAAAAATCAATTTCACTCCACCGCCGCGTCTGCCGGCCCTTCTCCGCCGTGAGGGAACACTTGTGTTGTAGTACAGTTAGAGAGAGAGGAGATGGAGCACCAGGACAACGAATACGATGATGAACACGAGCACGAGGTTTACGGAGGAGAAATACCTGATGAAGAAGGAGAGATGGATGCCGAGTATGACACATCTGCTGCTGCTGAATCTGAGGATGACCCTAATGCTAAGGTTGTTAGCTTTACGGATTTGAATTTGAATGAATTTTGTTTATTTTAATGTCTTTACTGGTATTTTTAGGTGTGTAACCTTGATTTATTTTATTATCTGGTGTCTATAGGAGTTAGAGAATATGAAGAAGAGATTGAAGGAGATTGAGGATGAAGCAGGTGCTCTTCGCGAAATGCAGGCTAAGGTCGAGAAGGAAATGGGCTCTGCACAAGGTTTTACTCATTTGGCAGTATTTTTCAAGTACTTTGCACTACTCACATGTCTGGAAACTCCAATCCTAACTTAAACTAAGAAATACCCCTTGATCCTTGCAGTGCCAAGACAGATACACTCTCATTACACGATATCTTTCTTCTTCTTTTTTGTTCTAGAAAAAGGATTAAATGAATCTGTCACTGATGAGTGGATCAAATTTATGATCTTTGGCCTCATTTTGTTTTGTATTTCTAATATAGTTTATTTGTCCCTGTAAGTAGTGGCCTCTGCTCCCTTTTATAAAAAAGAAAGGAAAAAAATTTAGGGGCTTATAAGGTCTTATGGAGGTGATGGAGAAAGAATGATCATTCTCATGAAAAATATGATGTTATTGTAGAATTCTCCGTTGCAAGAGGTAGAAATGTGAAGGTGGTTAGGTGTTTATGCAGTTGACTGTGTATTAGGCACTGATATAGGTTGTACTGCTAGTGCTGTACAACTCAACTTTACATTGCATTTTCTTTTTGCTCTAGTTGATAACAAACACAGATATTGGTGACATTTTGTCCAATTATTCATTTATACTGCTTCCACTCAATACGTGCAAGAGGTCTGCAGACTAGGCAAGGTAGTTGTCATTCGTGTAGTCACAATCGCTGATTGTTTGCGACCATACTGTTATGTTTCACAGAACAGAATCATCAATTTCAGAATAAATTTTTTTCTTGTTAGTTGGAACTTGTAACGGATCCCTGGAAGTTTAAATAGTACAATAAATAATTGAAGTGAAAAAAAAAATACAAAAAAATCTAAACTGTAACACTTGGTGAGGAAAACTTGATCCAAATGCACAGGTCTATTGCTGGGAAGCATGTTTCAAAGATAGGACAAGAACTCCATTTGTGGTTACTGAATTTTGTGAATCAGCAAAGGAACAATGTTTATATATAGTTATGTTGACTTTGAGTACATTATGTTTGGGTGGGTTGCTTCTATTAAGTTTTTGCTAGAGCTTGATCTGGTTCCTGCGACCTTGAGACTGTAAAGTGTAATCCCTCTGAAATTGTTATAAAGGCACCTTTTTTTTATATAAAGTAAAGGATTTCATTGCAGGGGCATCAGGAAGATGCCAAGTTACAAAGAAATAGACTGTTTGCTGAAGTACAAGAAAGGAAAAAAAAAATACATTTGCGGCACCAGTACATGGAGTCGAAGCTAAAACTACGGAGTTTACAAAGTCTAAAAACATGTCAAGCGCTATTAACACTCAACAGATGTGAGAAAATTCCAACTGAATTTAGCTTTAAGGGAGTAATTAGGAGTTAAGACATCATTAAAGCAGCTGCGATTCCTTCCATTCCATATTGCCCAAAAAAATGACTGCTAGAGTCATCCTCCAAATGTTCTTGATGGATTTGTCAACTGTCCAGAATATCCACTGATGTAAGACTCCTTTATAGACTTAAACATGCTCCAAGTATTGGCGGATCCAGGATTTTGACCAAGGGCGGTGATCATTTTAAAGAAGTGAGCAGCAAAAGATTCCGTTAAACTTGTTCATAAAAAAATTGATCTTAATGTTATGACAAATGAGTTCATAAAAAAAATTAAATCTAAATTTAAGCTAAGTCATCATTAAAAATCAAAGTAACAATATAGTAAATAAAAATTAAAATGCTAGTGCAAATGATATATAAAGGAAGAGAGGGGAAAAAAAGAAGAAGAAGATAATCATCATCTAATTTTGAATAATGAACTAAAGATGATCGGAAAAAATATCTAATTGGAAGTATGAAAATAAGATACTTGTGGTGGAGGATATTTGTATTACTGAGACACATAAGCACACATATGATAAGTATTTTTATTATATAACAAATGTTTTAATAATGAAGAGTATTAGGAAGGAAATTTCAAGAACTAAAGCCTATGATCGTTTTATAGTTGGAAACCTAACTTGTGGTACAAAAAGGCATCGAGAGGAAAAGTTCAGAGCGAGCAGGAATTGAACTCGTGACCTTAAGGAGATTATGAACCCCCCCACCCCCCACAACCCAATTGTGGAGCTAAGCTATTAGGTTCTGTTAAGGGGGTTCAAAGCATAATATATATCAGAAAATAGAAGTTCTGATCTTATATACATTAGTGTAATTTTTCGATGAAGGGGGTCTCCCCCACCTGGATCCAAGAGAGATCATAGAGAAAAAAGAAGAAGTCCTAGTCTCCTAGATATCAGCTGTGATGGGCAATGCAAAAAGAAATGGTTGACACTTTCTAAATTCTGCTTTCAGGGATAGCATCTGTTGACAAGAGTAATTTCTTTCTGCTAAGATTGTCTTTAGTCTGGCATTCATTGTTGTGTTGCAATTGATGGGTAGGTGGTTCCTCTTCTAGAGATATCTTAATGTTATCACAGCACCTACTTACTGATGGCTTTGGACATCAATGACACTTGCCTCTTCAAAAAACAGAAATGGAAACTAAAATAAGTATTTTTCTTCATGAAATTGCACCAGCCACCAAGTGCTGGAAACTGTACAAGTACAAAGATTGACTTTTTCCTTCCTACTATAAGGAATCTGTAAAGTCTGAAGAGTTGAAATGATTTGCACTTTTCAAGTTACACCAAAAGGCTAAAAACTTAAAGCAACTAAATTTTACAATGAGTAGCAATAGCTTTTCCTCCAAAACATCTTGAGTTTCTTCTCTTCCAAATTGTCTACATCATGAATGATAGATCAGTGTACACAATGTCCTGGGTTATTTTACTGTTTGACTACTCCAGTTGCTTATGACCTCCTTAAGATGTTGGTGTGTGCTTTTTTTCTGTTTTAAATATTCAACCGTCAATATGCTTGAAGAGAAGTACAGAAGTTTTCTGATTTAGCAGTTTAGAAAGCTTAAAGATATATTACTGAATAAATCCACAAGATTCACATTTCAAGTCTTAGGCATAAGAAACTCTAGCTTGACCTTAGACAAGTATCAACTAATAACCCTTCTGGCCCAGTGATTTGGGCTTAGGACTTCCACGATGAAGGTCTCAAGTTCAAAACCCCTTGCCAGCGAAAGCAAGGGGTTTGCCTTTTGGGTCGAGCTCATCTCACCAGGTTTGCCTAGTGCGGGTTACCTTTCCTATGTGGTTTGCGAGCTATTGCATAGGAGCGGTTTTTTACCCTGTGCGCACCCAAAGGTAGCGGTTGCGGGTTTCCCTTGTTGTCAAAAAAAAGTATCCGTTAATACAATCTGTTCTTTCTGATGGGTAGACGACTTCAGAATTGTAATCAACTACTATATTTTAACAGATATTGTGCTTAACTAGATAGCTGTGAGGAAGAAATATATGTTTCATGAAGTTTGAAGTATAATTGTAAACCTCAACCTTGTGAGTTTTTTTGAGTCTCAACAATTTGTTTGTTGACGAACTATTCTTGGGAAGGTTTTATATGCTAATTCAAAGCCTCAAAAACTTGTCAAAATTTGATTTTTGTTTTAACTTCTCAATTTGCTTGGTATATTTTTAAAGAGTTGGCATTTGTAGAACTATTACGCATTTCAATTTGGTTGGAAAAGATTGTTTGAGTATGCGACCCATTTTTGGCAAGAGAGAACTAAGTTATGCTACAAAATGATTGGTATTGTATCTCTCTGCTGCAAGTTGTGGTTAGGGAACTCTTGGATGGAATAAAATTTTTGGATGTACTGTATTTAGTCGATGCTTTGTTTAGTGAATCAATGGTTATTGCTGCAATTCTGCATTGGCCTTTTGACTTGAATGGATCTACTCACTCGAGGAGTAAGATGAATATTGCGATGGTAGTGCATGTTGTGGGATAAAGATAGCTACATAGTAGGTGCAGCAACAAGCTAAAGTAGAGGTTGCAAGGATTTTTTTCCTTCACTTGAAGAAGGTGGGATTAGATGGTAGTTGGGTGGAAAAAATTCCTAGAATGAGGCCTTTGACTGTGTTTACAAATGAATATGCGTTAACTTGATCAATCAAGTTTTTTTAAGGTGTCGCAAGATCATGTACCTCCTTGTGTTTTTCGTTTTTATACTCTTAAAGTTAAAGCCTGACTTTCTTCTTTCGAAATTTTTTTACTGCGTCAGTGCATTTCAATTTTTTGATTCTAGTAAGTCTGTTAATATTTTGTTATTTATTGTATTTTCAGAATGTAATCAAATTCTTGTTGATAATTGTTGAAAGCCCTTTAACCCTCTGCAAGCAGAAACAGCTGAAACCCTTCTTAGACCACCAGCATACAAGCCCTTGATTGATCATTTTTGACCGAACTTCTATTTTTGTACTGGTTAAGTAGTAGGAAACTTTTACCGAACTTTTTATGCCCCTTTTGTTAATGAGATAATCAGTAATGAAGATTCCGTTATTGGTTTGGGAAATAAAAAAATTTACATATGCCTCATGTGGCCGAATTTCCTTTTGTAGAATGGGCTTAATTTTTTCACTCTAGCTTTTTTATTTTTGTTTTAGCTGGATTTGTTAACAACAGAAAATCAAATTTAATTATGCATGTTATCCTGGAATTCTACTAAGGCACCTGCAAGAGAATCAATCAAGGACAGTAACTTCTTGGTCCTGATAATGTTATCTCTACAATTTTGAAGCTCATCATGGCTGCAATTTTTTTTTTAATCTCGAACCTCAAGGCGTTAACCAACTTTTGTCTAGCTATTATTGAGAGGCAAATCACTGACTCCATCTGGAGAAAGCTCTGTAGTGGTATGGACGTTTCTCTTCAAACTTTTTTGTTTTATTAATGGAAGAACTAACAAAGGACTAGGTATAACAATGGCTTTCTCTACCCCAAATGACACTGTTTCATCTTCAAAAGTATTTTCAACCTTAACAGCTGACTAAATGCTGCGGGAAGGATCATTTTGGGTTACCTTTTCTTGGTCTTCTCATTAGTTCAAGTGATATATGTGATTGGATCTTCATAAAAAAGAGTTACATGGTTGTAGAAGTGTGTTTCTAGTGCGGTGCCTATAAGTTAAGTATTTTCTTAATCAATGTATAAGACGTACTAAGATTATTTTCTTTGGTCCCATCATTTTCTTAAAGATCTCTAGTTTTTCTTATGGAAACAAATGAAAAGATTGGCTTTCCTCATAAATGTTTGATCTTCTTTCCTAATTGAGAACAAATACCATGTAGTTCCAGATTAGACTCTCTTTTTTGTTGCAAGTTTAGAGTCTTTCTAGACATTCTTCTACATGATTTCCAGGAGTCTGAGTTTGAGGGGTTGTATCTATGATTAGGTTTTTCGAATTTTTCTGGTCACAAAGTTTGTTTAAGTTGCTTCTCAAACTTGGAATTATTTAAACAAGATACCGCTACATGAGTGCCAAATCTGTAATATCTGTTGTTTGGGCCTCATGATTCCAGACCAGGTAGATCTAGTTAGAACAGTAATAGCTATGGAATTTATACAATAACTAGTTTCGGATTTTCTCCTGCATTTCAACGGTGGGACTACTTATTCTTGCATTGTGGAAAAATTGTCATTTGTGAATAGTGATTCCATTCCCCCAGTATTGGTTATGTTGTGAGGGGCTCGTCTAATATAATAGTGTAATACGTCAGTGAATGAATCTTTTTACATAAATCCCAAGTTTATCTTTGGTACATTGTTAGTTTGATGACAGTTATCTACCTGAATAAATAAGTATTTATTGCAATTTTCTTGTAAGTACTTAATATATACTTTAAAGTACTGTTATGCCAAATAAATCCCTACTTGTCTCCTTTCTATTGGTAAATGGCTTTGACCACTTGTCTTACCGGAGAAAATTGATTTCTTCTAAAAGATGCCCGTTACATCTTCTTTTCTTTCACCCTATAAAAAATTAGATGTTCTTGTTGGTTAGCTAAAACTTGGTCTCTAGGTTGGCTTCCTTCATCGGTTCTTCCAATCACCTGTAAGACGAGATATCTTGCAGGAAGATGACTGGAGAAGTTTGCTGCTGTGTACCTAGGCGAACTTTGTGGCCAATCCCAGCACCTATAAGTGGGCTCTTTTTTTTTCCCCCTTTTTGCGCTCTGTTCTTTTAATCTCAGATATATCTAGAAAAAGAAATCTATTTCAAAGTGAAAATGGTGGTTTATTTTTCCCTCTTTCTTTGATTCATTGGTTTCTTTTTGCCTTCCTCCTTTTTTGTGTCTGTTAGCTATATTCATTCTGTTCTCGGCATGATTTTCTAGATCCATCCTCTTTCAGAAATTCTTTTAGGTGCTAATTTCTTCTTTTACACACAGGAACTTGTCATTTTGTCTGGTTTCTTTTTGCCTTTCTCCTTTTCTATGTTTGCTGTATCCTTCCTGTTATCAACATGATTTTGTAGTCATTTTGTCTGGTTTCTTTTTGCCTTTCTCCTTTTCTATGTTTGCTGTATCCTTCCTATTATCAACATGATTTTGTAGATCTAGACCATCCTCGTATAAAATACTTTTAGGTGCTAATTTCTTGTTGGACAGACTAGCTTGTCATTTGACTTGTTAAAGGGAAAAAACTTATATTTGGCCCATGAATTTGGTTACAGTTGATTACTCGTCTGTTTGTTCTAGGATAAAATGTGATACTGGTAGAGTGTATATGGGAAATTAGGCTGCCCCATTGGGTATCTAAAGGGAAAGAAATGAATTAGACCAAACTCGGTCGATAATAAGGTTGGCTGGCTTTAGCTATCCATTAAAACTTATTGTAATTGATTTGTAGCTCGTTTCATGATGATTATATGAGAAACTTAGTGCTATTGGAAGTCTTTATTTTGTTGCTGTAAATGAAGAGCAATGGTAAGCAATGGGATATTACTTATTACGTCATGGGTGAAGCGTCGTTTTTATATAGAGAGGCACAAAGTGATCCCAGGTAGACATGGTTGAGTCTTTGAATCTGCCTATAGAAAGAAAAAGATGGACAAAATCACTAGTATGCTGCTACGATTTTGACATTTTTCATCGTTTTCTTCTTCTTGAGGTTTAACACCTTAATGGAATAAAAAAAAACATCTATTATTTCTGTTGCTCACTTCTTTAGATTTACATCTATCTCTTTTTCCTCTTCAAACAATGAATCTTTCTTCTTCTCTTTGTGTGTGAGCCTTTTCTTGTTGGACATCTTTTTTGCTCCTTTTTTACTCTTCGTACATTTATTTGAGTAATTAATATGCAATTTTACTCCTCTTATTGTTGATTGTTTGTAAATTGGAAATCAATGTGATTGAAGTTATTGATGTATGACCTTGTTGAAATTACATGTTAATGATGTTTAATTTGAATTGTTGGATTAATATAGCCATTATTGTAGACTGGGTGATGATAATTGTGATTTGATATTTTAATTTCTTAGTTCATACTTGTTACATGATCTTGTCAAAGAAATTCATATATGTTATGTGATTTTTTTTGCTTCCATTAATTGGACATTTCCCTCAAAAGAAGTGCAAGTGTTGCTACATGTATACACACCACCCTCCCTAGACCTCACTTGTGGGATTACAAAGGGTTGTCTGTATGCAAGAAGCAACATTAACACTTCTTTTGAGGGAAGCACCCAATTAATGGAAACAGAAAAATCACGTAACATATATGAATTTCTTTGATAAGATCATGTAACATATATGAATTAAGAAGTTAAATATCAAATCACAATTACTATCACCCGATGTACAATAATGACAATATTAATCCAACAATTCAAATTAAACATCATTAACATGGTCATACATTAATAACTTTAATCACATTGTTTTCAATTTGCAAATGATCAACAATAAAAAAAGAATTAAATTGTAACACATACTGCATATTAATTATACTCAAAATATAGCAAAAATTACAACTTAGTGGTAGCTTTCTAAAAGTTGAGTGGAACTTTAGGGTGCTTCTGAAGGTCTCGCAATTCTCGGATGCATAGAAGAGCAGTGAGTGCGTTTCACTTAAGGCTTTGAACTTCTGTTTTTGAAGAGTGTGTGGAATTGCCCCCAAGGCCTAGCGTGAGTGGCAAAAGGTGGAGGATTTGATTAGGTCGCAAGTTCAATCCCCACACCATGCAAAGGGAAGCCCGGTATTTAAGTGGAGAAGGGTAGAGGGGCGGGCCCCTTATCCACTGAGTTGTGATTGGTCCAAAGGCGGCGGGTCACAAATGGATTTTTCGGTTATCAAGAAAAAAAAAGAGTGGAATTTTTTCCCTTTAGTATCAGAGCCCATCCTCCCAAAAAACAAGGGAAATCCAAACAACTTGCTGTGATTTCTTGTCCTAAATGTTATATTTGAAGTGAGGAGATGGACATTGTCAAAATTGCTTATTGGTTATTTGTTGTTCATAAATTGTTCTTATGTGCTTATGTACATGTGTGCAGATCCAACTGCTTCTGCTAGTCAGGCTGAAAAGGAGGAGGTGGATGCACGATCCATATACGTCGGTAATGTGAGTTTTGTCGCCTTTTCCTCAACATATAGATTTGTTTTTTTCCCTACATGACAAGTTTCTACTAATAGCATCATCCTTCTCTTCATAAGGCTTATATTGTGTTAATCTAATTGCAGGAATTAATTTATAGTTCAACCTTATCTGATCATTTGCTTTTGTATTTTAATCCATTGACAGAAACTGCAGATTACTTTATTGCTCAAAAATTGGTTGCCTATAGTTTTTTCCCTTCTATTTTTTCCCCATGCTTACGGGCCCAACATGTTGGTTTATGATGCAATTCTTTTCACAATTATTTTCTGGGTAACACAACTAAAATCATTAGACTAAACTCTGTCAGAGGAACATGTCATCTCTATATACAATATGTGAAATAGATAAATCATCGGAACAACACTTGTATACATCATTATTCATATTAAATGGGGTTCCTTTATCCACAATATGTGCATAATGCAAATTTGAATTCATCATTTCCTTTAAGAATTGTAGTCATCAGCTTAGAAGACAAGCTTTTTATCATTTTATAAACCACCATATGAAGAAGTTTAGGATGAATACCTTGCAAAAGAGAAGTAAATAATAATTAATCTTAATATTGAAATGGATGCCAAACTATTTTTAAAAGTACTCTAGCTCACAAGCACAACATTATTTTTCCAACGTAACAAAGGAGGACTGACAATGCTTTCCGAATTGCAAAACACACTGCTAAAAAAATACAATGTGCAAAACCAATAAGAATTTCAAATGTTTATTTAATTACCAACCAAAAAAGATGATCCAATTGCAGAAAGTGAGGTATATAAGCCTTGCACCTGATAAAACTCCAACCATTGAAAACTCAAAAAATGCTCAAAGTTTGCACTATCACGTGTTTAGTTTCTCTATAATCTAAGAATAAAAATGAACCTGTAAACAAAGCTTTATGCATGACGAAGATCCGTAGGTGAGTAGATTTATCCACCTACAACTAAGTTTCTGCCTCATTCGTGTGCCTCTTATGAGTATGCTCAACTCTTTAAGACTTACTGAAAGTAAAATCATATAGAAAATAGAGACATTAGAACTAATGATTTTTTTTTAAAAATGGTGAATTGATTTTTAGGCTATTGCATGAACTACCTCGGATCTATTGAAATCTTAAATTTTGATACTTTAGACATGGAAACAATTTGATGGTGTATGAATAAGTAAGTCTCACCTCGGACTTCTGTTGTAGACCAACTAATTGCTAGAGAAGTAACTAGAACATGACTCGACCTGTAATCAGCAAGCTAGTCTTCAGTCGTGCTGCACCATTTTATCAAAATAGCAATCTTATTAACTTCATGTACCTTGCAAAAAGAAAGAGAACCTTGTAACAGAAAATTAACAAAAAATAAAAAATAAATATGAAAATCATCCACAATTGAAAGGCTGCAACCAAGAAACTCTTCTACAACATTTAGACTATGGCATGTCATCATTGGCATATTGATAAAAGAAAAAGATTTAAATTAACAAAAGGGTAACTGCATAAATGAAAATGCTGCCAAAGACTTGCCAACATAAGTTGTAAATACCTTTCATTCATCCACCTCAAAGAAAAATTGGATATTTTACATGCTATACAACACAAACCTTTCAAATAAGATATATCCATAACTGAATATGCAGTGTCAGATCATCAATCTATAAAAGGGATGTAAGGCTCAAAAATTCCTGCGAGCAAGCTAGAAAAGGAGAAAGATGACCCAATATACCTTGTGATGGGTCAATATATATAATGATTTCAATAGTATTCTAGATTACAAAAAGCACAATACAGAAAATTAAAATGGAAATGCATGCAGAATGTCACTATAAATTTAAATAATTGTAATTTAGACAGATGAATGCAAACACAATAATTAAGTTTTATATATGTTGTAGTACCCTTAAGACAGAACCATTCGATAAAGGTGCACACACTTTAGCACCACAACACTTATACTAAAGCACCAATTGAGAGAGGTGAAGTGCATAAGCTGGGCTTCATGCATTAATGGATTTAAGCAAGCTTTTACAACATTATCAATAAGGCGAAGAAATATGAAATAATGTCGTAAGTACGGTAATTCAAGAGATTTTGGGGAGAATCAGAAACCTTAACAATACATCATTATTAGTGCACCTTTTACTTTTGAAGCTCATACTAACTATTATACCACTCATTGTTAGTCTTTGAATGTGGCTTGATATTTGCAATGCTATATTCTTAATACTGCTTATGTGACTCAAGCTTTTGGGACCAGATATCTGAAGTGAGGCCACCCCCCATCCCCACCCCCCAAAAATTAAAATATGCTGACCCCCATCTTTTGTGAAAATGCTTAAGAATAATGTCATTTGAGTTTTTTATTTTTTGTTGCGTTTCAACTTCAGGTAGATTATGCCTGCACACCTGAAGAAGTTCAGCAGCATTTCCAGTCCTGTGGCACTGTTAACAGGGTAACTATCCTGACAGACAAGTTTGGCCAGCCCAAAGGTTATGCCTATGTCGAATTCGTTGAAGTGGAGGCTGTCCAAAACGCACTTCTATTGAACGAATCAGAGCTTCATGGGCGGCAGTTGAAGGTCCATAACAATCATCTGAATGATTTCTCAACTCTCTTTCAAGTTTCACCTTCTAGATCTTCAACAACTATGATTTTTTTTTCATGTATAGGTATCTGCCAAGCGGACAAATGTTCCTGGTATGAAGCAATTTCGAGGAAGGCGATTTAATCCTTATGCAGGATACCGCCCTCGACGTGCGTTCGTGCCTGGTGCTCCAGTCTTTCCTCCTTTTGGGTAATTACAATGATGCTATCCTTTGCAGAACCTTTATTTTGGTGTGCCAATATATATATTATGCTTCGACATTCTATTATCTAGTGCTCGAGAGAACCCCCTTTCCTTGGGTCTTCTTCCTACTCTTTTTTGAGAGTCGAGGATTTGAGTTGTATCTCCCAAACTTTTTGTTCCATGGATATTTATGGTTTAGACAGTTTCAGAATGCATGAGTGGTACTGTTTTATTTGTTATATGGGGCAATTTCTTTTTCCTTTCTTTTTTCTCTTCTTTTTATTTTTGTCTGGGTATGGGGGTGCTTAAAATGTGTATGACATGAGCAGTTCATAGTGCAACTTGCCACCCTAGATGCTAGATGAGCTACAACATCATGAAAAAAGGTCAACGGTTTTTCTACGGTACGTGACAAATAGGGTTGGTGGTTTTGCGTAAAGGCTAACATATTTTAAAATATGTGTTGCAAAAGAAAAGGAGAAGGCATACAACCTTGTCTCTGTCAATCTTGATCTTTCTTTGAAGTACAACCTCCCCTTCTCTAGCCCAACCCAATAAGAGAAGGCATAAAATTGTTCACTTACCAAAACAAAGTAGATCTTTGCTTGACCATTCTTCTGGGGCTAGACGTCTTTGTCTGATCTCTAGGATCAGGAGCAAAGTGCTGGAGACAGGGATCAAAGCAGTTTCTGTCCTGACCAATAATATTGTTCTGGCCCTTGTCCACTTTTCGAATTTCATTCAAGTTCCAGTATCCTGTCAGTTGCAGCTTCATGTCATTTATCTATCACTCAATTTCTGAACGAAGTTAAGTTGAATTGTAAGTGGTCCCCCCAACTTGGATTCCACCTATTCTGAATGCCTTATGGGGTCTGGACTTGCCACATAATCTACTTGAACACGCATTTGTTTGATCTGAAATGGTAACTTTTGTGTTTAATGTTCTTTCCAAGGGGTTAGACCTTTCTGTTGGCATTTTGACTAAATATGACCTAAAGTTCTATGTTTCTGGATTAGCAGCTCAGCCACTCGAACTTGTCTAATTTCAAGTTTATCAGTGTGCTTTTATTGATGGAAGGTTCAAGCAGCAGTTCACTGAAATAAACTCCTATGTCTAATCTATGTTACACAATCACAGTTACAGATACCTATATAAAATGCATCACTTGACTGGTTTTTTAAGACATAACATCACAACACTTGCAACACATTCTGTTACCCCTTTTTGTACTGGCAGTACGTGCCAAAATCAGCTGTTTTGTTTTTGTAATTCTAATGCAAATGTTAGCAACAATGCTCCCTGTACTACTGCCAGTAAAACAAAATACAAATTATCCTTCAGAACTGAAAAAATAGGTGTTGCATCACTGAATTGTAAAATGAGAATAATATAGAACTTACTTGTAGGGTATTTGGTTGCAGTAACACATCTCAACTTATATTGGTTCAACATAAGAAGTTTATAAGATTTGTTTAGCTGAATTTATTTCCTATTATCCTGTAAGTTTTCCTGATAGGCTGGTACTGATCTTTTTAGTATCAAAGAGAATTGAAATTGGTTTGAATGCTTTATGCCCTTCAGAACAGAGAGCTGAACTTCCCTAGATTATAATGGAAGAGCAAAATTTTCAGATATTTTTTCATCTGGATTACAGTGTTCATAATCAGCATGCTCTCAAATGTCCTCCTTGACTCTTTATTTATATAAAGCTATAATATAACAGTTAATTTTCTCTTTTGTTTTATGTTCACTGCTTCTCATGTTTCAACTGATGCCTGCATGATGATTACATCAAACATTAGTTAACAATTGTCCTGTTATCATCTTATTTGCAGAAGGGTTCCAAGGTTCAGACGCCCCATCCGCTACAGACCATACTAGTGGATTTTAAGCTAGATTGCTGGCCTTCCCGAGAGAAGCATGGTGCTCGCTTTGTGAAAAAGACGTCTCCTTGTTTTACTCTCTTTGGTTACCTTGGGGAGGGCAAAGGATGTTATAATTCAAATTTCTTGTACCATTTAAGTCATGAGCTGACATAAATTTCAGCTCTGTGGATGATATTTTAGGTTTGTGGGGATAGAGAAGTTGTTTCTGTTGCTGGCTTGCTCAGGTGCTCGCATTTTGGGCAGCAAAAGGAAACAAAATAGATATTTGGTGTAGATGGTTATATTCTCTTCGAACTATGTCCTCTGATTTGATGGGGAAAGAAAAGGTGTGTTTTTAGTTTGATGTTTGTATAATGTGGTTTGGTCACTCTTAAGCTCCTCTCTCCTAAACCTCCTTGTCCCCAACTTCAAATCCTAGTGGCTACACACAATGAGACCAGTGGTGTTTAGCTTTTCAATAGTACTATTTATTTCATATCAGGGTGGATACAATATGTTTTGGTAGAGATGGAGATGAAGATTTTAGTGTCGTAAAGTGTCTCGTGAATAGAAAACGCACGAACATAACAACTAAAGTAACCCAAGTTGGTAATTGCGGTGGCAAATGGAAGGATTGGACCGGATTTGTATGGGTTGAATATGATTTGAGAAAAATTATATGAATTACAATTCATCCAAATATAATATGGACAAATATGGTTTGGACAAAATGGTTCTAACCCATTTAAAGAAATTTGTTTAAAAAAAAATAAATGCACCCCTCCCACATTCCCCCCTTCACCAATTTACTCCTAAAAAAATTTTGTTTTCCAAAAACAATAAAAATATGTTTTTTGTAAAAAAAAAAATAAGAAACTTACCACCTTCGCCCGGGCACCCTCTTACCAAACACACACACAACCTTCCGCCAAAAAAAATTGTTTTTCAATTAAGTTTGAAAATTAATTAAATTTCTAAAAAATTAATATTATTTTTGTATTTTTTAGCACAATTAAGCATTTTGAGTGTGTGAAAGTAAGTGATCTAATATGAATCAACTGGATATTCATATTGTACCCATTTGACCATATTTATAGGGGAAAACTGTATATAATAGCAAACTAATAACCTAAAATAGATGGAATAGTTAGGGTTTGATTTAATTGTGCTCCATAGCAAACGTTAGCTAAAATTTGCCAGCGTCTCTCTCCCAAAAATCTCGCTCACCACTCTCCATTCTCGCTCGCCTCTCTCGCTTTATAAACAGAAGTGTATAATTCTGTTTCTGTTTTGTATAAAGCGAGAGAAAATTGTATGTAGACATGCAAAAATGTATATATTCATGTTATACACTTAATTATACAATTTACAAACATTTTACTTCAAATATTGCAGAGAAAAAGGCCAACGAATTATACAATTGCAGTGAAATACAATTTTCTCTAGTTTTATACAACAGAAGTGTATATATTGTGTTTCTGTTTTTGTATAAAGCGAGAGAAAAACATATATCTTCTTGCTATACACTTATAATTATGCAATATACATACATTTTAATTCGATTCAACTGTATGCAAAGCAAATTATACAATTGCAGCGAATTATACAATTGTATATGTATAGCAAATTATACAGTTTTATATTTGCTATAGCATACAAATATGAATTTTTTATTTGTTATATGTGAAAGTTGCCCTATTTATAGAAACTCTTAAAAATAGTTTGAAGCCCATATTTGACCAATTGAAATAGAGCAATTTACAAAAATGACAACATTTTATAGGGTTATTGAAGTTCAATAGCTATAAATATGTTATTTACTAGAAATGACTACACTTTATGTCAATTTCTAGCTGCATGTTTGTATTAAATTTTTTTTTTTATTTTATCGTTATTATTATTATTTATACAATGCACTAAATAAGGTATGATATGTTACCATAACTTCCAAGTACCAACCATTTATTATGTTCCTAAATAACTTAAATTTCCATTATTAAATTACCAACTAATAATTACATATTGTATGCAAATATGATTGATTCACATAATACAAAAGGTTGTATTTATATTCCTAAATTTAATATATTCACTAAATATTAATCATAAAGGTATTCATAAAATTTTAAATATAAAAGTTTATTCATGCCTTTTCTCATTGTTTTTTTGCATATGTTTTTTATTTTTTATTTTTTATTATTTATACACTAATACAGTTGTAATTACAATATCTAAATAAGAAAAATGTATTACTTGTACAATTAGCATATGAATACTTTGAATTCAAATTGTTGTTTCTATTTATAAATCTTAAAGTATTAATATATCAAGGATACAAGTATTTATAAAAATTTAATCTATTAATACATCAAACAAGGTAAAGCAGTACAATTTCAGCATATGAATACAACAATTTGAAAAATGGATACACTATTGTTAACAAAAAAAATAAATTTACTAATATACTATAATAGAATGTGTATGTATCAAAGTGTGTAAGTATTCGACTATATAAAAAATTTAAAAAACCAACAAAACGTCGATCTATTTTTTGTGAAGTTTTCTATAAAACTTGGGGCTTGACGTTAACTTAGGTATTTATTTATAAAAATATAGTATTGATGTATCCAACTATACTTGTATTGCCTAATCAAATTGGATAAATTACTTATGTATCCAAATATATTTGTACTCACAAATCACCATTTTATTAATATTACAATACAATTATCTATGTATATAAGTATTATTAAATATAAACATCTGACATTTGATTGAACCACAAATATATGTATAAATATAAGTATAATGAATTGAACCACAAAAATCACTCCTGCAATCATACAAAAGGATCTTGAATTGGAAGGAATTGGGGGGAAAATACAAAAAAGAAAATCTATAATATAAGAATATTGATAAAAGAGAAGGTATGAATACATAATTAATTATGAGTTTAATAATAATTTTTCTATTTATTATTTATTTATATTAAACATAAAAAATTGATTATTGATATACAATTAAATTTGCTATTTATTGTATAGTTATAGTCATATAACATAAAAAAAAATTAAACTACAGCTATATTATTTAAATATATATTGAAGTTTGCCATATTATGTAGTTTTTCCATTAAAATATGAGTGATCCAAGCCATTAAATATGATCGAAATGGGCTCATTTTATTAATATGGGTTGAAATTGTCATCCCTACACAGAGGGAAAATCCAAAATTTCGTCAAAAGTATAGTTGAATTGAATTGATCTTCAAATCATCAAATATATGATGTCACAAGTTTGGGATTGAAATCCTCAATTTCCTTGCTCATTTTCAGCATGATATCTCGCACTTCGTGTTCGTGATATCTATATTCAGTTGTGTCTTGAAGATACAATTGAAGCACCTCTTTCTCTGAGATAGGAATTAAATGAAGGTTGCCTCCAAATTTGCCAAAAATTTCTATTCCTTTTTTCGTATTAAGTGAATTATTGATGCATTTTTTATTGTTCAAAGTTCAAGATAAGTATTTGAAGTTTTTCTATGTTTGTCCTTTTCTTTAATGAAGTTTTACATTTTCTGGAAGATAAATACACTACTTAAATAGTTATACTTTTACAAAAGGGTAATATGTGGAAAGTATGGTATAAATTATGTCCATAAATATTTTTTTTAATAGGTGTACACTACTTCATAAATTCACTTGATAAAACTTCGAATGATTATTTTTTGGTAATTAATTTTTTTTTACAAGTGAAGATTATAAATCAGGAAAAAATAGTAGGTATGGACATAAGTTCCATCCTTGCTTTAGCTTAATATTCATATCTAACTAGATAGCTTTTTACATATATATGTTCAAATCATAGAATTTAGTATATAACGGAGGGTATGAGTATCAAACGAGTGGGTTGAGTTGAAATTAAAGATATTAAGATGGATAAAAATAGAAGTTGGGTGGGATCATGACTCGCCTAAGTTTACTTTGGGCTCAAATGAGCTTTAAAATAGGTTGAGTCTTAACTAACCCAATTTGACCCGCTTATTCTCAATAATTTTAATATATTCTTATTCAAGTGTTATAATGACAATTTGAATTTCTAACTTATGAAAATTAAAATAAGTAACAAATGGATAGTTAAATCCTAAGGGCTCATTTGGTGTAAGAGATGTATAAATAGTCTTGGGATAAGAAAATAGTCCTGGCATAAAGTTTAGATGTCTTGTTTGATTGACCTGTTTTGGATAACTTATCCCACCATTTATAGCATAGTGATGGATAAGTTATAACATATACATGGTGGGATAAGTTATCCAAGGATGACTAAACCCAGGATAGTTAGTTAATCCTGGGATTACTAGTTACCGACCAAACGACTCCTAAAAGATATAAAATAGATAGTAATTCATATATTCAATAAAGAGTCTTAAAATATGTCGAAATTGAAGATTAAATTAGGTTCAATCGAGCATTCTCTTAAAATGGGCTAAAACTTGAATGAGTTGAGATTGAACTCAATTTAAATGAGAAACCTAACTACACACCATTTATTATCATATATTTTATATATTTTCCTGTCATTTCAAAAATATCAAAAATCCCCTCTTTTCCTAATATCGTCCCCTTGTTCGAATACATTAATTTGAAATCTCATACACTTGATTTGCTTTCCTTTTTTCAAGCCACAAATCTCGTTGTGGTTACTTATATTAATCTATTTTGAATTTCAAATCTTTTCTCTTTCCAGTTAATGATTTCAAGTTATTCAACAGAGAGATTTCTTTCCACCACTTCAATATTCAATTTCATCTTAAAAAATTATTGAATTTGCTACTACTGGTCTCTTTATTGGAAGGTGGATGAAAAACATAGCTAATGCAGAGAGTTCATCTTGGAGTGCATTTGAAATTGTTTCAAGAATTTCTAATTGCGGTCTTGATACACGTCATTCCATTGGTTTGTTCTTTCAATATTGGGTTTACCCAATCAGTTTGAGAATGATACATCTTCGTTGTTTTCCGTTGATTAGATTGTTGACTTTTTCTCAATCTTTTGATTGTTCATCTTTTTTGATACATATAAGTCCAGGTTTTTAATGTATTTAGTTGATTTTGTTTATTAAGCAAATGTATACTCTCTTCTTTTCAATATTATGATACATTACAATTTATCATGCACAATATATTCTATTCAAATAGTAGTTTTCGTACATAACCTTAGGTAGTATCTATACTCGACGCAAAAATTCTACCAAATATATAATTTATCATCTATCAAGTTATCTACAAATTTCTGCTACATATGGATTCTGCTCTCAAACAAAATAAGTTACATAATAGTAATGTATAATGTACTAATTTTTTAGGCATGATACATAAATTCGAATTTATACTAAATATATCTAATACATAACAATTACAAACAGTAATATATTGATTTCGAACCTAACATCTTATGGGTAACAATTTCTTATTTAATGTATCTAGTAGAAATACAATACTTATAGATCTCTATTTCAGTTGCAATGACTGATTTGAGGTTTACAAATCAATATTTTGACCAACAACAATTTCATCACGCTTGTATCTTTCATACCTCACTTTCACAAATTCTTGAATGTCTCAACAAGATCTACATGTTCATGTTGTATCACTACAATTTGTCGACAAGTTTGATTCAAAAATTATGATTTTTTTTTAAAGAAGAATTTTGGGATCTAAAACATATTACATGTACAACAAACTAGTAATGTATCAATTTATAATTAGTAATGTATCACGAGTTATATATCAATACACAAACTCAAAAATTAAAAACATAGGGTATACTAAACAACTTGAATCAAAATTGGAAGGATATTCGATGAACTTGAAGATTCAAAAGAAAATCGTTTGTCCAACAACAATTCCATCACTTTTGTGTCCTTCATAACTCACCTCGCTAACCCAAAATTTTGACAAAATTTTTTTAATTAAATTTGAAAGATTCCTTTGCTAAACAGGGAAGGAGCAATTTGAAATTTTAAATTTTTTTGCGTTAGATTTGCCTCTATATGATTGAGAGTAAGCAAAAACGTAAGCGTAATTAATGGGTTTTAATAATATTTTCAGATTTTTTTCTCTTTTTAGTTCAACAGAATGATTTTTGTTGTATTAGAATTAATGTATTTGTATGGAGAATTAATGTATCAAAATGATGATTTATGTACCCGGAAGGTACAAATTTTAAGGGATTATTGTAATTAGAAAAAAAGTTGGGATATGATATAATTTACTCTTTACACAATGTGATTTATGTAAGTTATACTTTAAATTATCTTGAGCTTACCCTTAAATTCTAAACAGATTGGACGGATAATCTATAATTGGGCTTAATTTTTACACATTTAACTTAGGATATGTACTACTTCCATGCATCTCTTGAATTTTATGCCTAATGATTGAACTTGATAGTTGCTTTTTTTCCGTGAATGCTCTGTTGTTATGCTCTAACCATAGGTAATATAGTGAATTAGTCATTGCCAATTTATCTACAAGTGTGTTGTTATCTTTATCCTTCATATAGTTGACTGTCCAAAACCCATTTCATTGTGCCTCTGGCAAAGTTAATAATTTACTCCACACTTCTATAGTATAAGAGCATTGAAAGAATATGTAGTTTCGATCCTCATTCATCTGTTGATATAAGAAGCATATAAAGGATTGTATATCTGTATCACATTCTATATATTTAGCCAATCTATTTTTAAGCGCAACCTTTCCATTTATTTCTAGGTACAAAATGAAAAATATCTCATACTACCAAGGAATATATATATATATATATATATATATATATATATATATATATATATATATATATATATATATATATATATATATATATATATATATATATATATATATATATAAACCTTAGGTTTGCCTATGTGACGCCACTACAAATAAGAATTCCCTTTTAAATTTATTAATTTCCAAAACTAGCTTTCCCCTTTTATGAAAAGTTGTAACTTTTGTGAAGAGCTGCGACTTTAATGAAGACTTGTGACTTTTATGAAAAGTTGTAACTTATTTTATGAAGAGTTACGACTTTTATGAAAAGTTGTGACTTTAATGAAGAGTTGGAACTTTCGTGAAAAGTTGTGACTGTGAGTTTTATAAAAGGTTATGACATTTTGAAGGGTTGCAATTTTTTCAAATATGTTTAACCTTTTCGATAAGGCACAATACACTGTGCACGACCCTTTTTTGTCTATAAATGGAGTGATTTTCTTTCATTTTAAAACAACGAAAATTTTAAACCTCCTCTTCTTCTTCATCACAACTAAATATTTGTGTATTTTGTTCATGTTGAGTGGCTCACTGATTCCATTGCTTATGTTAAAGTTCTTGGTGTATATTTTTGCAGTCATTAATTTATGCTTATGTTATTAAGGATAAATGATAAGATGTAATGAATTTCATTTTTCTTTACATTATTAATTTTTGCTATCACATAATATTGTATGTACGAGCATATAGAGTTTTAGTTTTAATGACTGATAAGTTTAAAATATTATGTTATAAGTTCTGCTATATTAAATTTTTGCTTTATAAAAGAGAACCTTAGGCCCGCCTATGTGGCGCCATCACAAACCAGGATTCTCTTTTAACTTATTTATTTACAAAATTAGCTTTCTATTGTGACTTTAACGAAAAGTTATGACTTTTACGAAAAGTTGAGACTTTAACGAAAAGTTACAACTTTTATGAAGAGTTGCAACATAAATAAAGAGTTGCGACTTTTATGAAGCGTTGCAACTTTAATGATGAGTTGTGACTTTTAAGAAAAGTTGCAATTTTAATGAAAAATAGTGACTTTTATGAAAGATTGTGACTTGTCCAAAGAGTTGTGACATTTCCGATAAGGCACAATAAACATTTATTCACACTATCCTTTGTAGTCTATATATAGAGGGATTTCCTCTAATTTTAAAACAACGAAAATTCTGAACTTTTTTTCTGCACAATTAAATATTGTTGTACTTTTCTCCTGTTCAGTGACTCACTGACACCATTGTGTTTGTATCAACACACTGGTGAATAGAATCGTTTTGTTCTGAGGATCTATTCCTTTAAACCTTGGGTACTAGAATGAAATAATTTTCTTAAGAGGACAATGTGCATCAGTGGGCTCGATTTGTTATTCATTTTATTATTCCAGATCCTTGTATGTTTTTTATAGTCATTAATTTGTGTTTATTTACATGTTTTAAACTTTGTTGTATATATTTATACTTTTGATCATTATGTTAAAGTAAATATATGTTAATCAAGAGTTTGAAGTAATCATTAGACTATTGGTGTCATGTAGATTAGAATTCTTAAACTTGTAAAATAAATTACTTTCATCTTTATAGAGTTTTAGTGGCTAAAAGATCCATGGGGATGTCTAAGAAGGGACTTTGAGTGTTCAAAAGTTATGGTGGTTCCACACTACCTTGGTATTTTATTTATTTAACTTTCGATCTTATAGAGGCATCAATCGATTAGTGACATCCAAAAAATAAAGGGATGTAGTGGGATGATAAGATAGTACTCAACCTTAATCATTGGAGGTTCAAGTGTTAGGTTTGAATCAATGAACTACTCCTTAAAGTAGGATTAATCTATATCAATCAAATGTTAAAGAAATAATTATCTTCTTATATATTTAAGAATGAAAGTTCTAAAAAAATAAAGTTTTAACTATATTGATCGAAACATAAACAACAAAATATGTCTTTTGCTATCAAAGTAGTGTTATCGGTTGCGTATGATTTTGAATAAGGGACATGTCAAGACATCATTTAATCTAAATCATTTGAGCAACATACTTTATTTCATTGAACTTGAAGAGTTGTGTTTTTATATTTTAATTAACTTATCAAGTAAACAACTAATTATATAATATGTATAATATTTAGATTTTGTATGTAGAGGCCTTGAATTGGAGAAAAACTTTCACAATTGTGTGTAAAATGCTTGCACCGCTTTATGAAAATACAAATATAGACGGTGAAATAATTACATATCTTTTTTAAAGATTTTGGTGATGAACAACTACAGTAAAATGAAGAATTAATAACAAAATTCATAAAGACTTAGAATCAAAACTTATTCGTTTTAAGATTAAAAAAAAACAATTCTTTTTTTTTTTGATAAAATATTCTTGACAATTTATCGTAGGGTTGTACCCTCTCGAAAATAATTATATTACTAAATGTTCGGAAGTAGATTATTGACGTAATTCATCATCACGTGAACCGCAGATAATTTACATAGTATTAAATATATATGCTTAGAACAAATGATGCAAGATCTATAATGCGAAAGCAATTACACTGATATTGCCCTGCATATTAAGAAGTAATGATCACTTTTATGGGATTAGCATATGCAGATATCTTATTGTCATGGACATAATGAAATAGGAGAAATATTAATTATGGTAAAACTCTTTAGTTAATCAAATAAATTTGAGCCATTAAATTATTTGTATGACACATATTAATATATTTAAAGGGTAATGGAGAAACTGGAGAGATTATGTGCAGGAGAAGAGTCTTCTTCCATATTTTGATGGGGCAATTCAATCTGAACACCAGAAAAGAAATGTGGCAAACTAATTGAGTAAATATCTCAAAACTGTCACTCAATTTTAAAAAAAGTTACATTGTTTAAGTTATTTAGTTTTATTTTGTATCAATAAAATCACTTTGAGTATTTCTTTTTATAAAATCAATTAGTCAAATTTACCATAAAAAGCAATTTAAGTACATTTTACCAGAAATATTTTAAAACTTTGAATCAAACAATTTAATCTTTATATTAATAAAAAAAGTTTAGACATCAAGGTAATATATTACAAACACATGACTACCATCTTATTAACCGGAATTAATACTTAATTTAATAATTAACAATATCATTATGTGAAATTAATAAATATAAACGTAAAAAATAATAATCCAAATTTAGATTAAAGAACATGAAGTTGGGGACGAAGACGACAAAGATAATAGAGTAGTTTTTTCTAAAACTAAAAGTTCCAACACACTTGCTCATTTTGATACTCGAAATCAAACGATTAACAAATGTACTCTCTAAACATAGAGTGTTAATATGTTTTCTCGAAGATAGTGTGACATATGCCACATTCATAACCATTCTATTGTTATTATATTGAATTAAATATTCAGATAATCAAAAGTACCATCATTATGTTGCTAGATTTTATTCAGAAATTCGAAAGTTACATGTTACAACAAACAATATACAAATCTAGTAGGGGTGAAATGAATAATGAAATAATCAAAGCATTCTAGTACAGGCGGAGTAGCCGTCATATGTACTCTTTTAATTAGTCATTTTATCACGTTATCGCGGAAGTATATTGTACCTTTTAAAGTTTTGTTGATCGTAATTTTTTCTAAAAAAATGTCTGATATAAATAATTTTTAAATTTTAAAAGCATTCCATAGATATAAGATCGAATTAAAATGCCTAAGTGAAATATGTGGACATACAATTTATTCAAATCAAATTATTTACAATTTAGAAAATAAATCGACAAAATAAGAAATTTTATGATAATGTTGCTTATAAATATTTTTGTGTTTAGATTATGTTATCGTCTTACTTTTGACTAAGTTATATTATACTTGTGATGTAATGGTATGAACAAGGCTAGACCGCAAATCAATTCGGCCCATTGAAGTGTGGCCCTACCAGGTTGGGGTCGGGTTAATACTTTAATGAGTAAAGCCATAGTTTAGTAGATTGGATTAAGGGGCGGGTTGGGCGGGAGAAATGGGTGTTCGGCCCAACCCTCAACCCATTAAGAAAAGGTAAAATTATTTGGGTGAATATTTTTTAATAAGTAGTTATTGTTCTTAGTGGTATATTTTATTTATTATCTTTTATATCAATACTATAATAAATATGTATCATGTAAAAAGTGAATTATGCATGTATTATTAGTGTTTTATGTTTGTTTGATAAAAAAATAATACAATATATTGCAAGTGTTTTGAAATATGTGATAAATATATTATTCATTAATTAAATTTGTATTATGTGTGATATGTATTATAAACTATATCCTATAATATATATTAACATTGTATCTAAGATTTCTTTGGTCACAAATATATTTGGGAAAACTTGAGAAAAAATTGGGAACTAGTGTTCGGCCATAAAATTTGTTATTACTTGACAAACATTCCAAAGTTCTTTGGAATTTTTTTAAAAATTTCAAACTTTTATATTTTATAAAACACCGTATATGATTTATATTTTTGGACTAGATTTCATTTCTAGTTTATTAATATTATAAAATGAAAAGATAAAATCAATTTATGAATATTTTAATAAATTTTAGAACTTGTAAAATGTAAATATAAATTATATATATATTTTAAAAAAAGTCAAATATCTTTTACAAAAATTTATAGTCAAACACCCAAAAGAAAATATTTGGCAAGTATTTTCGTTTGGCATATGCATTAGAAATTTTCAGATATTTCGTGTGTGGGAACTGCAAAAGAGAGTTGAGAACAAGGAGATGATTTAGTTAGGGTTTAGCAAATGGATTCTACATCAAATCCAGACACCCATGAATCATGTATGCAATATCTACTGTTTCCTCAAATGAATTTGCACTGCAGGCAGAAAAGTGGCTATCAAGATCCGGATGATGGGCGCCAACGTTTCTTACTGGAACTTGAAATTCGTTCATGCCTCGTTAACCCAACTTATATTCCACTGTATCTATCTATTCCCTTCTGCTATTTAAACATGATAATTTCTGGGTATTTCTCAAAAGGACCGATTATTGTTAGTTTTATGTTATATATGTTGTTGGATGGTTCATTCTTCTTTATTATGTTTCAAGTGTGTGATGTGTTTCAATAGGACACAAGTCAAATTTGGGTGCAAAATCTTCAATTTTCCTATTCCTTTGTGATTTATTTTTTGTGCTTGACTTTGTATTGATGCTGATTTGGCTTAGAATAGATATTTTGAAGGTTAAAATTTTATTGGGTACTTTAAATACCTTCAATACTGGCAATGAGTTGAGTACATAAAGTTTATTACGTAACTTTTTAGATGTAGTTGGATTTTATGCTTTATTTGGTTAATGGTCCCTGTTCCTTCTCTGTTTGCTGTTGACTATAGGTAACTAACTGTTTTTGTCTTCCCTTTTTGATGTCAACACAGGTATCCACACTGCCTGTTCTTTCTTGAGCTTCTCCAAAATCCATCATTTCTTAATGCAATTGCACCAAGTTCTGTTCCTCCTGCATCACTACCATCAAGTGTAGCCCCTGCAGCCTCTCCAACTCCTGCTCCTACACCTGTTACAGCTGCAGCTCTTTTCCGATGAAGTATGCCATCCCTCCTGGATTTGGTCTTGCTAAAACTGACCTAAGGAATGCTTCTGTTGATCAAAGAAAGAGAAAGTATTCTCTCGTCTTTTACTTTTCTCTAACTGTGAAAACGTTGTCTAAGCTTGTTGCTGCATGCTCCCTCTTGTTATGTTTTCGTATTTCAGGGTTAGATATATTAACTTGATCTTTCTAATTAAGTTAATGACTTGGTGAAAATTTGGTTTTAGCAGGAAAGACGGATTCTTTTACTCATAACACAGACATCCAACCAATAGATTCATGAATTAAGGTAATACATTTTGCACCCCATGATTTCATTTTCAGAATTAGTGTTGCAGTTCCCTATTTGGCAAATGCATTTTTGAAGTCATATTATGAGTGATTTTTTTTATCGAATTTTAGAGTGCTGCCCAAGTCTCAAGCACTATCAATGACCTGTAATTTCTTTCTTATGCCAGAAAATATAGTGCTTAAGTTTTGTGAGAGTTCAACCACACATTTTTGTTAGGTTCTCTGGGATCAAATTTATAGTAAATTTTTTTTTGTTTTCCTGAAACCAAGTAACCAAAACATGAAGGATGCAGCCTACTTGTCACCTCTTCTAGGGTTATCAATGGAGTGAAGAAGTTATTCCAATCACCATATTAACTTGTGAACTTTAAATTTTGATGAAAAATGAAGGATTAGCTTCTCCAATGTGTACAGGGTTTAGGAATATTTGCCTATCATCTATGGTAAATGGGTGGAGTGTTTTCCACCACGACCAAACATTTAGTGTCATGATGCCGCTCAGATCTTATGATTATTTTTTCACTCTATCAATGGTACATGACCTAAGTTGGAACCTAGTTGTTTTTATCTAACATGTATTGTCATTCTTGTTGCAAAGTCGAATCTTTAGAGTGTGATGAATCACAACTGCTATATTGGAAGGCAGCTAATAAATAGTTAATGAGACCATAATAAAAATGCAAAAAAATTAACGAGGTTCTCAAAGTTTTTTTTTTTGCCTAGTAATTAACCAAAATTTATTTGAGTCCATAAGAATACAAGTGAAATACTATAAGGGAGAAAGATGACTCAAATGCCTTAAAAAATGAGAAGGCAAGTGAGAAATGTGTCACAAATGAACAACTAACTACATGTTTATAGGAAATGAATTCTTCCTCTTAATGTCATCAATGATATCACTAGAATGCAAATGTCAAGATTAATGGTTTTCCAAAATTTCTACTACAAGTTTAATACCTTGACATTTTGTGCCAATGAAAAATTATCTTCCTTCCAAATATTCACACTAGTTCATATAAAATTTTGTCAAATTTAACAAATTGGTACCAGAGTAACCACACAGCACACACAGATACAACTCTGATACCAATTGTAAGCTAATAAATAGTATTTATAGTAGAAATGGAAGACAAGATAATGATGAGTCCATGTCGGGTGTCAGTAATACGTCATCATTGACATCTTTTCTTATGACACGAGTTTTGTCAAATGTGAAATTTGCAGTTAAATTTTTTTGTTGGATTTATCTTTCTTTTAGTTGGATTTGTTGAATGCAACAGAAAAATTGATTTGATTATGCATGTTATTCTGGAATTCTCCCTAGGAACCTATGAGAGAATCAATTATGGGCAGAAACTTTTTGGTTCTGATAATGTGATCACCATAATTTAGAAGCTCAATATGGGTGTTGATTAATTTTATTCCCAAACCTCAAGGTGTTAACCAGCTTCTAATGCTATTAAAGAGAGGCATATCAATGACTCCATCAGGAGAAAGCTCTGTAGTTGCAAAAATATGTCCAGTATAAAAGAATATAATTATTGCTTGAAACGTGAAAAGAGCAAACAAAGGACATTGTACAACAACAGCTTTCTGTTATCCCAAATGGCATGTGTCTGTTTCACCTTCAAAAGTCTTTTCAACCTGAACATCTGGCTAAATGCTGCTGGAAGGATCATTTTAGGTTACCTTTTCTTGGTCTTTTCATTAGTCAAGTGATATATGTGCTTAGATCTTCACAAAAAAGAGTTACATGGTTGGAGAAGTGTGTTTCTACTTCCTAATGCTACTATATTAAGTATTTTCCTAATCAATCTATAAGATGTACTAAGATTATTTTCTTTGGTTTAGGGCCATCTAGTTCCTGGTTTAGCATTGGAAGGACTTTAAATTTTTTTCTTCTTTTTGTAGATATGGTTTTCCAGTACTTAGGAGTACTGACTGAAATACAATGTTACCAGTGTAAGAAATGATTATTTTGCTTTGGTTCCATCATTTTAGATCTCTAGAATTTCTTATAGAAACAAATGAAAAGAGTGGCTTTCCTCATTAATGCTTGATCTTCTTTCCTAATTGAGAATAAATTCCACGTAGCTTCAGATTAGTCTCTCTTTCTATTGCAAGTTTAGAGTGTTTCTAGACGTTCTTTTACACAATTTCCAGGAGTCTGAGGGGTTGTATCTATGATTGAGTTTTTCAAATCTTTCTTGTCATGAAGTTTGTTTTAGTTGTTTCTTACTACGAAACTCAGAGTTCTTTTCTTCTCAAACTTGGGATTATCTAAATGAGATACGGGATACCATTAGACGAATGCCGAAACTGCAATTTTTGTTGTTTGGGACTCATGATTCCTGACTAGGTAGATCTAGTTAGCACCATCATTGCTATGAAATTTTTACAATAACTAGTTTCAGATTTTCTCCTGCATTTCAATGGAGGGACTATTTTTTCTTGCATTTGTTGAAAAATTGTCATTTGTGTACAGAAATTCCATTTCTCCGGTATTATTTGGCTAATGTGAAATACATTAGTGTGAATCTCTTTACATAAATGCCTAGTTTATCTTCCGGTACATAAGTTATCTATTTGAATTAATAAGTGTTTATTGCAATTTTCTGGTGTGTCCTTGATATTCTTTGGAGCTTTCATACCTAATTAATTTCGATGTGTCTCCTTTCTATTGCTAAATGGATTTGACCACTTGTCTTCTTCGGAGAAGTTAGATTTTTTTTCTAAAAGGTTCCGCCGTTACATCTTCATTTCTGTCCCCTATTTAAATTAGATTTTCTTCTGGGTTAAGCTAAATCTTCTTCTCTAGGTTGGCTTTCTTCATCTGTTCCTCCAATCACCATTAAGACAAGGTATCTTGAAGGAAGATGACTGGAGAAGTTCGCTGCTTTGAACCTAGGCGATCTTTGTGGCCGATTCCAGCACCTAAGAGTGAGCTTTTTTTCTTTCCCTTTTTGCGCTCTGTCCTTTTAATCTCAGATATATGTAGAAGAAGAAATCTATTTCTAGGTGACAATGGTTGTTTGTTTGTTCCTCTTTCTTTGATTATTGGTTTCTCTTCCTCCTTTTTAATGTCTGCTAGCTATATCCATCCTGTAATCGAGATGATTGTCTAGATGTCATCCACTTTTAGAAATTCCTTTAGTTACTAATTTTTTCTTGGACACACTGTAGCTTGTCATTTTCTCCGGTTTCTTTTTACCTTTCTACTTTTTTGTGTTTGCTATGTCCTTCCTGTAATCATAATGATTTTCTAGATCTACAAAATCCTTGTATGATAATACTTTTAGGTACTTATTTCTTGTTGGACAGACTAGCTTGTCATTTAACTTGTCAAAGGAAAAAAAAACTATTATTTGGCCCATGAATTTGGTTATAGTTAATTACTCATCTGTTTCTTGTAGATAAAATGTGATTCTGGTCGAGTGTAAATGTGAAATTGGCTAAAAATCAATTGGGTTCTCGAAAAAACTGAATTAGACCAAATGGTGGTTGACAATAAGTGACACATTTGGCTTGCATTAGCTGTCCATTAAAATTAGGAAAATGGGGAAAAGGAGGACCCTTTTATTATAACTAATGATATTAATTTGTCACTAGTTTCATGATGATTATATGAGAAATTCAATATTATTGGAAGTCAGTATTTTGTTGCTTTACGTGACGAGTACTGTTAGGCAATGGGTTATCCCCTCAAGGGTGAAGCATTGTTTCTATCTATAGAGGCATAGAGTGATCGCAGCAAGAAGCCGTTGAGTCTTTGAATCTGACTATAGGAAGAAAAGAATAACAAAGATAATTAAACTAGTCTGTTGCTACGCTCTTAAGATTTTTCATTGTTTTCTTCTTCTCGAGGTATAATATCTGCTCTACCGTTGTGATGGATTTAAAAATAACATTTACTCTTTCATCACAGCAGTAGAGCAGGTGTTAAACCTTGAGAAGAAGAAAACGATGAAAAATCTTAAGAGCGTAGTAGCATACTAGTTTCCTTATATTTGTCTATTCTTTTCCATAGTCAGACTCAACTGCTTCTAGTTGTGATCACTCTGTGCCTCTATATATAGAAACAATGTTTCACCCACGAGGGATAACCCATTGCCTACAGGTACTCGTCACATTAAGCAACAAAATATTGACTTCCAATAATACTGAATTTCTCATATACACAGCCTTACCCCTTTCTAACCTCAAGAGAGGGGTAGGGCTGCGTTCACACCACTCTCCCCGGACTACACTAGGTATGTGTGTGTGTATATATATAATAGAAAGAGAGAGAAGGAAACACAAGTTAATGGTAGCTTTTTAATAACGTGAGTGAAACTTTAGGGTGCTTCAGAAGGTCTCTCAATTATCTGACACTTAGAAGAGGAGTGAATGCGTTTAAGTTATCTTAGGTTTTGGACTTCTGTTTTTTAATAGAGTGTCTTTCTTTGTGTGTGTGAGGAATCTTTTCCTTTGATAGCAAACCCCATCCTCCCAGAAAACAAGGGAAATCCAAACAATCTTATGTGATTTCTTGTCTTAAATGTAAGCAAGGTGATAGACCGCTTATGGGGTATTTGGTTGTTCATAATTGTGCTTATGTGCAGATCCAACTGCTTCTTCTACTCAGGATGAAAAGGAGGAGGTGGATTCGCGATCCATATATGTCGGTAATGTGAGATTTGTCGCCTTTACCTCAACATGTTAATTTGTTTTTCCCTACGTGACATGTTTCTACTAATTGCATCATCCTGCTCTTCATAAGACTTGTATTGTGTTAATCACTGACAGGAATTAATTTATCATTCAGCCTTATCTGTTTATTTGCTTTCACATTTTAATCCAATGTAACTGCAGATTGCTTTATTGCTCAAAAATTTGTTGCCTGTAGTTTTTCCCCCCTTCTATTTTATATTATTTTTTATTCTTCAACACTGTAGACGCAACTTTAACATGAACTCACCTAGAAAGCAATAATAGTGTTCAACTTTCTAGAACAAAACTTATTTTGCGTATCAGTTGTCTAATTGCTGTACTTTTAGATTATTATTTTTTCATTATGGACCCAGAAAATTGGTTCGTTGCTTTTTTACTGTTGTTTTCTGTTTTACTTTCTCAGCTTTGCTCTTGTAGCCTTAGCTTGCAATTGGTTGTGTGCAGAAGAATGTATACTTGGGATAAGTTTGTTCAGAAATACATGACAGGATAGGGAAGCTTCGTAGGTTGCTCGGTCTGGATGTTCCATTTATGGGATTAGTTGCTGCATTTTGCCACTAGGTTGAGTAGCTGTATTGATAGAAGCTAACCTCACATTAAATCACGAACTAGCAAAATAACAAGATATTGTTCCTTGCACGTATTACCAAAGTAACACCATATTGTATTAGTAAAAGACATTTAAGGCACCCCTCATTGTTAGTCTTTGGATGTGGTTTGATATTTGTAACACTATCTGAAATGAGGCCAGCCGAAGACCCCCATCCCACAAAAAAAATGCTGACCCATCTCTTGTGAAAATGCTTAGCGTAACTGTCATTTGAATTGTTTTTTTGTTTTGTGTTATTTTTTTGCATTTCAACTTCAGGTTGATTATGCTTGCAAGCCTGGGGAAGTGCAGCAGCACTTTCAAGTGTGTGGCACTGTTAACAGGGTAACTATCCTGACTGACAAGCTTGGCCGGCCAAAAGGCTTTGCGTATGTGGAGTTCTTTGAAAGGGAGTCTGTTAAGAATGCACTTCTGCTGAACGAATCAGAGCTTCTCGGGCGGAAGTTGAAGGTCCATAACAATCATCTTGATGATTTACCGACTCTGTTTCACCTTCTAGACCTTCTACTACTATGTTCTTTTGTTATGTATAGGTATCTGCCAAGCGGACAAATGTTCCTGGTATGAATCAATTTCGAGGAGGGCGATTTAATCCTTATGCTGGATTCCGTCCTCGACGTGCGTTTGTGCCTGGTGCTCCAGTCATTCCACCTTTTGGGTAATTAACAATGACGCTATCCTCTGCAGAACCTTATTTTGGTGATATATATATACATATATATATATATAATAGATATAGATATTTTCTTTTACAACACATTTTGATAGATACTTTTAGCTTTTTCCTCAAATATAAAACCACCAGCCCTACTCGTAACATATTGTCGAAACTTCCTTGACCTTTTTTCATGATTTTGTAGCTCATCTAGCATCTAGGGTGGCAAGTTGTACTATGAACTGCTTATTCTGAAAAGGTATGGAGGTGCTTAAAAGGTATATCAAGATATGAGCAGTTCATAGTACAACTTGCCACCCTAGATGCTCGATGAGCTACAAAAAATTATGAAAAAAGGTCAAGGACTTTCCGACAGTATGTGACTAGTAGGGTCAGTGGTTTTGTATTTGGGGAAAAGGCTAAAAATGTGTTGCAAAAGAAAAGTAAAAGGCTTACAACTTTGTCTCTGTCAATCATGATCTATTTTTGAAGTACAACCTCCCCTTCTCTACCCCAACCCAAAAAGAAGAGGTATCAAATTGTTTACTTGTCGAAAACAAAGTGGGTTTTTGCTTGACCATTCTTTTGGGGCTAGACATCTTTGTCTGATCTCTAGTATCACTGTATCAGGAGCAAAGAGGTTCTGGGGAAAAATAGCTCAGAGTAGTTTCCGGCCTACCAATAATATTATCCTGGCCTTTGTTACTTCAACAAACATTGGGCTAAAGCTTAGGTTATCCCCCCCTTACTCTTCGAATTTCATTCAAGTACCAGTATTTTTTTTTTAATTAAGTTAAAGTTGTATTCTTCAGCATTAAGGGTATGCTGGCTACCTCCAAAAAATTACAAGCTAAAACCATAATTACATTGATCCTAGGAAATCTACCAACTGTTCTGCTACTTCTATACCCTCTTCTTTACACCAAAAAAACATGTTAATGCAATTTTCTTTAACTTTCTGCATAGTGTTAGTAATATTCTCATGACACCTAAGATTTCTTTCTCTCCAAATAGCCCACCAGACACAAGCTGGTACTATAGACCACCATTTTTTTTGTGTTCTGGCATCACCCAAGGCTCTTGAGAAATGCTGTAGATCATGCTCCACTTTAAGTACCAGTATTTTGTTAGTTGCAACTTCATATATTTATCTATCACTCCATTTCTGAAGGAAGTCTAGTTGAATATTGATTGGTTCCCAACTTGGATACCGCCTACTCTGATCCCTTATGGGATCTGCACTTTCCTCATAATCTGCTTCAATGCATGTTTGTTTGACCTACACTGTTGCCCCTGCCTAGCAGTAGTTCAGAGCTTCCTGCCTTCCTAATAAATGGAATCTTGCGTTGTCTTTGGTTGGCTGGGTTTCTAGGCTTACTTCCTCTAAACGAAGTAGAATGTTGGGTTTCTCGTAAAGCCAGAGCATGTGCCATGGTAATTGTGTTGATCTGAAATGGTAACTTTTGTGTTTAATGTTCTTTCGAAGGGGTTACTTCTTTCTGTTACTATTTTGATTGAATATGACCTAAAGTCCTACACTTCTGGATTAGCAGCTCATCTACTTGAACTTGTCTATTTTCAAGTTCATCAGTGTGCTTCAGAAGATGAACCTATAGTCAAGTCTTATTGATGGAAGGGTCTAGTCAGCACTTCACTGAAATATGTTTAATCTATTTTACACATTCACAGTTACATATACCTATCTAAAAGGCATCACGGGACTTTTTTTAAGACGTTGCATCACAGCACTTGCAATGCATTCCGCGGACCCTTTTTGTACTGGAAGTACGTGCCAAAATCAGCTGTTTTTTTATTGTAACACTAATGCAAATGTTGGCAACAATGCTCCCTGTACTACTACCAGTTAAGTAATACAAAGTAAACCTTCAGAACTCCAAAATTAGGTGTTGCATCACTAAACTGTTATATGAGAATAATATAAAACTTACTTGTAGGGTATTTTGTTGTAGTAACACATGTCAACTTATATTGGTCCAACATAAGTTTATCATAAGATTTGTTTAGTTGAATTTATTTCCTATTATCCCATACGTATTGCTGATAGGCTGGTACTACTCTTTTTAATATCAAAGAGAACTGAAATTGGTTTGAATGCTTTATGCCCTTCAAAACAGAGAGCTGAACTTCCCTAGATTTTAATGGAAGAGTAAATTTTCAGATATTTGCCACATATTCTACTTCAACACATGTTTGTTTGGCCTACACTGTTGCCCCTACATGAGCAGTAGTTCAGTGCTTCCTGCCTCCCAAATAAAATGGAATCTTGTGTTGTCTTTGGTTGGCTAGGTTTCTAGGCTTACACTTCCTTTAAACGAAGTAGGATTTTGGGTTTCTCGTAAAGCCAGAGCATGTGTCATGGTAATTGTGTTGATCTGAAATGGTAACTATTGTGTTTAATGTTCTTTCGAAGGGGTTACTTCTTTCTGTTGGTATTTTGACTAAATATGTCCTAAGCTTCTGGATTAGCAGCTCAGCTACTTGAACTAGTCTATTTTCAAGTTTATCAGTGTGCTACGGAAGATGAGCCTAGAGTCTCGTCTTATGATGGAAGGGTCTAGTCAGCAGTTCACTGAAATAAACTAGATGACTCCTATGTCTAATCTATTTTACACAATCACAGTTACCTATACCTATCTAAAATGCATCACTTGACTTTTTTTTAAGACGTTGCATCACAACACTAGCAATGCATTCCGCGGCCGACTTTTTGTACTAGTCGTATGTGCCAAAATCAGCTGTTTTGTTTTTGCAACACTAATGCAAATGTTGGCAACAATGCTCCCTGTACTACTACCAGTTAAGTAATACAAATTAAACCTTCAGAACTCCAAAAATAGGTGTTGTATCACTTAACTGTTAAAATGAGGATAATTTAAAACTTACTTGTTGGGTATTTTGTTGCAGTAACACATGTCAACTTATATTGGTCCAACATAAGTTTTTTATAAGATTTGTTGAGTTGGATTTATTTCCTATTATCCTAACGAGTTCCCGATAGGCTGGTACTAATCGTTTTAATATCAAAGTGAACTTAAATTGGTGGGAATGCTTTTTATGCCCTTCAACAGAGAGCTGAACTTCCCTAGATTTAATGGAAGAATAAATTTTCAGATATTTGTTCATCTGGATTACAGTGTTCCTTCCTAAGTTGTCCTCCTTGACTCTTCACTTTTATAAGCTATAACTTAACAGTTGTGCAAATTTTACTCTCTTGTTTGATGTTCACTTTCGTTGTCATGTTTTGTCTTGACATAATTCAAGCTGATGCCTGCTTGATGATTACATCAAACTTTAGTTAACAAGTATTGTGTTGTCATCTTGTTTGCAGAAGGGTTCCAAGGTTCAGACGGTCCATCCGCTACAGGCCATACTAGTGAATTTTAAGCTGGATTGCAGCCTTCCCTAGAGAAGCATGGAGCTCGCTTTGTGAAAAGGGCATCTCCTTGTTTTACTCTCTTTGGTTGAGGGCAAAGGATGTTCTAATTCAAATAAGTCATTAGCTGACATAAATTTCAACTCTGTGGATGATGTTTTAGGTTTCTGGGGATTGAGAATTTTTTTCTTTGCTAGCTTGCTCAGATGCTTGCATTTTGGGCAGCAAATGGAAAAGACAAATAAAATAGACAGTTTGTTGATAGATGGTTTGAATTATGTATGGTTGTGGTTTGGTCACTCTTAAGCTCCCCTCTCCTGAACCTCCTTATCCCCAACTTCAAATCCTAATAGCTACATGCAATAAGACCAATGGTGTTTAATTTTCTTAAAGAACTATTTATTACTCCATGTTAGGGTAGATACAAAATGCTTTGGTATAGACAGAGATGAAGATTTTGTAGTGTATGGTAAAAAGCGTCTTGTTAATAGGAAAAAGCATGAACATACCAATTGAAGTAGTCCAAGTTGGTAATTGCATAAAAGGGGAAAGAAATCTAAAGCTTTAGAAAACTTCATAAAACACTTCATATAATTTTATCTCTCTTCTGCAGAATATCAATAGTTGATCTCTAAAGCCTAGTGGCAATATCCTTTAATTCTTGTCAAATACTACATTGCTAACATAAATAGATAAGTGGGACATTGAATCACCTAGTCTTACCCCTCTACTTGCTTTAAATTAGTGTTGTACCTGAATAAATATTTGATTAATGGTAACATATTACATTATTCAGTTGATGACTTTAGTTGTCATTTTGAGTTCCATAATATCAACTCTATGAACGTCCATTTCAGAGAATCATATGTTTTCTCCATAACAATTTTCATCATACATCTTTTAGAAATTTTATGTCTCTCATAACCCTTTTACAATTTTATGACTCAATATAATATTGCCATTCAAAAAAATTCCCAGTACAAATGTTGATTGGTTAGGATCCACTACTCTCCATGATCACTTTAGATATAATTTTGTATATTGCTGAGCAGCATGAAATTGACATGCACCTATGGTTGAATTTTTCACCTCAGGACTCAAGTATGAATGTTACTGCAGTGTAATAGATAGGTTGGCCTATCTCAAAGAAGTTTAGAAAAAACATTTAAGTCATTTTTGTGGAGTTTTTAGATTACTAATGTCATGTAGAGTTATTTCCATTTCTATCTTTTCTATTGGAGCTGTTGACTGAAGTTGATGAGATTTAGCATTTCTTCCCTCCTCGTTATATTGGTATCTACATTTGGTAAACAAGTAACAACATGTCCAAATAGAAATTCAATGCATATCTTTCCCTGATAGAAATTCAGTGCCTTGTAAATATCTTCATGAGTAATACCTGCAACAGCATTCTATATTCCACGCGAGCAAAGAAGTATCCTATATTAGCATCACCTAGGTCCAACCGTTGCTTCATAGAGTGTTGCCTCATAAAACTTTTCTCAGTCGAACTCGATTTCTTCTCAATTTGTTTCTTTTCTTGCTATTAACATACCTCATACTATGGTCTTTTCTACTTGATAAACTTGTCATTTGGTGTGCTGGATCTTGTTCTTCACCTCTTTAAATTTAGTATTATTCAACTTTTTAAGTGCAGTTTTCTCACCTTTTTGAAATTGCACCAGACTGACATCTTTTATGTTCTTGCTAAACTTTGATTAACTAGTTGAAGAGTAATCTGTAATGCAATTAAAAAACCAAAATACTTGTAAGCATTCTAAATTAACTTGGAGGGGCATGATCACACATTTTTGCTATTAAGATATTTACCTACATAACTAACATATGAACCATTCTTTCTAATCCTGATAAAAGATACATGTGTGTTCATTCTCCAAGTGTATGAACCCCCCAACTATTTTCATATCATTCATCCCAACATATCTAACAAAAATTTATTAAAATTTTGGACTCGTATATTTTGTTACGGGCTGCTTTCAGTCTATCCTTTATCTTTACTATTGCATTATAATACCCCATACACATTATTATTATTAACAACCAAGTCCTCGAATTCTTTTAGAGTTTTAGTATGTAACTCATACATCACATTAAAATATAAATTCTAGCGAACTACAATTATGTGTTACTTTAAATTATATACTGATCACACTTATTCTCCACAACACACTCTACATACTAAAGATCCCGCAATACTCAAATCCTACCTTGCAATCGAAGACATAGTTCTCCTACTACCATATTTAAATTTAGAGATATTATCGAATTTTCAACTACACACTTATTCTTTATAGAGGTCTTATCACTCCCCTGAACTTTTTAAAACTAAAATATCTAGTGCCCTATAAATTCACGCCCAGATTTGTATTAGGCAGTGGTCTACACGCGCTGCCATGTAATATTTACTCTTTTTTTGTAAAACAAATTAATTATTCTTTTATATTTATTTTTTTTGCTTTTTATATTCATCTTATCCTTTACTCTTTCTTTTTCATTCCTCCATTTTTTTTTATTTGAAGCTTTTCTAAATTTGACGACTACCGCATCTTCAACCTTCATCGTAATTTTAAACACTCGGAAATCTCGTTCTAAAAACTCTATCACTGATATTGTTTCTTTTTCCGCTATTATAACATTTCTCAAAGATTGATAAAAGAAACTAAATTGATGTTTACAACAATTTCAATAAGTGGATCTTCTTCATCAAAGGATTCAAAATTCGTGTGCGTATCTCTCCACATTGTTGAGCATTGGGTCTGATTCATTCATACAACGCTTATTCGAGTTTTCATTTGACATTTTTTATGAACTTTGAGAAAATTAAAAATTCAAATTACGGAACTAAATAAGAAATTAGAGCAGATTACGAACCATTAATTCAAGATTTGAAATAGAAATGAACATTAACAATTAAATCCTACTTAATTTTGAGAGGAAATTGTGATTTTTTTACAAAAGGAACAAGGATTAATGGTGTGGAAGAAGAAACAATGGGTTTTTTAAAGGTGGGAAAATGACCAGTGGAGAAGAAAAAAATTTTCGTCAAATTTTTGCTTCTGACGCGCCTAGAGGCGGTGACAACACCTCCCATGACAGGTCAGCACTTAGGTATGTAGAAAATAGAACAATATAAAGTTTAGATGGGTAATGGGACACTCGTAAAGTTAGAATATGTAGTTGAGATTTCGCGTATAGATTGGAGAAATTTCAAATCATTTTCTCTTAAATTTATAATGTTTTTCTCATTGTTTTCAAAAGTAATATAAATTTAAAAATTGAATTTTCACTTGAGGTTTATAAATTTGAGTTTAATTTATTTTTATTATTTAACATAATTTTTAATATTATAAAATGGTGATATATATATATATATATACGAATATTTTTATAAATTTTAAAACTTATAAGTGAATTATATATTTTTTTAAAAAAGTCAAATACCTTTAAAAATATTTTTAGTCAAACACCCAAAAATATTTGGGAAGTATGTGCTAGCATAATGTATTTTCGTTTGGCATGTGCATTAGAAATTTTCAGATATATTTCGTGTGTGGGAACTGCAAAAGAGAGTTGAGAACAAGGAGATGATTCAGTTAGGGTTTAGCAAATGGATTCTACATCAAATCCAGACACCCATGAATCATGTATGCAATATCTACTGTTTCCTCAAATGAATTGGCATCTTCCCAATCCCAGAATAATCAATTGTTTTTTCTGTTTCAATCTGCAGGCAGAAAAGTGGCTATCAAGATCCGGATGATGGGCGCCAACGTTTCTTACTGGAACTTGAAATTCGTTCATGCCTCATTAACCCAACTTATATTCCACTGTATCTATCTATTCCCTTCTGCTATTTAAACATGATAATTTCTGGGTATTTCTCAAAAGGACCGATTATTGTTAGTTTTATGTTATATATGTTGTTGGATGGTTCATTCTTCTTTATTATGTTTCAAGTGTGTGATGTGTTTCAATAGGACACAAGTCAAATTTGGGTGCAAAATCTTCAATTTTCCTATTCCTTTGTGATTTATTTTTTGTGCTTGACTTTGTATTGATGCTGATTTGGCTTAGAATAGATATTTTGAAGATTTAGCTTTTATTGGGTACTTGAAATACCTTCAATACTGGCAATGAGCTGAGTACATAAAGTTTATTACGTAACTTTTTTGATGTAGCTGAATTTTATGCTTTATTTGGTTGATGGTCCTTGTTCCTTCTCTGTTTACTGTTGACTATGGGTATCATTAACTAACCGTGTTGGTCTTCCCTTTGTGGATGTCAACGCAGGTATCCACACTGCCTGTTCTTTCTTGAGCTTCTCCAAAATCCATCATATCTTAATGCAATGGCGCATCCCGCCAACAAGGTAAAAAGTTATATCATGTGTTGTCCTGGTTTCCTTCTCCACTTATACCAATCCCTTTAGTGAGTTAAGAGTTAAGACTGTCAGACACAATAAGAAAGTTCGTCTCACTTTCTGTAGACACAGTTTTTGTGGACAAAAAATGCAGCCAAAGTACTTTATAATACATGTTACTTCATTGTCTTAGGCTCTTAGCCATTAGCCTTATTCACTTTCTTAACTTTCTCATACTTTCTAGATATAAAACTTATAACTATTTAATCGTGTCGTCCAGGTTAATCCTCGCTCCATGGAATTCTCATCTCATTTCACTTTTTATTGTCTATTGCACTATGTTTGCCTACCTAAAGTTCTGGTGCATAAATCTGTGATAAGATCTGATTTAGATGTTCCTAACAATTATTAGGAAGTAGCACATAGGCAGTAATTTTGCTTCTGGAAGAACTACATATATAACCCGTTGAAGCATATTTATCCATGGTCGCTTCCTGAGAACTGCAATTGCACCACCAAGTTCTGCTCCACCTGCATCACTACCATCTGGTATAGACCCTGCAGCCCCTCCACCTCCTGCTCCTACACATGTTTCAGCTGCAGCTCTTTCCCGATGAAGTATGTCATCCCTCCTGGATTGCTAAAACTGACTTAAGGATTGCTTCTGTTGATCGAAGAAAGAGAAATGATTTCCTCTCTTCTTTTACTTTTCTCTTACTGTGAAAACGTTGTCAAAGCTTGTTTCTACATGCTCCCTCTTGTTATGTTCTCATATTTCAGGGTTAGATATATTAACTTGATCTTTGTAATATAGTTAATGACTTGGTTAATTTGGTTTTAGCAGGAAAGACGGATGATTTTCTTGTACTCGTAACACAGACATCCAAACAATTAATTCATGAATTAAGGTAATACATTTTGCACCCCTTGATGTCATTATTAGAATTAGTGTTGCAGTTCCCTCACTGGTAAATGCATTTATGAAATCATATTAAGAGTGATATTTTTATATAGAATTTTAGAGTCTTGACCAAGTCTCAAGCATGATCAATGACCTGTAATTTCTTTCTCGTATCAAAAAACATGGCTCTAAAGTTTTGTGAGAGTTCATCCACACATTTTTGTTGGGTTCTCTAGGATCAAATTTATAGTAAAATATAAATGTGTATTTTTTCCTGTAACCAAGTAACCAAAACAAAAAGGAAGCAGCCTACTTTTCACCTCTTCTAGGGTTATCAATGGAGTGAAGAAGTTATTCCAATCACCATATTAACTTGTGAACTTTAAATTTTGATGATAAATGAAGGATTAGCTTCTCCAATATGGTCCAAGTTTTGGAGCCTTTGCTATCATCTATGATAAATGGGAAGAGTATTTTTCACCATGACCAAACACATAGTGTCATGATGTTGCTCAGATCTTACATATCATTTTTTGAATCTATCAATGGTACATGGCCTAAGTAGGAACCTAGTTGTTTTTATCCTACATAGAGTGTCGTTCTTGTTGTGGAAGCTGAATCTTTAGAGTGAGATGAAATCACAATTGCTATATTAAAAGGCAGCTAATAAATAGTTAATGAGACCATAATAAAAATGAACAAAAATTTATGAAGTTCGGTAAAATTTTGTTTTTTGCCTAGTACTTAAACACAACCAACCAAAATTTATTTCAGTCCATAAGAATAAAATACAAGTGAAATACTATAGGGGAGAAAGAAGACTCAAATGCCTTAGAAGATGAGAAGACAAGTGAGAAGTGTGTTGCATATGAACAACTAACTACATATTTATAGGAAATGAATTCTTCCTCTTAATGTCATCAATAACATCACCAGTGTTCAGGGAAGCGTGAAGCGGAAAAAGGCGACAAGGCACCACTTCAAGCTTTAAGAGATGAAGCGCTCACATACTCATTCTAGTCTGTGAAGCGTAGAAGGCTTGCATTTCACATACTCATTCTAGTCTGTGAAGCGTAGAAGGCTTGCATTTCTTTGCTTCATCGCTTTAAGCGATGCGCTCGCTTTCCTTAACACTGGACATCACTAGTAAGCAAATGTCATTGATAACAATTAGCTTTGATACCAATTGTTAGATACTAAAATGTATTTGTAGTAGAAATCGAAGACAAGAAAATGAAGAGTCCACGTCGGTAATACGTCATCATTGAAATCTGTCAAATGTGAAATTTACTGTTAAATCTTTTGTTGGATTTATTTTTCTTTTAGCTGGATTTGTTGAATGCAACAGAAAAACCAATTTGATTATGCATGTTATCCTGGAATTCTCCTTAGGCACCTATGAGAGAATCAATTATGGGCAGAAACTTTTTTGGTTCTGACAATGTGATCACCACAATTTAGAAGCTCAATATGTCTCTGGATTATTTTTATTCCCAACCCTCAAGGCGATAACCAGCTTTTGATTAGCTATTTAAGAGAGGCAAATCAATGACTCCATCCAGAAAAAGCTCTGTGCAAAGATGTGTCCAGTACAAAAATAAAATAAAATAATTACTTGAAACACTGAAAGAGCGAACAAAGGACCATGTATAACAACGGCTTTCTCTTAGCCCAAATGGCATGCGTCTGTATTAAGTATTTTCCTAATCAATATATAAGATGTACTAAGATTATTTTCTTTGGTTCCATCATTTTAGATCTCTAGAATTTCTTATGGAAACAAATGAAAAGATTGGCTTTCCTCTTAAATGTTTGATCTTCTTCCTAATTGAGAATCAATTCCATGTCGCTTCAGATTAGACTCTCTTTATATTGCAAGTTTAGAGTGTTTCTAGACATTCTTCTACATGATTTCCAGGAGTCTTGAGGGTTGTGTCTATGATTGAGTTTTTCAAATCTTTCTCGTCATGACTTTTGTTTTATTTGCTTCTTACTGCGAAACTCAGTTCTTTTCTTCTCAAAACTTGGGATTATCTAATAAGATACAGTTAGATGAATGCCAAAACTGTAATATCAGTTGTTTGGGGCTCATGATTCCTGACCAGGTAGATCTAGTTAGCACCGTCATAGCTATGGAATTTTTACAATAACCAGTTTCAGATTTTCTCCTGCATTTCAATTGAGGGACTACTTATTCTTGCATTTGTTCAAAAATTGTCATTCATTGATAATGATTTCATTTCTCCGGCATTGGTTCTGTTATGAGAAGCTTGGCTAATGTGTAATACATTAGTGTGAATCTTTTTACATAAATCCTTAGTTTTTCTTCCGGTACATTTTTAGTTTGATGACAAAGTTATTCACCTAGATAAATAAGTATTTATTGCAATTTTCTTGTGTGTCCTTAATATACTTTGAAGTGCTTTCATGCCAAACAAATTCCGATTTGTCTTCTTTCTATTGGTAAATGGATTTGACCACTTGTCTTCTTCGGAGAAATTTGATTTTTTCTAAAAGATTCCTCCGTTACAACTTCATTTCTGTCTCTATTTAAATTAGATTTTCTTGGTCAAGCTAAGTCTTTGTCTCTAGGTTTGCTTTCTTCATCTGTTCTTCCAATCACCATTAAGACGAGATATCTTGCAGGAAGATGACTGGAGAAGTTCGCTGCTTTGAACCTAGGCGATCTTTGTGGGCGATTCCACCACCCAAGAGTGAGCTTTCTTCTTCTTCTTTTTTCTTTCCCTTTTTGCACTCCGCTCTTTTAATCTCGGATATATCTAGAAAAGGAAATCTAATTTTAGGTGAAAATGGTTGTTTGTTTGTTCCTCTTTCTTTGATTATTGGTTTCTCTTCCTCCTTTTTTGTGTCTGCTAGCTATATTCATCCTGTAATTGGGATGATTGTCTAGATCCCATCCTCTATTGGAAATTCCTTTAGGTTCTAATTTCTTCTTGGACACACAGTAGAATGTCATTTCTCCGGTTTCTTTTTGCCTTTCTACTTTTTTGTGTTTGCTATATTCTTCCTGTAATCAACATGATTTTGTGTATTGTATGAAAATACTTTTAGGTGCTAATTTCTTGTTGGACACACTTAGCTTGTCATTTGACTTGTCAAACGAAAAAAACACATATTTGGCCCATGGATTTGGTTATAGTTGATTACTCATCTGTTTCTTCTAGATAAAATGTGATTCTAGTCGAGTGTAAATGGTAAATTGGGCTACACCGAGGGTTCTTGAGTATTTGATATATGTACAGGGAAAAACTGACCTTAGACCAAACTGTGGTCGACAATAAGTGACACATTTGGCCTGCATTAGCTATCCATTAAAATTAGGAAAATGGGGAAAAGGAGGACCCTTTATTATAATTAATGTTATTAAACTGTAGCTCGTTTCATGATTATTATATGAAAAACTCAGTGCTATTGGAAGTCAATGTTTTGTTGCTTTATGTGACAAGTACGGGTAGGCAATGGCTTATCCCTCCATGGGCGAAGCATTATTTCTTTTTATATAGAGAGGCACAGAGTGATCGCAGCTAGAAGCAGTTGAGTCTTTGAATCTGACTATAAAAAGAAAAAAAACAGAAAAATAAGGGAACTAGTATGCTGCTATGCTTTTAAGATATCTTAGGATTTGGACTTTTGTTTTTGAAGGGACTGTTTGTCTTTGAGTTTGTGAGGAATTCTTTTCCTTTGATAGCAAACCCCATCCTCCCAACAAAACAAAGTAAATCCAAACAATTTTATGTGATTTCTTGTCCTAAATGTTAGATTTAAAGCAAGTAGATAAGACATTGTCAAATTTGCTTATGGGGGGGTATTTGGTTGTTTATAATTGTGCTTATGTGCAGATCCAACTGCTTCTGCTACTCAGGCTGAAAAGGAGGAGGTGGATTCGCGATCCATATATGTTGGTAATGTGAGTTTTGTTACCTTTACCTCAACATGTAAATTTGTTTTTCCCTACGTGACATATTTTCACTAATTGCATCATCCTGCTCTTCATAAGACATATTGTGATAATCAATGACAGGAATTAATTTATCCTTCAACCTTATCTGATTATTTGCTTTCACATTTTAATCCAATGAAACTGCAGATTTCTTTATTGCTAAAAAATTGTTGCCTATAGGTTTTGCCCCCTTCTATTTTATATTATGTTTTGTTCTTTAACACTGTAGATGCAACTTTAACATGAAATCACCTAGAAAGCAATAATAGTGTTCGACTTTCTAGAAAAAGCTTATTTTGCGCATCAGTTGTCTAACTGCTGTTCTTTCATTTTTTTTTCATTATGGACAGAGAAAATTGGTCTGTTTCTCTTCTACTTGTTCTTTTACTTTTTGTTTTCTGTTTTACTTTCTCAGCTTTGCTCTTGTAGCCTTAGCTTGCAATTGGTTGTGTGCAGAAGAATGAATACTTGGGATAAGTTTGTCCAGAAATACAGGATAAGGCAGCACTTTAGATTGCTCGGTCTGGATGTTCCATTTACGGGATTAGTTGCTGCATTTTGCCATTAGGTTGAGTTGCTGTATTGATAGAGCTAACCTCACATTAAATTACGAACTAGCAAAAAAAAAACAACAATATATTGTTCCCTGTATTACCAAAGTTACACCATATTCTGTTAGTAAAAGACATGTAGGCGCCCCTCATTATTTGTCTTTGAATGTGGTTTGATATTTGTAACACTATCTGATATGAGGCCAGCTGCAGCCCCCCATCCCACAAAAAAAAATGCTGACCCAATTCTTGTGAAAATGTTTAGCATAACTGTCATTTGATTTTTTTTTATTTTTTTTTTGCATTTCAACTTCAGGTTGATTATGCTTGCTTGCCTGGGGAAGTGAAGTTACACTTTCAATCTTGTGGCACTGTTAACAGGGTAACTATCCTGACTGACAAGCTTGGCCAGCCGAAAGGCTTTGCGTATGTGGAGTTCTTTGAAAGGGAGGCTGTTCAAAATGCACTTCTGTTAAACGAATCAGAGCTTCACGGGCGGAAGTTGAAGGTCCATAACAATCATCTTAATGATTTATAGACTCTGTTTCACCTTCTAGACCTTCTACTAACCATGTTCTTTTTTCATGTATAGGTGTCTGCCAAGCGGACAAATGTTCCTGGTATGAAGCAATTTCGAGGAAGGCGATTTAATCCTTATGCTGGATTCCGCCCTCGACGTGCGTTTGTGCCTGGTGCTCCAGCCATTCCACCATTTGGGTAATTGACAATGATGCTATCCTCTGTAGAACTTTATTTTAGTGTGTATATATGTAATTTTTTTTATATATATATTGACAAAGACAAGGTTGTATGCCTTTTCCTTTTCTTTTGCAATACATTTTTTATAGATATTTTTAGCTTTTTCTCAAATACAAAACCACTGACCCTACTTGTCACATACTGTCAAAACTTCCTTGACTTCTTTTCATGATTTTTTAGCTCATCTAGCATCTAGGGGCAAGTTGTACTATGAACTGCTCATATTTTGATACACCTTTTAGCACCTCCATATCCAACCAAAACCAAAGAAACAGGAAAGAAATTGCCCCATGTAATATATAAAAAACCACTCTAGCATTCTGAACCTGAATAATACATAAATATCCATGGAACCAAATGTCCAAGTGATGTAACTCTAATCCTCAGCTCTCGAAAAAGAGAAGTAGGAGGACGACCCAAGGGGAGTCTATTTTCTAATGTGATGATGCTTCTATTTTCTACCATCTTGTGCTCGAGAGAATCCCTCCCCTTGGGTCTTCTTCCTACTTCTCTTTTTTGAGAGTTGAGGATTTAAGTTTCTATCTCTTGAACTTTTGGTTCCATGGATATTTATGTTTTAGTCAGTTTCAGAATGCTAGAGTAGTACTGTATTATTTATTATATGGGGCGATTTCTTTTTCCTTTTGTTTTTGTCTGGGTATGGAGGTGTGCTTAAAGGTGTATCGAGATAGAAACAGTTTGTAGTACAATTTGCCACCCTAGATGCTGGATGAGCTACAAAATCATGAAAAAAAATGTCAAGGAATTTTCGACAGTATGTGACGAGTAGGGTCGGTGGTTTTGAATTTGGGGGAAAAGCTAAAAATGTGTAGCAAAAGAAAAGGAAAAAACTTACAACTTTGTCTCAGTCAATCTTGATCTATCTTTGAAGTACACTGTTAGGAATGCGTTGGAAGTCATTAATTAATTTATTTATTTAGTAGCTTTATTTATTATTCTAGAATAGGGTTTATATTTCTTTGTTTTATAAGGATTAGGTTAAGTTATAGTTATTAGTTTGGAATAAGAATTAGGTTACCTACTTTCATAAGAATTAGATTTCCTATTGATATAATAAGACTCCTATTTAAAGGGGCTTTTGATGAATAAATCAGTAAGTCATATTCAACAAAAATCAAGAGATCAGAGTTCTCTCTTCTAAGGTTTCAGTTCCCTTTAACGAGCTTGCCCTGTGAATTGATTCTTCCCTAAAGATTCATGACATACACCCTCCCCTTCTTTACCCCAACCCAACAAGAAGAGGCATCAAATTGTTTACTTGTCCAAAACGAAGTGGATCTTTGCTTGACCATTCTTTTGGGGCTAGACATCTTTGTCTGATCTCTAGGATCAGGATCAAAGAGGTGCTTGGGGCATATAGCTCAGAGCAGTTTCTTTCCTGACAATTAATATGATCCTGGCCTTCGTTACTTCAATAAACATTGGGCTAAAGCTCAGCTTATCTCCTTACTCTGCGAATTTCATTTAGGTACCAGTATCCTGTCAGTTTCAACTTCATAGATTTATCTATCACTCAATTTCTGAAGGAAGTCAAGTTGAAATTAATTGGTTGCCAACTTGGATACAGCCTACTCTGATGCCTTATGGGATCTGCACTTGCCACATATTCTACTTCAATACATGTTTGTTTGGCCTACACTGTTGCCCCTACATGAGCAGTAGTTCAGTGCTTCCTGCCTCCCAAATAAAATGGAATCTTGTGTTGTCTTTGGTTGGCTAGGTTTCTAGGCTTACACTTCCTTTAAACGAAGTAGGATTTTGGGTTTCTCGTAAAGCCAGAGCATGTGTCATGGTAATTGTGTTGATCTGAAATGGTAACTATTGTGTTTAATGTTCTTTCGAAGGGGTTACTTCTTTCTGTTGGTATTTTGACTAAATATTTCCTAAGCTTCTGGATTAGCAGCTCAGCTACTCAAACTAGTCTATTTTCAAGTTTATCAGTGTGCTACGGAAGATGAGCCTAGAGTCTCGTCTTATGATGGAAGGGTCTAGTCAGCAGTTCACTGAAATAAACTAGATGACTTATGTCTAATCCATTTTACACAATCACAGTTACCTATACCTATCTAAAATGCATCACTTGACTTTTTTTTTAAGACGTTGCATCACAACACAAGCAATGCATTCCGCGGCCGACTTTTTGTACTAGTCGTATGTGCCAAAATCAGCTGTTTTGTTTTTGCAACACTAATGCAAATGTTGGCAACAATGCTCCCTGTACTACTACCAGTTAAGTAATACAAAGTAAACCTTCAGAACTCCAAAAATAGGTGTTGTATCACTTAACTGTTAAATGAGGATAATTTAAAACTTACTTGTTGGGTATTTTGTTGCAGTAACACATGTCAACTTATATTGGTCCAACATAAGTTTTTTATAAGATTTGTTGAGTTGGATTTATTTCCTATTATCCTAACGAGTTCCCGATAGGCTGGTACTAATCGTTTTAATATCAAAGTGAACTTAAATTGGTGGGAATGCTTTTTATGCCCTTCAACAGAGAGCTGAACTTCCCTAGATTTAATGGAAGAATAAATTTTCAGATATTTGTTCATCTGGATTACAGTGTTCCTTCCTAAGTTGTCCTCCTTGACTCTTCACTTTTATAAGCTATAACTTAACAGTTGTGCAAATTTTACTCTCTTGTTTGATGTTCACTTTCGTTGTCATGTTTTGTCTTGACATAATTCAAGCTGATGCCTGCTTGATGATTACATCAAACTTTAGTTAACAAGTATTGTGTTGTCATCTTGTTTGCAGAAGGGTTCCAAGGTTCAGACGGTCCATCCGCTACAGGCCATACTAGTGAATTTTAAGCTGGATTGCAGCCTTCCCTAGAGAAGCATGGAGCTCGCTTTGTGAAAAGGGCATCTCCTTGTTTTACTCTCTTTGGTTGAGGGCAAAGGATGTTCTAATTCAAATAAGTCATTAGCTGACATAAATTTCAACTCTGTGGATGATGTTTTAGGTTCTGGGGATTGAGAATTTTTTTCTTTGCTAGCTTGCTCAGATGCTTGCATTTTGGGCAGCAAATGGAAAAGACAAATAAAATAGACAGTTTGTTGGAGATGGTCTGAATTATGTATGGTTGTGGTTTGGTCACTCTTAAGCTCCCCTCTCCTAAACCTCCTTATCCCCAACTTCAAATCCTAATAGCTACATGCAATAAGACCAATGGTGTTTAATTTTATTAAAGGACTATTTATTACTCCATGTTAGGGTAGATACAAAATGCTTTGGTATAGACAGAGATGAAGATTTTGTAGTGTATGGTAAAGCGTCTTGTTAATAGGAAAAAGCATGGACATACCAATTGAAGTAGTCCAAATTGGTAATTGTATAAAGGGTAAACAAATCTAAAATTTGGTTGGAAACATTGGTCATCGAAATATGATTTCGTAGTTGTAGGTCCAAAACCCCCAATTTCCATGCTCATTTTAGGCATGGTATTATGCACCTCTCTTTCATGACACATATATTCAGTTGTGGCCCGTAGACATGTTTCTTTGAGAAATAACCGAAACAGAGTCAACTTGAATTCAAGCTTATAAATATCAAAAGTGATATAAGATTTTTATTCCAAACCAAAATCATGAAGGTTGCATCCAAAATCGCCCTTTTTTTTTTAACCCCTTGGACTAAAATCACAATTTTCACATTTATATAACTACGAATTTAAGCTTAAAAATTCATGCATACTAATAAAAAACTGGTCAAAACTTAGATATAAAGCGCGCAAGCGAGACTCAAAAACGTGTTGAGGGCTTCGCGTCGCTTTATGTGCACTTTAGTGTCTTCACCAATGTTCTAAGGCAAACGTCACCTTACCAATGAGCCTCTTATGAGACAGTGAAGTTAAATCACTGATATTTCACTTTGTCATAATTATTTTCAATTTCTTTGATCATATATTTGACATATTCATGTTTATAGTTATTAGTTTTGGACTAAACATGCATACTTATACTCTTTTCCTCCCTTTGCGTCTTTTTTCATCAAAGCTTACATTTTATTTGCGCTTAAATTCCCCATGGATCGTAAGAGCTTTTTTGCGCTTTTCATCTTTAGTAACACTGGTATAATCACATATGAGAATTATGACTTCACTTAAAAAAAAGATTTCTAACCATTTCAATCTGATCGACTGTATAATCTAGGTGAGTAAATGAATCTAATGACACACTCATATTGAGCAAATAAAAATTAGGATCAAAATCAAATACAAGATGTCATTTTAACACTGAAATTTTATTTCAATATGAATTTAATCCATTTTTACATTACATCTTAAAAATGCAATGAATTTCAGACTTTCCTTTTGTATATATAGCGCAGCAATACAATCAACGGCTAACTTTGAAAAGTAGAATTAGTTAGGGTTTAGCGCATGGCTTCTACATCGAATCCAGAAACCCATGAATCACCGTAAGCAGAATCAATTCATCTCAAATCAATTTGCATCTTCGCAAATTCACATTAATCAACTGTTTTTTCTGTTCCAATTTGCAGGCAGAAAAGCGTCTATAAAGATCCCGATGATGGGCGCCAACGTTTCTTACTCGAACTCGAATTTGTTCAATGCCTTGCTAACCCAACTTACATTCACTGTATCTATCTATCTATTCCCTTCTCTTATTTAAACATGATGTTTTCTGGGTATTTACCAATTATTGTTAGTTTTATGTTATATATGTTGTTGGTGTGAAAATGAATATTGGGTTGCAAAAGCTTCAATTTTTCTATCCCTTTTTCATTTTTTGTTTTGTTTTGTGGACTTTGTATTGATTCTGATGCAGATTTGGCTCAGAACAGATATTTTGAAGATGAAGCTTTTATTGGGTACTTGAAGTACCTTCAGTACTGGCAACGACCTGAGTACATAAAGTTTATAATGTAAGTTAGTTTATAGTATTAATATGTGATAATAGTTATGTATGTTCTTTCTACTGCAACTTTTTAGATGCAGTGGATGATGGTCCTTGTTCCTTTTCTGTTTCCTGTGGACTATGGATATCGTTAACTAATCGTATTGGTTTTCCTTTCTTGATGTTAATGCAGGTATCCACACTGCCTATTCTTTCTCGAGCTTCTCCAAAATCCAACATTTCGTAATGCAATGGCTCATCCTGCTAACAAGGTAAAAAGTTATGTCATGTGTTGTCCTGGTTTCCTTCTCCACTTTTGCTATACTCTTTAGTTAGTTAAGACTGTCAGCCACTATAAAGAAGGTTCACCCCACTTTCTGTAAACACAGTTTCTATGGACTAAAAATGCTGCCAAAACACTTTATAATACATGGTACTTCATTGTCTTAGCCATTAGCCTTATTTCCATTTCTGAACTTTCCCGTAGTTTCTAGGCATAAAACTTATAATTATTTAATCGTGTTGTCGAGGTTAATTCTCGCCCCGAGGACATCTCATCTCATTTCACTGTTTATTATTTATTGCACTTTGTTTGCCAACCTAAAGTTCTGGCACATAAATCTGTGATAGGATCTGATCTACATGTTTGTAACAACTATTAGGAAGTAGCACATAGGCAGCAATTTTACTTCTGGAAGAACTACAGAAATAACCGGTTGAAACATATTTTGCCGCGGCCGCTTCCTGAGCCTGCAACTGCACCAAGTTCTGCTCCACCTGCATCACTACCATCAAGTGTAGCCCCTCCAACTGCTCCACCTCCTGCTCCTACACCTGTTACAGCTGCAGCTCTTTCCCCGATGCAGTATGCCATCCCTCCTGGATCTGGTCTTGCTAAAACGGACCCAAGGAATGCTTCTGTTGATCGAAGAAAGAGAAAGTATTTCCTCTCCTCTTTTACTTTTCTCTTACTGTGAAAACTTTGTCAATGCTTGTTGTTGCATGCTCCCTCTTGTTATGATTTTATATTTTAGGGTTAGATTTGTGACGTAATGTTTCTGAAATGGTTATTGACTTGGATAATTTTGTTTTAGCAGGAAAGACGGATAATTTTATTTTACTCATAGCACAGACCTCCTATCAACTAATTTATGAATTAAGGTAATACATTTTGCACCCCATGATTTCATTTTTCGAATAGGTGTTGCAGTTCCTCATTGGCAAACACATTAATGAAATCCTATTAAGAGTGTGATTTGTTGTTTATTGAATTTTAGAGTCCTTCCCAAGTCTCAAGCATGATCAATGACCTGTACTTTCTTTCTCATGTCAGAAAACATAGTGCTAAAGTTTTGCGAGAGATCAACTACACATTTGTTGGGTTCACTAGGATCAAATTTCTTTAAGAAATAAATGTAGAACTAATTTTATTCCCAAACCAAGTAACCAAAACAGAAAGGAAGCAGCCTGCCTTTGAACTCTTTTGGGATGCCCTCGTTTGTGGTTTCAATTGCTTAATTTTTTAGGCTTAGCTCAGACATCTGGTGATAGGTGACTGGAAGATTGCCAATGCACACTTATAGCAGTAATGGGTTATCAATGGAGTGAAGAATTCGAATCACCATATTGACATGTGAACTTCAGATTTTGATGATAAATGAAGGAGCAACTTCTCTAGTGTGGTCTAAGTATATGAACCTTTGCCTATAATCTATGGTAAATGGGAGGAGTATTTATGGTCTTTGATGCACTTCACTTGGGCAAGGTTACGGTCCCTCTCCTCGGCTAGCCTGTACGAATTCCTATAATCACCTTTGCCTTTGTAGTTATTCTTTCCCCTTCGACTGTTCCAATTCCGTGTCCTCAAAGTTGCAGGTACTGACTCTCAAGGGCCTACTGTCTTTCCAGAAAACTAACAAAAGAGGAACTTTATCCATTTGGCTTGAATTGGGTGGTGTGACACTTAAGAATCGGTACAACCTAGATCTATAGACCTGAAATTAAGTGCAGCACACAAAATTATATTAGCTGTATCACTTTCATTAACGGAATTCCAAGGATTTCATGTTATCACTCATCTCTTTTCTCGTTTTGGTCAAGTGAAGTGCTTCCCCATATATATTTATGAGTTTCAGTTTGAAACTATGCCGTGTGTCCTTTTCTCGACAAGATGTACTCTTTCCTATTTACTTAACACATAGTTCTCCAATGTAAAATCAAGTATTGTGCTTATACTTTATTCTGGTTGGTCAAATTGACCTAATTGCGACTTTGTGACGACTCATTAAACTTATATATGCTTAAGCGGAAAATTGGGTAATACTCCTATTGAGCATATGATGTGTTTCTTCCATTATCTTGATAATGTCAGTTCTTTAAATTTAAGAATGGCTTTTGGGTTCTATAGGAGCATTACACTGAACATATTACTTTGTGTTAAAATATTCTGATTATGCGTTGGTTCTTTAATCATCCTATAAAAGCTATGTTGCATCCTATTTGTGGAATCTAATTTCACAACCACACTTGTAGGTGATCATCCCTGGAATTAGACTACATCCTATGTTTAGAAAAGAAGTCAACCCTGTTTAATTGCTGATTGCAGTTTCAATAATGGAGCTTGGCAGTTGTATACTGCAATCTGGTGCACCCCAAAACAAAACAAAATTAGAAATTTTAGTTCTTCCTGCAGGCAATCACTCATCAGCTTACTCTTGCTGTCACCTGTTGTGCTGCTGAAGCTGATAGTAGTTCATGTGGTAGTTTAAGGAGCTAAACCTTGGAATTGTAATACCATCGAAACACCCATTTCTCTTCTCTCATGCTGGAGAAATGCATGCCAGCCAGCAATAGCTTATTATTGAGTAGGCCCAGTGTGCTACTACTTTAGTCTAATGAAGTCCTTGAATATGGTTTCTCATCCCTTATATGGAACTTTGAGGTAATATTATGTTGATGGTTTCTGGTGCAGTACAATTGAATTACAAGTGTTCTCTTGACAATGTTAATCTGGACAGCAAATATGGGTTAACCTGTTTGCAACCCATAATAAAACGTGTTATATACGGATTGAACGCGTGTCGAAGACAATTTAGAAATTTCTTGGTTTATCTGGTAGATGTAAGCGATAATACTGCATTCTAGAGTATTTGACTCGGATATGAGATGGTTTCTCCCTTTTCACTAGGAAAATTATACTTCACAAAGCAAAGGCTGGGTTTTAACTTTTACATATATCCACTCCTTTGTTCTTGTGGATAGTATCTCTACTTGTTTAAGTTGTTTACATGGATATGTCACATGGTTGACTCAGTTTGTGGTTTGATGTGGTTTTTGGTTCGATTTTGTTCACCTGATGGATAAAAACAACTAGCATTGTGCAATGCAAACTAAATCTTTTAGATACAACTGATGGAACTTTTGCGGTGGGAAGAGTTTTTCTTGTTGGGATGAGGCACAAGTACCTCCTAAACTTATTTTAATTTTAATTGGCATATATGAGACTTGGGAGGAGGGTGAAATATGAAGATGAAAAAAAAAAGAACTTGAAAGATATGAAGGTAATTAGTTAACTAAGATACGTTCTCTATGTTAGCATTTTATTATAACAATTAAGTATAGTTTGCATCAAATAATAACATTTTATTATAACAGTCAAGTATATTTTTCATCAAATAATATTTTATTATGAAAGTCAAGTATATTTTGCATGCAATTCGCCTTCCGGACACATTGTGTATTTTCCCGTCCTTTTAACCTACATTCGAATTAGGTCCACAAGTAAAAAGGTGCAATGTAACTTTCAATAAATGGTAGATAGTGGAGTCAATTAGGTCTAGCTTTATAATATAGTGTATCTTCCCATGATGCCATCCACATACAATCCACTCTAAGCAATAGAGCTTCGAGTTTCTTGATTGTTACTTCATCTGTCTCAATTTATATGACATATTTTTTTTTATTTAATTTAAAAAGTATGTTATATTTTTATATTCTAAACTACATCTTCTACTTATAGTTTGATTTGTCAAGAAATTTAAAGAAGAAACAATGAGCTTTTAAGTACTAAAGATATGTTTCCATATGATTGTTTGATCATGTCTGATTGGATAAATATTTTTTCTAAGGTTAAAACTTTGTAGACTAAAGCTTGGTAACTAGCACCAGTGAAAATGATATTCAAGTCGTTTAAAACAAGTGATAATTGAAAACGGAATGTGAACGTGTAAATAACTTTTACATTAATTATTTGATCGTGTTTTTGGTATTATGAATTTGAATGTCAACGTCAAATGATATTTACTTTTTACATTGTATACAAATTCCGCCTTCATCTTAGAAAAAATGCAAAAAATAAAAGAAAACTTGAGAGATGGAATATAATCAAATTAAATATTTGGAGAAATAAATTATTTTCCATTTCAGCTTTTATTCTTTTCTTTATTTATCGGTCAAAGATTCTATTTAATTTAAAATTTTAAATGAAAGGCTTTAGTCTCTACTATATGATAGGGAATATTCATCAATATTGGTTTCTGAATATTTTTCAAAAACGTGTTTTTTGTTTGGCTTTAATTTTTAATTATATCCTATAAATATAGTTGTGTATAAGTAGATACTTAAATTTGTATAAAAATTGAACAAATAAAAACATACGTCCCACGTAGAATCCTACCTTGTATCCTTCCACATAAGACACGTTTGTTTACTTGTGTACACCTAAAATTAAAAAAAAATCGCTAGATACCAGTTGAAGTTAAGTCAAAATTAATGACCATATGAGTCTAAACTTATATCAACCACACAAGTACACTTGTATGAATCAGATGTTCAATAGGTCAAGAACTTAGTTTAATGTACCAATTAAGTGAACCATTTAATTTAGCCATTATTGCGTCTCCATGCATATTCCACAAACCCCAGCAAATACAAAAGTGAATCTTCCCTGTATAGCTGACCAAGTAAGTCTTTGAATTATCAAGAAAATAACGTCTAACTAAACTAACTATGGTTCAAAATCAATGGATTTCTCAAAGTCCATAGATATATTTATTTTTATTTTTTCAAATTACCCTTCTTTTATATGAGATCAGCAACCAAAGTCGGACCCACAATGAGTCAAGTGCATTCATATTGAATTTACTTTGTAAAACAAAATTTTATTCGTTTTTTAAATTTTATAGATATATATTAAATTTTGATTTTATTTATATTTAACATAAATGTGATGCTTAGCCTAACGGGGAAAGGGTTATTTTGCACGTCTAAAAAGAAATTTGACATTTATGTTTGAAAAGTAATATTACTATTTTCATAATATTCCAATTTCCAACCAACAGGGCTTATTAGAATCTTGACAAACCAATGAAAATTTTGGATCGACATAGGTGGGGTCGAAATTTTCTGTTTCAAATTTGAAGAACTAAAACACGTGAAAAGATCAATTACATACTAACTATCTATTACACCTTCACAAAAATAATACTTCCTCTTTTTAATTTATGTGACTTTTTTTCCCATTTTAATTCATTCTAGAAAGAACGACACATATTTATTTTATCCTTAGTAGAATGATTCATTTTGAACTATAAATTTTAAAAATCTTTCAATTTTTTTAAACTCAGTATCGAGTCAAATTATGTCACATAAAATGACACGCGAGGAGTATTAATTTTACATAACTAATGTACAATGTGTATAAATAGATTGCATTTAGAATAACACTTCATATTTTCTAACATGACAAGTTTGAAAATCAGCAAAAAGCATCACAAACATTTCAATAATCCTTTTCCATCCACCCCAAACTCACCATTCATATATGGAACTTTAATCTTGAATTCACATAAACTCCCTTCTCATCAGATCTACCCCATTGGCAAAGATTTTCAGTTAAATTGGTCATCAAAAAATGGAGGATTTTTATCAATTTCTCACAAATCTGAACCTACAAGGCCTATATGGTCCACCCTCCCTGGTGAGCCATTCATTTCTGCTGCCATTGCTGAAACTCAAGTGGAAGAAAGCAGAGGTTCATTCGTCGTAAAAGATAAACATGTACATTCTCTTTCAAGTAATCAGACAATTGACGATGTAAAGATCATAAATGAATCTGATAAAGATCAACTTTTTTCGTCGTATCCCCTGTTTCCTGTTTTAATGATCACAGGGAAGGTTTTCGGGGTAAGTAAACGAAAGAAGAAGGTCGGATTTTCGCGAAGAAAAGATTCGGAGAAGGAAAATTCAACTTGTGCAAGATATTGGATTCTGTTTGATCAGAAAGAATGTCATCAAGTTGGTTTCCAAGTGAGGATTGGGAAAACAGATTTACAACTTCCAAAAAGAGTTTCTCCAACAAGTTACAGGATTTTTTCTCTGAAATTTGGTCGAATTCGGAGACGTAGAGGTGGGTGGTTTGGAGGATTGAAAAAGTCTGTTACTGTTTCATCATTTGCTGAGGAGAAAATAGTGATGAAAAATAGTGAAGGAGTTGTTAATAATAGAATTTGTTTAACATATTCAAGTGAAAAAAATGAGAAAATATTTGGTTTTGGTGAGCAATTTTCTCATATGAATTTTAAAGGAAAGAGGGTCCCTATTTTTGTTCAAGAACAAGGGATTGGACGCGGCGATCAACCAATTACCTTTGCAGCCAATTTAGTTAGCTACAGGTACTCTCAAAGATGGAGTGTTTTACTTGCCAGTTGAGACGTCTGTTTATGTATTATACATTTCTTTTTATCGAACTACATGATATGAGTGTGCCAAGTTTTTAAAATCAAAAGACTGAAATAAGCTCTATTGTGTCATGTAGGGCAGGAGGTGATTGGAGTACAACTTATGCGCCTTCGCCATTCTACATGACATCGAAGATGAGGTCAATGTACTTGGAGGGTTATGATTATTCAGTGTTTGATCTAACGAAAGATGATAGAATTCAGATACAGGTGAGTTTCGACGATTTCTCTTTCTGATTTTGAATATTTTGAGTGTAACTCAAGCTTAAATATTGGTGGTGTAATTTCAGATAATGTTAACTAGGCCAACATTAACACAATACAACAGTCGTATCTGAATTATCTGCAGCACAAAACTTGTATTTTCTCTTAACACACAAGACGAGATCTTATCTCATTGTAATACCAAATGGAAAGAACATTAAGGCCTGAAGAAATAATCCAGCTACATGTTGTGTTAAAGCGGAAAATATGAACGAAAGGATGTACATTTTGTTCAAATGTGATACTCACTTGAGCTCTGATATCTTGTTGCAGTTACATGGGGACTCATTGGAAGGTCGGATACTACACGGAAACTCACCTACTGAACTCATTGAATGTTTCACACGAAGCATTGGTAGGCCTCCACTTCTTCCAGAGTGGATTATTTCTGGTGCAGTAGTGGGAATGCAAGGTGGAACGGACACTGTCCGCAGTATTTGGAATGAAATGCAAAGATATGACGTCCCAGTATCAGCGTTCTGGTTGCAGGTACACCAAGAGAAGATCATTTAATTGAAGGCATTAAAAAGATTTCAGGCCTCATAAAGAGTACTTAGATTGATTCAAAAATAGATGAGTTATTGAAGTTTGCAACATCTTTTTGTACACGCTTTTTTTTTCAGGATTGGGTAGGTCAGAGAGAGACAGTCATTGGATCACAACTTTGGTGGAACTGGGAAGCAGATGAAACGAGATACTCGGGATGGAAACAACTAATTCAAGACCTTAATAAGCAACATATCAAAGTGATGACATATTGCAATCCTTGTCTGGCTCCGGTATTCATCATAACTGTTAACTTATCGTTATTGTGTGGAACTCCTCATAGACAACCTTTACAAGTTTTTGTTCAAAAAAACTGCAGATGGATAAAAAGACAAACATAAGAAGACACCATTTTGAGGAGGCAAAGAAGTTGGATATCTTAGTAAAAGACAAGAATGGAGAACTGTATATGGTTCCCAATACAGCATTTGATGTAGGGATGCTGGATTTGACACATCCACGTACCGCTAATTGGTTCAAGCAGATTCTGCGAGAAATGGTAGATGATGGAGTACGAGGATGGATGGCAGATTTTGGCGAAGGCCTTCCTGTGGATGCCTGCTTGTATTCAGGTCCGCCAACAACATCATTTTCTTCTTCAACATTTGTGTCTAAGAAAGTACTAATATATAGTCCTTTTAATTATCTAGGTGAAGATCCAATTGCAGCGCATAACAGATATCCCGAATTATGGGCCAAAATCAACAGGGAATTCGTGGACGAATGGAAAAACACACATGTAGGTAAAGAGGGAGAAGATCCAGAGGATAGTTTAGTTTTCTTCATGAGGGCTGGTTATAGGGATACTCCTAAATGGGCAATGCTATTTTGGGAGGGAGACCAAATGGTAAGTTGGCAAAAAAATGATGGCATCAAGAGTGCAGTCGTTGGCTTGCTTAGCGGAGGACTTTCAGGATATGCTCTTAATCACAGTGACATTGGAGGCTACTGTGCAGTAAACTTACCATTACCATTTTTTAAGTATCAAAGAAGTGAAGAGCTTCTTTTGCGATGGATGGAATTGGCTGCCTTCACCACTGTGTTTCGGACACATGAAGTAAGATTCAGCACATCTCCCGGGCTCATATTTCCTACTTTCTCCATTTCAATTTGTATATCTCCTTTTCACTTTTAGTCCTTTTAAACAAGAATATTTCTCTTTTTTTACCAGCTCTTCGATTCCAACTTTTCACCTGACATGTTTAAGACAATAGGATTAGAGGGCATTATGGTACGGTTAGTTTGAGACCACAAGATTCAAAGTGTTTTTTACTTACTTAAACTCCGTGTCAAGTTAAAACCAGACAAACAAATTGAAACCGAGGGAATATTTCTTTTTCTTTTCGTTCTCATGCTCAAAAATTTGACATGTTCTGTCATTTTTGATCATTCATTCAGGGTAACAAGCCATCTTGCAACAGCCAGTTCTACTCTAACAATAGAACTCTTTCACATTTCGCACGTCTTGCAAAGGTCTACAAAGCATGGAAGTTTTACAGGATTCAACTAGTTAAGGTAACATATACACAATCTCTCTACAACTGTTTTCTCCAAACTAGAATTATAAACCAAAAAGATCTAAGAGTTATTACCTTCTTCTTTTTTTCGATTACTCAGGAAGCCTCTCAGAAAGGGCTACCAATTTGTCGACATCTCTTCCTTCACTATCCAGAAGATGAAGATGTACATAGCTTAACATATGAGCAATTTTTAGTTGGCACAGAGATTCTTGTGGTACCTGTGCTCGACAAAGGCAAGGAAACTGTTAAGGCCTATTTCCCGATAGGAGAAAGATTGTCATGGAAGCATATTTGGACAGGAAAATTGTATTCAACACATGGTTCTGAAGCTTGGGTGGAAGCACCAATTGGATATCCTGCAATTTTTGTTAAAGAAGGATCTTCTGTTGGAAAAACCTTCTTGGAAAAACTCCGCGAATACAACGTCTTATAATGTAACTGCTTACTAATGCCAGATGATGTACATTGTTTTAGGGGATTATAACCATGGAAATAGCATTTAGAATTCTTTCTTGTTCAACAGTTACATAGATGTGGTGATAATACATGTGCAAAATAGTAGTGATGAATTTGCTTAGTCCATTTGATTTTATATTAAAATTACTGAGAGATAATTACAAGAACATGTTTTAGTACATATAGTTGAAACTTTTGGTTGTTCTCTAATAAGTTTGTTGTAAATGTTAGTTGTATAAAGATTTTTTTTAATACTTCTTAAGGAATGTCCATATTATTAGGATCGAAATAATCAGATGTCATGTGAAAACTAGCAAAACAAATCTAGAAAGATTCTGAGTAAGAAGACAAACGAGAAATATATCAAAACAAACAAATATTTAACGTGGTTCGGTAAATTAACATATGTCCACAAGAGAAGATGAACAATTCGTTATATAAATATGAGAGTTCTATTCTTACTCAAGCTTGAAATCGAAGAAACAGGCCTACATTTGGTATTTTGAGCTCCAACCCACACCAATTATACATCAAATTTGGTGTGTGAATAGTGTTAACACTATTCATCACACCAATTCACTTATAAATTTTTAATTAAATATTATATAAATTGTATGTTTTAATTAAATCTCTTGTTTATTTAATTATTCTTTATTTAATAGTTTTTTAATATTAATTTTAAATATAAAATTCGCTTTTTTATAAATTAATTTTTCTATATGACTTTTTTTACAAAATTAATTTTTTTAAAATTACACTCTAAATTATATAAATTACAATTAACTTTGACAAAAATTAAAAATGCAAACATATAAATTTTTGAAGAAATAATATAATGTACTTAAAATATGATTGAAAAACATTCAACAAACTAGTAATTGATATACATCAAAATTGAAATACAAAATATATAGTAATTTAAAAAAATAATAATAACTTACAAAAATTACTATAATAAATTAATAATTTGATAGATTCAATCTGAATTCATCAATACTATTAAAATATGAATTGTGAAGGATAAAAAATTATTGTGGTTGTGGTTGTGGTTGCGGCTGCTGAAATTGATGTTTTGTTTTCCATTATTCGACTTTGTTCTTGTCGAACAAATTCACCAACATTTGGATTAGCAATACCATCCATATTTATTAATATAACTTTATTTTCTTCTTTAAATTCTCTAATTTTCAAAGATCTATGTTCATTATGACTACGTAATGCATTAATAGAGCATTTATGGGAGCACCATAGTGATCTTGAAAGTTGAATATTTATGTAGAATTTAAAATATTTTTTCAATTATGTAATGTTTATTTAATTGTATTTCATTAATGATTTCACTTGTATTTGTATTATTCATTATTATGTATAATATATAATATTTACTAGCAATTTATATTATTTAAAAAATTATGGTACACAATAATTTTATACTTCATTACACTATTATAAAAGGAAATAATATGAATTATATATGGTGAATGTTTTGGAAAGAATTTGTTTTATGAAATAAGAAATTATAAATGAAATAAGAAATAATAATATAATAATAAAAAGAGAGATTTTTTTGATGTAAAATTTGGTGAAGTAGGTTGGAGTTGATTAGACCAAATTTGATGTTAACATCAGATTTTATGTAAAATTTTGTGTTTGGGTTGGAGATGCCCTTATTATAATATAAGTGTCTTTGAAATTTCAAGCATAGATTTGGGGATTACTTATGCATTTTCCCTTCGATTTATCATACATTTGATTTGAGTTTTTATTTCTAAACATAATATCACATATTCTTTCTTAAATAACTATTTAAACTTTATTTTTCTATAATTTACTATTATATTTTGAGACATGAGAAGGACGACCATGACTATAAAGAAACCTACAACAAGCAATACAAATTGTACTAGGTGAAGGAATATTGATTGTATTGAAGTGTTAACCTAATAAGGGAATACATGGGAGATATATATAGGAGATATAGGAAGAAGTACTAATCCTAATAGGACTAGGATTAAGGAGTACTAATCCTAATAGGACTAGGATTAGTACACAGTAAATACTAATATTATTTAATACTATTTATTTAATACTATCTGTTATTATCCCCCCTCAAGCTGAGCTGAGCGAAGCGAACGAAAGCTTGGAACTGAGGTAATCGTGCTGTCGGCTCGGGAGAGGCTTGGTGAGAATATCAGCCGGTTGTTCTTCAGTGGGTACATACTGCACAGTCATGGTGCCGGCCTGAACTTCATCATGAACAAAGAGACAATCGATATCAACATGCTTCATTCTGGTGTGTAGGACAGAATCTTGGCCACACAGATGGATGATTTGTTGTCACAATAGAGAGCAGGAACAGTGTGAGTGGCGCGGAGTTCGCGAAGAATATATGTGACCCACATGGTCTCAGCAGCGAAAAGAGCAAGGGCGCGGTATTCAGCTTCAGTCGAGGACCGAGAGACCTTGGGTTGTTTTTTTGTACACCAGGAGATCAGGTTCGACCCCAAAAAACGAGAAACCCCGATGTATATTTTCTGTCATTTTTATCATTCGCCCAATCTGAATCTGAGAACCCCCGAAGCTCCAAGTCCCCGGGTCAAATGAGTAAACCACGACCAAAAGTGCCAAAAATGTACCTGAGAATGCGTTTTAGACAATGGTAATCATGTTCACTTGGTTGATGCATGCGCTGAGCAAATCGGTTGACAGCAAACTGGATGTCAGGACGGGTAATGGCCAGATACTGCAGAGCCCCAATGAGGCTGCGGAAGTGGGTGATATCGGCAAAGGGAGTGTCGGCTCCATTCGTAGACGAAGAGGCTGCCATCGGTGTTGGTTGACTGGTGCATTTTTCCAGTCCAGCTTTCTACAACAGATCTCGAGCATATTTTGAATGATGAAGAAACAAGCCGCTGCCTGTCCGAGAAACCTCCGTTCCCAGAAAATAATGTAACGGGCCAAGGTCCTTCATTTTGAAGGTAGTATGCATAGCTCGAGTGACATCCTGAATGAGAGCTGCAGTAGAGCCTGTAATAATGATATCATCTACATAGACAAGAAGAATGACTGTTCTGTGTGCTGAATGTCGAGTAAACAGACTTGTGTCGTGTACGCAACACGTGAAGCCGAGTCCCTGGAGGAACGTTTTCAGACGTGTGTACCAAGCACGGGGGGCTTGTTTGAGCCCATACAGAGACTTCTGGAGTTTGCAAACATGTTGAGGGAAGCGGGGATCAACATAGCCCGGTGGTTGTGTCATGTAGATAGTTTCATCAAGCATGCCATGAAGAAAAGCATTGGAAACATCCAACTGATTGATAAGCCAATTGTTGCGCACGACGAGTGACAGTACCAGGCGAATGGTTTCCTGCCGAATAACATGACTGAATGTCTCGGATTAATCAAGCCCATACTCTTGATTGTAGCCTTTAGCAACCAAACGAGCCTTGTACCTGGAAATACAGCCATCTGCATTGTGTTTAATTTTGTACACCCATTTACAGCTCACTGGGTGCCGCCGATGGGGCTTAGGTACAAGAACCCAAGTTTTCTGATCAGTCAAAGCCTTAAACTCGTCATCCATAGCATGACGCCAATAAGCATTTTTTGAGGCAACAAAGTAGGTTGTTGGTTCACTATCGGGAAGGGGTGTATTTGGTAGTATGGTAGCCTGAAAGGTTTTGGGTTTAAAGATACCGGCTTTGCCACGGGTTAACATGAGATGAGTATTGGAGGTGGCACGGGCGGTGGTGATTCGGGGGTGGCCGGGAAGGACCCAAAACGGATCGGGCTGGAGATGTTGTGGGTATGGGGTGGTTCGAGTTGGTTGTGAGTGTGGGTGGTGGCTGCGGGTGTATTGTGGGTGACGGTCGAAGGGGTGATGAGGGGTGGTTGGGTAGTGGGTGGAGGTGTAGGGGAAGGTGGTGAGAGACTCTGTGAGTATGTTGGAAAAAGGGGAAGGACGCCAATGAATGATGTATTTGTGGAGGAGGAAATAGACTCGTAGGGAAACTCATTTTCGACAAATTTGACATGACGAGATATGTAGACCTTATGAGTTTGTGGGTCAAGACAGCGATAACCCTTGGAGGTAGGATGATAGCCCAAAAAATACAAGGACGGGATCGGGGTTGTAATTTGTGAGTAATATGAGGGCGTAGCCATGGGTAGGCAAGACACCCAAAGACGCAGAGGTTGGTATAATTGGGAAGTTCTTGGTAAAGGAGTTGATAGGGTGATTTGTTGGAGAGGGTGTGGCTGGGTATTCTGTTAATGAGGTAGTTTGCGGTGGCTAGAGCTTCTACCCAAAAGGAGACAGGGAGATGAGATTGATGTAGAAGAGTAACCACCGTTTCAATGAGATGGCGATGCTTACGCTCAGCCACCCCATTCTGTTCGGGAGTGTATGGACAGGAGGTTTGATGTATAATTCCTAGGGATTGCAGAAACTGGCCAAAGATGTTATTTACATATTCCTTTCCATTGTCACTTCGAAAAAGTTTAACATGAGAATTGAATTGTGTTTTGACCATTTTTTCAAAAGTGACAAAGGTGGTGTATGCTTGTGATTTGTGTTTTAGTGGGTACAACCAAGTGTATTTTGTAAAATCATCCACAAAACAAATATAATAGCGAAAACCAGCAAATGAAGGAACAGCAGTAGGACCCCATAGGTCAGAATGAATAAGTTGAAAAGGTGCAGTTGTACGCTTCTCAGATAAAGTAAAAGGTAATTTATGAGATTTAACAATTGAACAGGAGTCACAATTGTTTACATGAATGGAAGAAAAACCTAATTGAGACATTAAAGAATTTATTATTTGAGTAGACGGGTGACCCAAACGACTGTGCCACAACAGACTGTGGCCATTAGCCGAAAGAGCCACCGGAGCCACAGGAACGCTTGCTAAAACTGAGTGGGCAGACGAACTTGTGCCAGGAAGAACGTACAGACCATGCTCACAGGGGCCCTGAAAAATCACCCTTTGGTAGTATTGTCTAGGATCTGATAATCATTAGAGGTGAACAAAAGTGAGCAATTATTGTCTTTTGTGAATTGGTGAACTGAAAGGAGATTGGTTTTAATGGAAGGGACGTGGGTAAGGTTACCTAGGTGAAAGATAGCGGTGGGGGTTTTAATGGTACCCATGCCAGTGTGAGAAATATTAATGGACTCACCGTTGCCAACAGTAATACCATTGGAGCCATGATATGGATTTGGAGCGTTAAGCTTGGATAGATCAGAAGTAACGTGCATGTTGGCCCCAGTATCCAACAGCCATTCAGAGGAGGGGCCGGCTTGAGATGCATAATTGGCACGGTTATCACTATTTCGGCTCTCCTCATACCGAAACCAGCAACGAACAGCGGTGTGTCCTGTTTTCTGACAGATTTGACAAGTTGGACGATCCCGCTCGTAAGTGCCCTGCCCGCCGCTGGAAGATGACTGTCCGCCGCTGCCGAAGGAGTGCAGGCTGTTGTTGCTGCCGTACTGCTGACCATCGTACGGCGGATGACTGCCCTGCCGACCGTCGCGCCCGTGGCCTCCGCTGTTTCTGCCGTAGCCGCCGCGACTCCCCTGCCGGCCGCCACCACGCCCCCCGCGATAGTTCTGGCTTGCGGTGAGGGCGGTGGCCGGCTCCATAACAGCGGCTTCTCGGAGAAGAAGTTTGCTCTCCAGATCCACGTTGATTTCTTCACTTTTTAGTCACGAGGAGAGAGTAGCCAGGTCAACGGGCGTTGGACTGATGCGAACCGCCTGTTTAATAGAGGAGTAAGCTGATAGGAGCCTCCGAACGACGCGCATAACAAGATCTTTTTCGGGAATGATTTCGTTCACGTTGTCGAGGGCTGTGATGATGGTGGAGACCTCGTCTAAATACTCCGCCATAGTTTTCGTGTCTTTGGTAATTGTGTGGAGACGATCACGCAATTGAAAAATATGAGAGTGGAAGATTGATGCATAGCGTGTTGCGAGGGCCGTCCATAGGGTTGAAGCAGTTGTGTAGGATCGGACGTGTTTCTGAACCGTGAGAGAGATGACCGCAATCAAACATAATCGGATCTGGCCATCCACGGCTTTCCAGGCGGCATGGGCCGGATTGGTTTTTTCTAATTTGTCCGTGGCGGTGATGACTGCCGGCGGCGGTTCTGTGCTTCCATCAACGTATTTGAGAAGGTAATTGGCCTCAAGGGCTGTAAGAACGGTGATTATCCTTGTAGGGTAATTTATGTCTGATATTTTCTTGGTAATCAGGGCATGAAGATGCCTGAGAAGGAGTTTAACGCCAGAAGGAAGTGAATCGAGAGGATCCACCTCGGTTGTCATGGCTGCCGCTGCCCAAGAGAAGAGAGGGAACGATCGGTGCCCTAAAGAGAGAAAAAAACCTAGAGAAAAGAAGATCTAGGTTTTCTGGCTCTTGATACCATGAAGGAATATTGATTGTATTGAAGTGTTAACCTAATAAGGGAATACATGGGAAATATATATAGGAGATATAGGAAGGAGTACTAATCCTAATAGGACTAGGATTAAGGAGTACTAATCCTAATAGGACTAGGATTAGTACACAGTAAATACTAATATTATTTAATACTATTTATTTAATACTATCTGTTATTACTAGGTACTTAGCCTTATCTTATTCCCTCATCAATAGCCTCTAAACATATGTAACAATGCGGCTCATTCTCTTTGTATCATTTTAATTTTATTATCTATTATAAATTTAAAATGCTTAATCATTATCAAACTTCATTAATATTTTGTGTTTTCTATTTGTTATTCAATGTTCACTATATTTTTACCTACCCTATTTTCAGCCCTCACAATTTAAAATCAAGTTAATTAGCTTTTTCAGTACAATTTTAAAAATGTTTCTAACTATAGAAATTATCTTTTTGATAATTTTAGAACTCAAATATTTTATTTTATTTTATTTTTAAACAGTATAATGCGATTTTTATTACTCTCATCATTCTTAGATACTTTTTTCTTTTTGGAAGTCAAATGATGAAAAATTTTGATAAAGTACCAACTAATTCTCAATACTACTATCCTGTTGTCTCAAACAAGAAGGGGGAGTTGATTTTTTTAAAGCAAATTATCTCTTTTTTTGAAATATTAATAAATTTCATGAACATACTATATTGACAAATATAAATTTTAAAATTATTTTCTATGTAATTGTAATTCAAAAATAAAAGATTATTGAAAGACTTACCAATTAAATCTGGACAAAAAACTTACAAACATAACTTATGCTTTGAAACTATATTTAATATCTTTCACTATAGACATAAATGACACAAATACTTTTAAGTATGAATCATCTCACCATAATAAAACAATTTAACAAATATTTATCATGCTAACAAACTATGTCTTCATCCAAATGTATTGTTATTATGTTATAAACAAATTTTTTTAATGAAATTTTGGTTGTGCGAGTTAGATATAGTATTTTAGTATTATTTATTAAACGAATTTATGACTTGGATTTATATATTAATAGCCCATTGAACTTGTCACTAAATTTCATTTCGATACTCAAACTATGGCTTGTTCCAATAGAGTATCTACAAATGATATAGTATTTCTATCGCACATTTTTTGTTCAAATTTTGAAAATAAAATATGTGCGCGTGATAACAAACGCCTATTGGATATTTATGTTAACCACATAAAATATGCCGTCCTATTTAGTTATCTACATCTACCCATTGGAACATGCTTGAGATTCATCATTTTTAATGCGAGTTGAATACATATAATCTAAGAAGATGACATATTTTATATATCACGACCCAAGGTATACCCTAGGATTAACATGTCGTATAGGACCCGGAGAGGCCCTATACAAGCCACTAAACATGCATAAACAAGATTATCAAAAACTAAGAGATTTAAAACAACTTTTCCAATCAAAGAGTTTATAAAACGAAGCAGAATTCTATATAGTCTCAGTAGTTATCTATTATATCAAGAGTGACCGGGACGTAACCTTAGCATCACGTGTAATATCTGAAAGTAAAATTGAAAGCGATAAAAGGTTTAATCCTCGAAACATGAGGAATCACCACTAGTAAGTATAATTAAGGTTACTCCTAGCCACGGGGGTGATAAACTGAAACGTCAAACCCTACATTAGTAACAATTTAGGCAAGAGTATGTGTTAGGACAAAAATGTACTAAGTATGATAGCAATGCATAGAGATAGAAATTATGCTAAAAAGGACCTCTATATGCTCATGCAAAGACCAAGTTAAAATTCATAAGAAAAAGGTTAGAAAACATCATAATAATTATGGTCAAATGCTAGTAAAACTTCTCCCTTTAAGACTTGGGAAACACTTCTTTAAGTAGCCTTCGTTAATCATAAGTGTGGAAATTAGTCTTAACCAGCATAGAGACAATGTGACCTATAACATAAAATTCAGCTTCTGACCAACACCGGAAAGGGTATAGCTTGAGGATTCACTAGCTAATGTCTATATAAGACAATCATTCTATAGTGGCATATATGTATGGGATAACGAGATTCCTACTACAAACCGTACATCTAGTTACGGGAGATCTTCAACTGGGAAATTCTAAGTTAAAATTAGGGACTTTAGGAACTCTATGGAGGAAAGAACTCCATAGACTATACCTTGATAACAAAAGCTTGAAATTAAAAGGGGATTAGGAGACTTGATCTGCAAACCCTAGCTTTCTTCCTCAAACTTCTAGAGAGAGTAATATTTGGGGAGGATGGACTTGTTCTTATTTTGTGAAATTTAAAAAAATGAATTAATTGAATGATTTTGAGGTTAAAACCCTTTATTTAGGGCTTTGGGTAAAGGGTAAAACAATATGGTATTCATTTAAAATAATTAGGAAAAAACTCAAAAGTCTCTGACTTTAAAACTGACTAACCATTCTCATGAGAGCCTTCACGGCTCTTCTAAGACACTATAGGTTGTTATGGCCGTCGTGGTCCTTGACCAATGGTTAGGGGAGAACCCCTAGTGTCCTAACCCTCTTTATTACCACATTAACGGTCTGTGAGCACCATAACGAGTTATGGTCCCCTTGGCGGCCCATCAAGGGCTCTGTGGAGGATCCCGTGTCCTAGTTTTGGGTTGGTGTCTTGTCTGCACAGCCTCTTTCCTAGCCTTCTTGATTCCTAGGCGTTATACTATCTCCCGTTTCGGAACATTCATTTCTGAATGAGATTTTAAACATAATAAGAAATGTAGGAACTTAAATCTAACAGCCCACATGCATGGAATCATATAAATGCACATGACAGAAGAGGAAACATCAACTCTAAGATAAATCATGTTAAAAACATCATTTATGGTCTATATGTAACTCATACTCAAATGCACATAACACGGAGAAATCAATCAACTAGCTCATTTTTCTCAAAAATCAAACTTTTTCATGAACATGTATAAATGAGGAAATCATAGAAATATCTAAGACATATGACACCAAAGGAGTAAACCATGAGAAACTAAATACCTCAAGATGGTTTAGATATGGAGGGAAAGATATGAATATAGCAGATACCATATCTCCCTCAGCCTCCCAAGTTGCACCCTCAACTAACTAATTCCTCCAAGAACTTTTACCAAAGCATTTTCTTTATTTCTTAACTTTCGAACTTGTCGGTCTAAAATCAAAACTGAAACTTCTTCATAAGAAAGGCTATCCTCCATGCTAAGACTCTCCAATGTCACTATAGATTTTGAATCACCAATACATTTCTTCAACTAGGAGACATGAAAACTGGATGTACTGATGTCAAAGTCATTAGGAAAATCAAGTTCATAAGCAACCTTACCAACACCCCTTAAAATTTGATATGGGTCTACATAACAGGGACTAAGCTTCCTTTTTTACCAAATGTCATTACACTTTTTATGGTTAAAATTTTCAGGTAGACCCTATCATTCACCTCAAACTCAAGATGTCATCTTCTAACATTGCCATAGGACTTTTGTCAACTTTGAGTGGTTTTCAACCTCTCTCAATTAATTTGAACTTTCTCAATGGCTTCATGAACCAACTCGGGACCTATCAAAGTAACTTCACCACTTCAAACTAACCTATGAGAGATCTACACCTCCTATCATATAGAGCCTCAAATAGAGTCATACCAATGCTGGAATGATAGTTATTGTTATATGCAAATTCAATCAAAGGCAAATGATCATCCCAATTACCCTTGAAGTTAATTACACATGATCACATCATATCCTCCAAAGTTTTGATAGTACGCTTTGCTTTCCTATTGGTTTACGAATGAAAGGTCTTACTAAGATTACCACGAGTACCAAAACCTTTTTAGAAAGATCTCCAAATCTGAGAAGTAAATTGAGTACCATGATTGGAAATAATGGATAAGGAAACTCCATGCAACCTAACTATTTTCCTAAAATACAACTTAGCATAGTCCTCTGCCGAATATTAAACTTTGACAAATGAGATGATTTTATCATTCAATCTACTATAGCCCAAATCAAGTCATGTTGTCCATGCAGGAGTACTGATGTCTTGGGACAGACCTCCCCGTTTCTAATACTCAAATTTCACTTGTTGACGATTAGAACACTTAGCCATAAATTTTGCAATATCCTTCTTCATCTCATTGCACCAATAGAGCTCACGAAAAATATCTTTTTTCATCCCATTGCACAAATAGAACTCACACACCCCTCCGGACAAATCTATGAATAACTCGGGTCAACTTCTTCTTACTATCATCTATATGAGCAACACTATCCAGTGACAGTAAACTAAGAACATCCGCCACCACGTGTACTTTACGATGTGATAAAAAACACTCATATCATAGTCATTTAGTAACTCAAGTCACGTCCTTTGAGAAGATTTAAATCATTTTGATTAAACACATATTGCAAACTTTTGTGGTCAGTACAGACATCAACATGAACACCATATATTTAAGTAATGCCTCCAAACTTTCAAAGCAAACACAATTGTCGCTAATTTCAAATCATGGGTAGGATAGTTCTTTTCGTGCACCTTAAGTTGCCTTGAGGCATAGGCAATGATTTTCCCATTTTGCATAAGGACACACGCTAACCTAGTTCTTAAAGCATCACAATAAAGAACAAACTATTCGGTTCCTTCCGATAAATTCAATACCAGAGTAGAAGTAAGTCTATGTTTTTCAATTCCTTCAAATTCTTCTCACAAGCTTCTGCCATAAGAATTTTGGCTTTCTTTTTTGGTCAATGTCAGGAAATGGAGAAGCAATTGATGAAAATCCTTCCACAAACTTCTATAGTAACGGGCTAAATCCAAGAAGCTTCTAATATCTTAAGGGGATAAAGGTCTAGGCCAACTCTTCGATTACCACATATGTCTTATTAGGATCTACCTCAATACCTTTTTTGAAAAAAATGTGACCCAGAAAAGCCACAAACTTCAACCAAAACTCACACTTACTAAACTTAGCAAAGAATTTTTTATCCTTGAGCACTTGCAATAAAATCCTTAAATGATCGGTATGTCCGTCTTCACTCCTTAACTGTGTGTGTGTGTGTGTGTATATATATATATTTATATATATATATATAAACACAATCACAAACATATCAAGGTATTACCTAAACACCCTACTCATCCAATCCATTAATATCGCCAAAGAATTAGTCAAAGTAAACGACATTATCAAAAACTCATAATGACCATATGAAGTTTGAAAAGTCGTCTTCGGAATGTCATCTTCCTTCACACTTAATTGGTGATTTTAGAACAGTAACTTGCCCCTTGAAGTTGATTGAACAAATCATATATTCTTAGAAGATGATATTTTTCTTAACTGTAACCTTGTTCAATTGCCGATAGTCAATACACATATGGAGCGAACCATCTTTCTTTGTAATAAACAAAACTTGAGCATCCCATAGAGACACTCGATCGGATGAAACCTTTATCCAACAAATCTTTCAATTGTTCTTTCAATTTCTTAAGTTCTGTCGAGGCCATTTAGTAAGGAAGAAAAGCGACATGTTGTGTATTTGGGAGAATGTCAATACCAAAGTTTATTTCCTTTTTTAGAGAAATATTGGGTAATCATCTGAAAGCACTTTCAGAAAACTCATTTACAACGGGGACCGACTCAAGATTAGGGGTTTTAAAATCCATGTCTCTCACTCTAACTAGATGGTATATGCAACCCTTAGAAATTATCTTTCTACCTTTAAGACAAGAAACAACCCTACCTTTCGGCATAGAAATTCCTTCTTCGCACTCTAAGATAGGCTCATTTGAAAACTAAAACTTGACTACACGTGTTTAACAATTAATAGACACATAACATAAATGCAACCAATCCATACCAAGAATGACAACAAAATCTAGCATATCAAGCTTTACAAGATCAACATGAGTGACTTTATGGGACAAAGAAAAGGGACACTTTCTATAGACCCTTTTAGCCACAGTAAAATCACTAACTAGAGTAAAGACAGAAAAGAGATGTAACAACATATCTGAAAGAATATCAAACCTCATATCCACATATGGCATAAAAAAGACAAGGTAGTACCTAGATCAAGCAAATCATAAACATCAAGATGAAAGACTTTCAACATATAGGTAACCACATCGGGAGAGCAATCTTGCTCTTGGTGAGTCTGGAGTGCATATAATTTGTTTTTCTTTAAAGAACTTGAACCTAAACCACCAGGAGGAGCATTCTTACTTCCTCTTCCCTTATTTGTAAGTATTGGTTAATCCCTTATCCTATTGTTGATCTTACCACAACCATAAGAACCGTCCATACCGGCTAAATATATGCTCTTATGCTTCTTCTACACTTAGCACAGTTAGATAATGAAGATTCACCACCATTTCCTCCTTAGGGTTTAGGTTTAGACACCTTATTTTTGTTGAATCTAAAAGGAGCATAGAGGAGCCTTGGACAGAATACCTTTGTCGGAACTTAGAACGACTATGTCCGTCGACATCGAATGTGGAAAGTTACCAACATCGGTTCTTGCCTTTTTTACTTCCCTGGTATTTTCTTAAGATTCTCCTCTTGAATTTGTTGAGTATGAACCATGAGACGAGAAATGTCCATATTATTGATATAGGCATGGTGACACAACATTTCTTTGCCACCATTTCCGATACACCCAAGACGAACTTACTCATTCTTTCCTTAGGATCAACAATCATAGTAAGAGCATACTTAGACAATTGTGTGAACTTCAAAACATATTCCTTCACACTTATATTTACTTAACGAAGGTTGATGAATCAAGAAAGTTTGCTTCCCTATTTCAAGGGAGAAAAACCTATCAAGGAAAGAAACCTTAAATTTTTCTCGATCAAGAGGACCCGTAACAACTGCCCTTCCTTCTTTCAATTGTTTGAACCAAATTTGATCAACACCTTTAAGTTGGTAAGCGGATAATTTCATCTTTTTCATCGACGTCACTCTCATGATCATCAACACTTTATATACGTATCAGTGAACTCTTGAGGATCTTCCTTAACCTTAGAACCATGAAATTTCGGAGGATTTATCCGAGTGAAGTCCCTCAATCTAGATGTCATCATACCCACATTTGGGTTCACGAGGGCCATAACCTCTCTATTGACTTTGTCGTCATGGCTTGAGCCAACACTAAAAAAGTAGCCCTAAACTCCGCATTATTCACTTGTTGGGCCAAAGGATCGGTCGGAACCTAAGGAGCTTGTAGAAGAGCTATATTCTCGTTCACATTCCTTCTAATATATGCTCTTCGAAGGGCCATTTCTTGAAAAGCATCGAATAGGGATTATGAGAGATACATTTTAGAGTTAAACTCTATTGCACTACTTTAGAGTTATGAAAGAAGTGTAAGTTACCTAATCATTTTATAGCTTCCTATTAATAAATGTGGCGCTCTTCACACTCATTAATAATAATATTTTCGACGTGGCTTATGAGACCTTTTAGGACATTTCTAAACTTTGTGCTCTGAATACCAAGTTTGTCACGACCTAAGGTACACCCTAGGAGTAACATAGCGTATAAAACCCCCAGAGGCCCTACCACTTAGCATGCAAAAACATGATTATCGAAAACCAAGAAATTTAAAACAACATTTCATATCAAAGAGTTATAAAATGAAATGGAAGTATACATAGTCTCAATAGCAATCTATTACATCAAGAGTGACTGGGACATAACCTTTGTATAACGTATAATATCTGAAAGTAAAGGTTGAAAACGATAATATGTTCGATCCTCGGAACATGAGGACTCACCACCACTAAGTATGATCAAGGTGACTCCTAGATACAAGGATTAGAAACTAGAACGGTGGACCCTACATTAGAGAACAATGTATGCAAGAAGATGCGTTAGTACAAATACCAAGTATGATAGTAATGCAAAGAGATATAAATCATGCTAAAAGTACCTTTTAATGCTCATGCAAAAACCAATTTAAAAACCACAAGAAAGAGGTTAGTAAACATCACAATAGTCATGGTCAAATGCAAGTAAAACTTCTCTTTTGAACACTTGGGAAACATTTCTTTAAGTAGCCTTAGTTCATCATTAATTTAGGAATTAGCCTTAACCGATAATGAGACCATGTAAGTCATGTAGGCCGAAAAGGCGTAGAAAATTATTTATAAAATAAGTTCAGGGGGTGATAGGACCTTAGTATAGTATAAGTGTGTCTCTGATATTTAGGCAATAGGTTATGGGATTACTTATGCATTTTCCATAAAACAATCAAATGAGTCAACATTGCAAGGAACTCATGGCATGGAAGAAAGCCCTAACTTCAATTGGGAAATTTAGGAACTCTATGGAGGAAAGAGCTTCATAGATGAAGATTATCATATATTGATGCCAAAAGCTTGAAACCAATGGGGTATTAGGAGACGATCTTGAAACCCCAACTTTCTTCTTCAAACTTCCAGAGAGAGAAATATTTGGGGAGTTCATGTTCTTCTTTTGGGAAATTGAAAGAATGAATTGATTTGGATGGTTTTTGGGGTAAAAACCTTCATATAGGGCTTTGGGTAAAGGGTTAAACGACATGGTATTGAATAAAAATAGTCAGCAAAAGATCCAAAAGTCCCTAACTTAAAAACCGACGGACCATTCTCACAAGAGCTTTCATGGCTCGTCTAAGGCACCATGGGCTGTTATGGCTGTCGTGGTCCTTGACCAGTGGCTAGGGGAGAACCCTACTCTCCTGACCCTCTTCACGGCCACCTTAACGGTTATATAGAAGATACTCAAAGTATCAAAGGAATAAATATTGTCTTATATAAAGTCATGACATCAGAAATGAAGTAAATTTTGTATTAAATTTTTAATTAAAAATACATAGTAGAACACTGTTTGATATTTTAGAACTTTCAATTAAAGTACTTAAAACTTATTATCTACTAATAAGATTTTTGGGAACAAAAACCAATGTATCGTATTTTAACAAATGGCTAACATTTTATTAATTTGATACCTTCACTCTTAGAGACTAAGATATATCTATGAAAGAAATAAAATTGCTCAAAGTAATAGTATATGTATAAGTGAAAGTCACAACAGTGGATATAAAGAAGAAATTTATCAATCTACAAAGAAGGGCTAGAAGGCTTTATTAGATAAACCTAAATACTCATGTATTTCTCTATGTTAAAATATTTAATAAGGCACCCCTATTTATAACACTAACAAACTAAACTAAGGGCCCGTTTGGATAGGCTTAATAAAAATAGCTTTAAAAAAGTATTTTTGAAAGTGCTGAAACTTATTTTTAAAATAAGCAGTTATGCGTTGGGATAAAATTGCTGAAGTTGTTATGCCAAACGTGAAAAGGGAAAAATGGAAGAAAGAGATGTTAGGGTTATATGGGTAATTTGGAGATTGTATAAAAACATTAACGGCAAAAAGATAAAAATGTGGTCTTTTGGCTTAAAATAAGTTTTTTTTTAACTTAAAATAAGTTATTTTGAGTATTGTCAAACAGTTAAATAAGTCAAAAACCAGCTTTTAAGTCAGTTTGACCAGCTTTTAAGCTGAGCCAAACAGGCTCTAAATTATGACTAAAAAATCTCATTAACAACAAAAAAGAAAAAAAAGGGAAAATCATTATTTATTTGTCAAAACAAAAACTGCACTCATTTGAATCCTTTTCCTCTTCTAAATCCTTTTCCCTTCTTAAAAATAAACTCATATGTTTTGTCAATAAAAATTTCTTTCATCTGCGAGAAAAGAAACTAGAAACCTATTAGAATGAGCAGCAACGTTCAGCAACAACGACTTCCAGCAACAAGCAACAACAAATCTGATGTAATGTACGGAATTATAGTATCAAGTGTGTATATGGATATCCTTTCCATTCTAGATGTTACTTTTCTGTTCTCTTTCCTCTGTTTATGTCTCTGTAGATTTGCAGATTATCATGTTTTTTGTGAGTTGTTGTTTTTCTGTGTTTCTGTTTCTATTGTAACCTAACAACATGGCTTTTCATCATTAATATGTGTTTTCTAGTTTGTGATCTCTATTATCAGATGATTGAAATTTATTGATTAATTAAACTAGAATTAGCACAAGAAAACTACTCTTCCAACTATCATTGTTCATTCATCTATGTTTGCTATATGTTTGCTAAGTCGTGGTTGTGATCTCTTATTTCTAATTAGTTGATTGAAATTTATTGATCGATTATACAAGAAGAGTAACAAAACTTACTTGAAGACATTCATTTTTAAAAGTTGTGACTGTCATATTTTGGATCAGCAATTCTTTTTCTTTGTCTAGATTTAAAGCGACATATTCTATTTTATGAATTAATAGTAATATATATGTTTTCACCATTAGCGAATATTATTGTCACTATGAGGCTCTCTTTTGCTAACATGTTTGTTAGATTTTTATATATACATTCTATCGGTAATGTCGTAGATATTACAATGGCGGCTAAACAATTGCCGTTAAATGTTATGATATTTAGCAGCAATTCAAATGGAAATTATAAGCCATAAAATATAGGTTAAGGGGAAAACTAAGATAAAATATAGGTTAAGGGGAAAACTAAGACATTTTTAGAACGGATATTGTAGCAATTAGTCACCTTAGTAAAAATTTCGTTAATACTACTACCTTTTAGCAATTATTTATTTTGATTTATCGACTAAAATAATGGACGCTAAATGACCACGAATAGCCGATATGAATATCCTTTAGTAGCCAACATAATTGCTGCAAACAATCGCCACTAAAAATAATACCTTTTACCGGCTATTTATTTAGATTTATCGACTAAATAAATACACGCTAAGAGACCATAGTTATCCGAATGAATTACTTTTAGCTGCCAAGACAATTGCTACAAACAATTGACATTAAATGTACTACCTTATAGCGGCTATTTATTTAGATTTATCGACTAAATTAATGGATGCTAAAAGACAATAGTTAGGCATTATGAATTTCCTTTAGCAGCCAACATAATTGCTGCAATAAATTGCCGTGAAATCTAATGGTTTGTAGCGGCAACTCATGCTACCGTTTACCAGCATTCCCCACAATGACCGCAAAAGCCTTTGCCGACCCCAACATTGCCGGCTAAAGTCCATTTGTCGGTTCAGAGTATTGTGGCAAATGTTATTGCCACTAAAGCCATATTTTATTGCCGCTAAAGGTCCTCGTGAGCTAAGCAACATGATCTTCCTAAGATCCTCAAGAGCAGGGATAAAGCTTTGATCAGCAACTGTTTCAGATACTTTTTAATTTGAGTTTTGATCGTTGTTACGACTCGATTCTAAAACTAAGTTTCAAAACATTTTCATAACTTGACTATTTAGATGAACGAGAGCTCGGATAAGGGTTCAAACAATCCTCTAAGAAAGGCTTTAAGCACGTTAGAGGATCCGCTAATATTTGGTTGACCGACAGATTTGAAACTTTGGATAACTTTAAAAGGAAAACTTTAGATTACTCTCACTTTTTTAAAAAGAAATAAGAAATATTTTGATACTTATACATTTATGTTATCACAAATAATAAATTAATTCGAATGTTTAAGTGCCAAAATGATAGACACAATCATTAAACGTGAATTTGAAAATTAAATACTAACTATGAAAAAATATGAATAATTTTCAAGTTAGTCTCGAAACTTAAGTTGTCAACTAAGAATTTGTTAAAGAAATATTGCATGATACTCTCCTTCCATACTCACAGATTCACTTTTGACTTAACATAGCTCTTAAGGAGCAATCAATACAATGTCGATTTTACTATATCATTTGGAATATAACAAATTCAATATTTTAAAAAGTGCATTGCAGAAAAATGGATTTTGAAATTTAAACACTTAAAAGTAAACGAGTAATGTAATTGTGAAAGAGTGACAAATCTAAAAATGGAAAAATTACTGGAATGAATGTTATTTAATAAATAATTACTGATTTTAGCGGTACTTTTTATTTATTATCATTTATAGCAATACTATATTTAATCTTCAATATGTATTAAAAGTGAATTAAATATGCAATATATATGTATGATTATTATTTATAAAAATATATATTATGCTTGTTTAGTAAGAAGTTGACACATTGTATTATAAGTGTATTATAATGTGTGATAAACCTATTATCCATTAGTAAAACTTATATTATATGTGCATAATAAATTGTTTTTTGCAATATGAATTAAAAATGAATTATACATGTATTAAAGGTGATCAATTGAAAAAAAAAATGTTATTACTATAAATGGTAAACATTTTTATTTATAATATATCTATGTAAATTTCTGAATAAAAGTTTCTCAAGATTCACCTAAGTTAGTTAAAAGAGTTAGCGATAATCATCATAAATTCACAAATAGAGTAAGGAGCTAAATAAAATGAAGAACTGGATAAAAAGGGCATTTCATGGCCCCTTTTCTGCTTCCTGCTGCTACTGCTGATCAGTTTCGTGTTTTAACTCACTTATGTCCTTGTATACTAGCATATACAGCTGTGTACATCATGTATACTGATGTATCTGTTCTATATTCAATGTATATTGATGTATACAACTTGATTTCTGGCTCCCTTTCATGAATTTCAGCTTCCTTTTCAACTACTTGGTCCATCCATTCTGATGAAGTTTACTCGATTAGACAGGGCTCAGGGTCTGTTTGGATTGACTTTTGGCTTATGACTTAAATTCAGAGCCTGTTTGGATTGACTTTTGGCTTATGACTTATAAGTTAAAAATCATAAGTTAAAATTTCTAACTTATGACTTTTGGCTTATTTTTGTTATTTTGACTTTGAAATAAGTGCTTTTTAACTTTACGCAAACACTTCAAAAGTGCTTAAAAGATATTTTAACTTAAAAGCATATAAAATAAGTCAATTCAAACAGACACTATGGCCTCCGTGGCCGATTCGAAATGCAAATGAGGGAACCATTTGAGTCCAAATTAGACTCCATGGGATTTAACATGCATCACAAAAAAGAACATACATATAAGAACTAGTTTGAAAACAATGTAAAATGCAAAAGTCAAAGAAGGGTTGAACTGTTACTGTGTTACTGCCGCTCATTAAGCCATAAATATTAAACAAAGCTACAAATCAATATATATTACATATATATAAATGAGGATCTTCATTCCGTTTGTGTGGCATGTCTTAATGATCAGAAAAATATTTATTTTTCAAAAAAAATTTTTAGGGCTTTTAAAAAAAATTTACGCAATGATATTATATATATATATATATATATATATATATATATATATAACTTCTAACCTTTTAATTTAATAATATATATATAACTCTTAACCTTTCATATTCATAATCTTCAAATTATTTAATGTAAAAAATTATAACTCCTAAATATTATATCTATAAAAATCCACTTTGAGACATGTATGATGGTCATTTTATTTTTATTTTCCTTATTCTTCATTTTTTGTTTCTTTGATTTATTAATTTTTTGGTCTTCTTTGATCTGATTTTTGGAGGAGAGGGATGTATAATGAAAAATGTTAGATATTTTGCATAGTTTGATTTTGTGAGATAAAATAATTTGACATATCTAATTATCATTATCACTTTTTTCTATTGTAATTATACATTTAATATTATTAGTTTGGATTGTTAATGATACAAATCATGATTTTTTTTATAGAAAAAATAATTTGTTCATTTTCTCTTTTGCTTCTCTTTGTACTTTTTTTAGTTTTTTTTTCTTATTCTTGTAGTTTCTAAAGACACTGATTGTTTTTATTCACATTGTAAATTTTAAAGAATTGAATTATGCTATGTTGAGAACATGATCCTTCTTCCTCTTCAAATCATATATAACTAAATATTTTTAATATTTTGCTTGATTAGTTAACTATAATTTTATGTCTTTTTGTTGTTATTATTGTAAGGATAGTTTATAGTTCTCCGGTTAAACCTCCAATGCAAAGAGTTGATTGGTTCCTTATCAACTTAATTAGTTAATTGAAGAAACACCAATATATCTTATTTTTAATTTCGTCTAACAATATTTTCCTCCTCACTAGCTATAAAAATGTTATACAAATATATAATAAATATTAGCAATAAAAAAAGTAATATATCACAACTCAATATAAAGTAATAAAATATGAAATATTAAATACAAACATGTTATATAGCTAAGAATCAAATAAATCGATTCCTCTTACAATTTTGTAAAAATAAAAAATTTTAACGTTGCATTATTTATTATACTATTTATATATTGAAATTATTTATAGGCCAAAAAAGTTGTTTCACAATTTTCAGAATTTAATTAACAAAAAGTTAACTATTTATTAATTTTATTTTAAAACATCCATTGGATTACTTTTTTTTTACAATTTTAAATTTTTTCTATTCCTTCTTGACATCACACTTCAAACCACATCTTTCTTTGATAGAATGTATTACTGATCTTAACCATACACATTCTCTACTTGCTTCATGAATGGCTATTATCTCAGCATGATTTGAAGAAGTAGCGACAATAGACTGCTTCGTAGATCGCCACGATATAGCAGTACCTCCATATGTGGACAGATAGCCTGTTTGTGATCGAAATTTATGTGGGTCAGATAAATAACCTGCATCTGCATGACCAACAAAATTTGCACTATCTTTGTTAGTATAAAATAGACTCATATCACTAGTTCCCCTTAGATATCGCAATATATGTTTAACTCCATTCCAATGTCATCGTGTAGGGGAAGAACTATATCTTGCTAACAAATTAACAGAAAATGCTATGTTAGGTCTCGTAGCATTAGCAAGATACATAAGTGCCCCAATTGCACTAAGATAAGGTACTTATGGACCAAGAGGTTCCTCATTCTCTTCTTGAGGTCGGAATGGATCCTTACTCACTTCAAGTGATCGGACAATCATTGGAGTACTTAATGGATTTGCTTTGTCCATGTAAAATCGTTTCAAGATTTTCTCAGTATAGGCAGATTGATGGATGAAGACCCCGTCTACTAAATATTCTATTTGTAGTCCAAGACAAATTTTTGTCTTTCCAAGGTCTTTCATCTAAAATTCTTCCTTTAGATATTCAATTGCTTTTTGAACCTCTTCTGGAGTTCCAATGAGATTAATGTTATCAACATAAACAACAAGCATAACAAACCCCAATGTTGTTTTCTTAATAAATATACAAGGACAAACGACATCGTTTATATAACCTTGTTTTATCAAGTACTCACTTAGGCGATTATACCACATGCGCCCTGATTGTTTTAAGCCATATAATGACTTTTGTAATCTGATTGAATATATTTCTCAAGATTTTGAACTACATGCTTCAGGCATTTTAAGTCCTTCTGGAACTTTCATTATAAATTTCATTATCAAGTGAACCGTAAAGGTAAGTTGTAACCACATCCATTAGATGAATCTCAAAATTTTCATGTACAGCTAAACTGATGAGATATCGAAAAGTTATTGCATCCATAACAGGTGAATATGTTTCTTCATAGTCGACACCAGGTCGTTGAGAGAATCCTTGTGCAACAAGTTGTGTCTTGTATCTTACAATCTCATTTCTCTCATTTCTTTTTCGTACAAAGACCCATTTATAGCCAGTTGGTTTAACATCACTAGGTGTTTGGACTACTGGTCCAAAAACCTCACGCTTAGCAGGTGAATTTAATTCTGATTGAATTGATTCTTGCCATTTTGGCCAATCACGTCTTTGTCGACATTCTTCGACAGATAGAGGTTCAACATCCTCATTTCCTTGCATAATGTTAAGTGCATCATCATATGCGAAAACATTATCTACTATGATTTTTGATCGATCTAAACTTATCCCATCACCTGTAGAAGAACTTATTGAGAGTTCTTCATTTACTTGAGTCATTTTTTGTACTTCTTTTTCTAGGATTATTATCTTTTGAACCCACTGGTCTACCACTCTTCAGGCGTATTTGTGATTCAGAAGCTATGACACTTGTAGATGGTCCTTTTGGGACGTCGATTCGGATATGCACATTTACTGCAGGAATATGTGACTTTATTATCCTTTTTGAATCAATAAATGCGTCTGGCATTTGATTCGTTATGTTTTGCAAATGGATGATCTTCTGGCTTTCTTCTTATTCAAGTATATGTAAGTTTCATATGTATATATTACAATAGTGAATGAACAACCCTATTTATAGAGTGAGAAATTACTCCAAAGGTCACCATATTAAGTATCATAATAAATAGATACATTCTTATCCAAAAAGGTTCATGTAACCTAGTGAATATGAATGGTTGTTCATGTACTAACTTTATGGACTATCCCAGGCACGTTATGACTGGATCCACTTGAGACTTCAAGATTTTAAATCTATCAGTGAGTATAACTCTTCCATGTTTATAATTATCTCACAATTAAAATTATGTGGAGAAAATATCACTGACCATGATATGCTGGAAAAAACGTTTTCCACTTTTCCTGCCTTGAGTATGCTTCTGCAGCAGCAATACACAGAAATGGGATTTAAAAAGTATTTCGAATTAATCTCACATCTCCTTGTTGTTGAACAACATAATGATTTACTGATGAAAACTCATGAAAGTCGACCTACTGGTTCTATGCCATTTCCTGAAGTAAATACGGCTAGTTTTCACCAATTTAAGCGTGAAAAAGGTCGTGGCCCCAGTCGTGGACGTGGTCGTGATCGAGGAAGAAATTTCAATCATGGTGATCGTCTTGCACTAAATAATAACATTCAACACCAGCGGTGTAAAAAGAAGAATGAAAAACGTGACATAGTGCAGAAGAAAAATTCAGACAACAAATGTTATCGATGTGGAGGAAAAGGACATTGGTCACGTACCTGTCGTACGCCAAGGCACCTGGTTGAGCTATATCAAGCTTCCCTGAAGGAGGTGAAAAATAACGTAGAAGCCAACTTTATCACGGAAGATACTGTTGAACCCATGCATCTAGATGTAGCGGATTTCTTTGAGTTTCCCGAAGGAAAGATAGATCACCTGATAGATGATGGGTCTGTGATAATGTAAATATATTTCATTTTCGTCGTTTATATGAATGGTTGTTCATGTACTAACTTTATGGATTATCCAATTATTTAATGGATTTATAACAATATATATATTTCACTTAATCTCTACAATTAATACCTCTTAAAGAATTATTTTTTAACAGAAATAATTTAACTAGAAAATAATGAATTCATTAAATGTTTTGAATTTCATGAAAATTAATAATTTTATTATCAAGATGGAATATAATTATTGAAATTGTAAATTATTATTTTAATTTTGTAGAGTTATTATCAATAAATTAATAAATATTATTTTAAAGAATGTTTTTAAAATTTAATGAATACACCTTATTTCTCCTCTTATAAAAACAAGTGATACTAAATTCGAAAAATAAACAACAATGAAAAAATAAAAAATAAAATAGAAGAATAAATTACAATAAATGCTTCTTGGACAGTTTTTTTTTATTGGACAGAAGAAAATTTTAGGCAGGGTAATTTTTTGAAATCATCAAGTGATTTTGAAACTTTTATTTTAGTAATTCTAATTTAAAGAGTATTTTAAATACACCTGAAATTTACTGCTATTACGATTTCATACCAAATATATTTATTGAGATAGTTTTAAATATGAATTCTTTTGATAAGTGTCACATCCTAGTCATTTAAGTAATTATGGCTAGTAAATCTTTTTGTAGAAGTGTCAGTTAGATAGAAATTTAATTGTCACATTCTAGTCAAATAAATAGAAATTATTTTACTCAATTTCCTTGTTATTGGTTAGTCTTCCAAAATAGTGTAACCAAGAAAACATCAATTTGCTGCTATGAACGCTCTCGCTGCAACCAACCGCAATTTCCGACAAGCCGCTCGAATTCTTGGCTTGGATTCCAAAATCGAAAAGAGTCTTCTCATTCCTTTCAGAGAAATTAAGGTTCTTTTTTTACAACTAATGAGTATTCTGTTTTAAATTTTGAGTACAAAAAATAGAAATTTTCTTTCAGGTGGAATGCACAATTCCCAAGGATGATGGAACGTTGGTTTCCTATGTTGGATTTAGAGTGCAGCATGATAATGCTCGTGGCCCTATGAAAGGCGGAATCAGATACCATCCTGAGGTAAATAATAACTGTTACTTGACTGATGGTCTTTAAAATCTAACTATGATTGTTTTGTTTGTACTGCAATTTTGTGATTGGATCTTCTATTTTATGACAACTTTGTGAGTAGTCGTGGATATGATATGGTAAAAAAATTACTGATTGGGGGATTCGGTATGGAATTTCAATCATGATACATAATCGTCTGCCGTTGTGTTCTTGTTCAAAGAGAGTCCTTGTAACTTCTGATGTTGGTTTTTGAGGGATAGGTAACTTCTTGTATAGTATAGCAAACTATAGTTATGATGAGTAATTGAGTAGTATAAGCTTGCTCTGCCATTGCTCTGCCATAATGATTGTTAGATGGTTGGTTATTGATGCTAGATTTTAGTGAATCCAAAATAAGTTATTCGAGTTCTAGTTTCAATAAGATTCACTACTATATATGCGTATAGACATTTGCTTGTAAAAAATATCATGTTTTCGATAACTCATGTTATGCAACACTTGATGAGGTGCTTCAGACATGGAGCACTGGTTTTATTAGAAAAGAAAAATGTTACCATAGCTGTGGAATGGGATTTAGTTTTTCAGCTTTGCGAAAGTATTTTGCAGACGGAGGTTCCCCACATATAATTTTTTGTTAAACTAGTAGTTAATTTATCAGCCATGTCTAGAGACTTTCAGTGTTTGTTGCAGTTAATTGTTGGTCGTTGTTGTTACAATTACGTTTAGTAAGGTGTTATGCTAGAAGCTGTTTTAGTTGATTAAACACTTAACTGTAATCATAAGGATAAATGTGAGATTTAGAGAACTCCTAATTTATTTTTAAAGACAAAAAGTATTTAGTATTGGAACAAGAAGTTCCAGAATATAGCATTCACACTCTTGAGCTGTAGTTTATCGATTCTTCTGACGATCAACTCTTGTAAATTTGGTATAACATTTGTATCTGAAGGATTTCTCTCTTTTATAGTTGATTTAACTTCACTACAGTCTACATCCTTCTACAAATCTACTACCGTTTTATGATAAGAGCTCCACTAATAAATGATTCTATACTGAGATGCTATAAAATTTCTATAAGGTTGACCCAGATGAGGTAAATGCCCTTGCTCAACTGATGACTTGGAAGACCGCTGTAGCCGACATCCCATATGGGGGAGCTAAAGGTGGAATCGGCTGTAACCCAAAGGATTTAAGTGTGAGCGAGTTGGAGCGACTTACTCGTGTTTTCACACAGAAAATTCATGATCTAATTGGAGTTAATACTGATGTGCCTGCCCCTGATATGGGCACTAATGCTCAGGTTAGTAACACAATTCTATTTGCAAGTTTGTCGATATATGTTCTTCATTTTGAAACTTTAGAATAAGGTGCGATTTATAGTCTATGTCATGCTTGCTGTCAACAGACTATGGCCTGGATTTTGGACGAGTACTCAAAATTTCATGGTCACTCACCAGCCATTGTGACTGGAAAACCAATTGTAAGATTTTCATAATGTACTACTACCTTTTAAAACTGAAACAATTCATGTGTGACTCTTGTAATCATCCTTTGCTGCATTTTGTTTAGGATCTTGGAGGGTCATTGGGAAGAGAAGCTGCAACAGGGCGTGGCGTCGTCTATGCTACAGAAGCTTTACTTGCTGAATATGGGAAGCACGTTAAGGATTTGACTTTCGCAATTCAGGTTATTATGCAATTAGATTAGTCCTAGCACATTACACAATATTTGGTCGAAATGATGTCATAAATATGTATTTGGATTCCTTAGGGATTTGGAAATGTAGGAGCCTGGGCAGGAAAGCTCATTCATGAGAGAGGTGGAAAGGTAGTTGCAGTGAGTGACATAACTGGAGCGATCAAGAACTCCAATGGGATCGATATACCAGCTTTACTCAGTCATAAAGAAAAAACAGGAAAGCTCATCGATTTTGCTGGTGCGGATGTGATGAATTCTGATGAATTGCTAACGCATGAATGTGACGTTCTCATCCCTTGTGCTTTGGGAGGAGTTTTGAACAGGTTCAACCTTTATCTTGTTGTTTAATTCTTGAAATTTGCTTTTGTGTCGAGAAAATGGAGAAGTCAATGTCAGCAACTGTTCCAAAATTATGGGCATAAGCTCTGCAAATAGAAACTTCTCTCTTTTTTATGAGCTAAATGTACCTAATGTAGAGTATCTTACTTGTCCTTGTATATTCTGATCTTTTTTTTGTTTGAAGAGAAAATGCTGATAACGTCAAGGCCAAATTCATTATAGAAGCAGCAAACCATCCTACTGATCCAGATGCTGATGAGGTATCACTTTTTTTCCCAGAACTTTCAAGTCTCTTGGACTAGCATGAATCATAATTTTCCTCACACAATGGCCTTCTGCAGATTTTATCGAAGAAAGGAGTAGTAATACTTCCAGACATCTATGCCAATGCTGGAGGAGTGACTGTCAGCTATTTTGAATGGGTTCAGGTAACTTTTGATATTTATGCCTCCCCAATATTTTTGCCATTGCAACATATAGCATCATGAAGGGTTTATGTTGAAAAATATTTCAAGCGAAAATTTAGTGAAAGATGCAACAGTATAGTTAATTGGGAATCTTGCATCTTTATCAAGACAGTCTTTGTAAAGTCATTTCTCGAGAAAACATAGTTACTAAGTTCCAATTTGCTCAAACTCTAAATCTCGCTTTAACTGGTGTTGAGATATGTACTTACTCTATTCTTTTTATCTGAAAACTGAGATGTAACGAACATTTGGAGTTCTTATTCTCAATAATTCTTCTTTCATATGCAGAATATTCAAGGATTTATGTGGGATGAGGAGAAGGTTAATAGGGAGCTTAAGAAATACATGACAAGAGCCTTTCATAACCTCAAGGGCATGTGCCATTCACATAATTGCAATCTTCGGATGGGTGCATTCACATTGGGGGTGAATCGTGTTGCGCGTGCCACTCAATTAAGAGGTTGGGAGGCATAATGGCACTCTTTTCACAGCACAATGTACTCATCCTGCAGCAGATCATTCGCAATTCTTCCTTTCAAGTACGAACCATAGAATGTTCTACTAACTGAAATGTGTACTTGAGACATTAATCATAACTTGAGTCATCAATTACTTAGAATTTTATGTTTTTTTTTTCATTTGGGACCTTGGAGCCATTTGGCCCCTATCGCCATTTTCTTATGAGCTCAGGTGCTTAACTGTTTTTTCCCCTCATTTTCTAGCATGAGGATTGCCTGTTATGGAGTAACTTATACTAAGAACATGCTGAATGCATATTATTGCATTGGTTTATCTTTACTCTGATGTGATGCGACAGAAGTAATAGTTTTGGAATTCCTTATCTGTTCCAATTTCTTTGATATTATCTTCCTTTAAAAACAGTTCCGTAATTTGGAAATCATTAGCTTTAAACTTCTCATTTTGCCTTAAACGAGAAGTTTTTATAGTCACACAAATGTTATGACATGTTTATAACGGCTATAAGTTTTTAAAATCTTCATATCTTTCTTAAACATCTTGCAGAGTCGAACAATAAAGATGAAATCCTATCTGGTGCAATCAATAGGCCATAATTGTATGGACATATATACTAAAAGCAAAAGGTTTCCAAATTCTTACTCCAAACTCATTGGGGCTCAAGGCCCCAAAATATATAGAACATGCTTGATTCACTGCTGGTGCCAGTAGTTTATACCCTGCTCTCATCATACAACATATCCAGTGTAGTCCCGTAAGTGGGGTCCAGAAAGGGTAGTGTGTATGCAACCTTATCCCTACCTTGTGAAATATAAAGAGATTGTTTCCAATAGACCCTCGGTAACACGTATCCTCAGCAATTGTTGTATTCTTAAAAATAGTCACCAAAAGTGGAAGCAGATATGGTCAGGATTAGACATGGGCTGCCATGCCCATGATATTGCAGAAAAAAGTTACAGAATTGGATAAGCTTTTTTAATTTCAGAATGGGCCTTTTTGCATCTTATCCTTATCACCATTTCATTCAAGATGAAAAGATCAGTAATTTGAGACAAACCAGAGAAAACACTTACAATTATGGCTGCTTTTACTATTACTTCATTTACACATACACCTTGCACCTCCCATAACTTCAAGAAGAAACAATGGCCTCGTCAAGCCAAGTCGATGAAGATTACTAACGTTATGACTCCAAAAGTCGAAGAACAAACACACTTAAATGTTGTTGAAATCAAAGATAAATCTTCTTTGCTGATTGATGATAATACAAAGACCACAAGGAATGATGATGAAGTGCAAGGTGATACTACTACAGGTTCATCAGAGTCTGAAGATCTAATAAGGTTTTCGGATAAGCGATGGAAGAATGGGACATGGGATCTAAATATGTTTGTCAAAAATGGCAAAATGGATTGGGATGCTGTCATAGTAGCTGGTAAAATTACAAAAGAACAAGTCTTTCAATTACTAAATCACCGCGATTTTTCAAGTGAATTAATTTATTCATTAATTAACGGTATGTACGTTGCAGAAGCAAAGAGAAGGAAATTTCTTGAACTATTCCCAGAAGCAGCAACAAATCAACAACCTGTTGTCTTTAGAAGTTCTATCATACCATGGTGGGCATGGATGATGCATTCTCACCTCCCTGAAGCTGAGCTACTAAATGGTTTGTATTATCTAGAAAAAGTAATTGTACTCTCTGCGTTTCAATTTATGTGACATAGTTTGATTCATTAAGTTAAAAAAAAATGAACTTTTGACCTTAAATATTGTCATAGCATTTGTATTTCTGAGGAAATAGTGTTACGTAAATTGAGACGGTACTAATAGAGTACAGTTATAAGTTTTTCAGGAAGAGCAGCAATGGTGGGATTTTTCATGGCGTATCTAGTGGATGTACTAACGGGACTTGACGTAGTAGGCCAAATGGGAAATTTCGTGTGTAAAACTGCTCTTTTGGCAACAGTTGGAGGTGTAATTTTGTTTAGGAAAAGGACAGATTTTGATAATTTAAAGAAGTTGGCTGATGAAGCTACATTTTATGACAAGCAATGGCAAGCTTCATGGCAAGATCAAACTTCATCTAATGGCGATTTCAAGCAACAGAGAAAAAAATAAGACTAATTGAGTTGTTGTATTTGTATTTGTCACACACCATGATTCCCTACTTATATATCACAAATATGTTATATTTGGATGATACATTTAAATATTGAAATTGTTTCAGAATCGCTCTCTGATTTTTCTGATAATTTTAAAATATTATACTAACCTTATCTATATAGATATTTTTAGAATAAATTTTATTTAAGTGATAATTCTCTATGTGCTTTGTAATTTATATACCCTTTCGTGACATGAATAGCCGGATATAAAAATAAAGTAACTTGAATGTTCAAACTAAATCAATTAGCTTATTTTAAGCGTTTTAGGCTAAAAATAGCTTTTAAATATTTTTGAATTATTTGGGTAAATGTAAAAGTGTTAACAATAGTTTTTTTTTATTAAGTAAAAAATACAAAAATAAGCTAAAAGTTATACGTTAGAAATTCTTTCTAACTTGTAACTTTTTGACTTAAAAGTGAAAAACAATTTTATAATAATAATTTTTAATGATAGGTTCTAAATTTAATATTTATATATATATAGTTAATTTATCAACAAAAATATATTGAGTTTGAAATTAAAAGTAACTTATAAGTTAAAAGCAACAAGCTCTACATTAATTTTTTTAAAAAAAAATCAGAGGAAAAGTTAAAATTTAATTTTAATAGATTCTAAATTTTAAAATAATAATTTTTAGCGATAAAATTAGGTTTTAATTTAAATTTATACATATAATATATAATGAATTTATTAACAAAATATATGAAATTTGACCAAATCGACAGGTGAGCTACTAGCCCCACCCCTACAGAAGTTAGAGGTGAAAATTATTAAAGGAGTAGTATAAACATGTTGTAGCTGATTAATTTATATTTTGTTATAAATACATTGAATTAAGTGGATATTCCATAAGGTTGGTACATGAACAACCATTCATATTCACTAGGTTACATGAACCTTTTTGGATAAGAATGTATCTATTTATTATGATACTTAATATGGTGACCTTTGGAGTGATTTCTCACTCTATAAATAGGGTTGTTCATTCACTATTGTAATAGATACATATGAGACTTGAATACACTTGAATAATAAGAAAATTCCTCTTCTTCTATCTACATCTCTTCTCTTCTTCTCTTTATAATTATATCTCTTATGAGCTTGATTTTATAACACGTTATCAGCACGAGTCTCTAGCCAATTAAGATTGAGTTTTACTTTTTCTTTAACTCATGTTTTGGTTGATCTCGTTATGAAGATCAAAGTATTATATGCATAAAATCAGGTATGTATTTTCTAGAATATTTTTATGATTTAGAATAAAATAGTATTCAGTCACTAACAATTATCAGGAACCGAAGACATTTACTACTATTGGTTGAATATGACATGCTATACAAAATTTCTTAAATAGAAGAAGGTATAAAATTTTAATAGCATGAATTTGAATGTTATTTTGATTGTTTTGAAAGACTCAAAGGATGAGTCATGTTGTACTTCGATTTATTATACCGTTGGTTAAGGGTAAGACGATGAATTCAAGTTTCATCGCACCAAAAGGGTAGGACATCAGGTTAAAGTCCGGATGCACCATAATGAAAAATATTTGAGGATAAGACGATAGATTCAAGTTCTATCGCACCAAAAGGGTAAGACATCAATTTGAGTTTTGATGCACCGTGATTGGGTTCAAGTCCCATAGAATTATGGCGTAAAACGCCTTATATGGATAAGACATTGAGTTTGAGTCAATGCACCATAATGATGATATAATGATGACTAGGCTTTGATGAAAAGTCTTGAAATTCATTCTATTGAATTTGCTTCATTCCTTGAAAAGAATGTGGTAGCAACATGTAATAACTCTGAAATCCGCCTGTTAACTTGCTCCATTCAATCATATGAATGTGGTAGCAGTGAATGTTAGTCTGAAAAATGACAAATGATTAATGATATGAATAAGGGCGTGGAGGGACATAATTATAATAGTCATCATTGTGGTAATGATAAAAGGAAGAACACTATAAGTTCTTCAAATAGTCCTTCAAAATGTGAAGGCAATTTAAATAAATATGTGAACTTAAAGTTCAAGGGATAATTCAGTTGCATAATGTTGCAAATCAGTTGCCAGGGGAATGCACTGACCCTATGATATAATTCAGCTGCGAATGCTTCAATGTGAAGTCCTTGAAGGACAGAGTCTATGATACGCCGAAAGCGTAATAGACCAATTGATTCCAAATATAAAATTCCTTAAAGAAGGAAGGAGCAAATGATCAATATGGTCATGATAATGAGGCAAGTGCTATAAAAGAGCACATTGACATAACACTTCATAAAATCTTGAAAAAGGTTCAGGTACCTGAAATAATAAAAAATGAAGAGATCTCGATAAGTTATGTCTTGTTGGAATCGATATCAAATAACCGTCGACGGTATCTTTGATATGAGGTAGCGCTCAATGATATAAATTGTGATGAGGATCTTGAATTCAAATCTGTCATATAGTGTGAACAGATAAATGGTTGGCCAAGTATAATGCACAATTCAAGTATATTTTGTTTCACTTAGAAAAGTGACATTTTGGACTGGTAGTCCATAAATCAAGGTATAATGTCAGTGGGGTACAAATAAATTATTATGCGATAGTATAACCGTAAGATATCAAATACGATTTGTGCCTTGGGGCATAAAGGTTTATCGCAAAAATCCTGACATTATTGGAGATGTTTTCTCCTTTGGTGGATGCAATGAGGTTTGTTTTGATCTGGCAACATATGAAAACTTGAATGCATGTAAATGAATAATTGTAATGTCTAGCTAGACAATGAAGGATATATGAAAATCCTTGAAACAATCCAGGTGTCTGAAGCATATAAAGGTTTGAAAGAAACTTATCCAATAAAGCTTCAAGAATCCTTATATGGATTGAAATAGTCAAGGAAGAAAAAGGGTACAAAAGAATGACCCTAATTGTCCTTGTATTTTTATGAAAAGGTCTTGGTAAGACAAAATTTTGTCTTGACCTACAGATTGTTAATTTGACAAATAAAATATTTGTCTAACAGACAACAGTGCACATACACTGAAAAATTTTGATGCAATTTTATGTGGATATATCGCATTCATTGAGTACCCCAATGATTATGAGATCACTTGACATAAATGATGATTCAGTTTGATCTCAAAAGAAGGATGAAGAGTTTCTTGGTGATGAAACTCTATCTTGGTGCAATTAGGGCACTAGTGCATCTTACTAACAATATTTGACCAGATATTTGTTTTGCAGTAAATTTACTGGCAAGATTCAATTTCTCCCTGATAAAAGGACATTGAAATGGTGTTTAGCACATGATTGAATATCCTCGAAGGACCATAGTTATGGGTTTATTCTATCCCGAGGAATCCAAGACAAAATTGATTGGTTACGCAGATGCAGAATATTTATCTGATCCGCATAAAGATCTATCTCAAGAACGCTATGTGTTTACATGTGGAGGCACAATAATATCCTGGCGATCAATGAAGCAAATGTTGCTATGCAGAAATAAAAGTCCTCCATGAAGCAAGTCGAAAGTGCGTCTGGTTGAGATAAGTGACACACCATATTCAAGAAATGTGTGATTTTTCTTTGAAAAAGAATATACCAACCACAATGTACAAAGATTGGAGACATCATCACAAGAAATCAAGTGATGTTTTAATCAGGGGGAGTACAATACGCGTTGCACTCTTTTTCCCTTGATCGAGGTTTTTTCCCACTGGGTTTTCCTGGCAAGGTTTTTAATGAGGCAACAAATGGTGCGTATCAAAAGATATGTGTACTCTTTTTCCTTCACTAGAATTTTTTCCCACAGGGTTTTTCCTAGTAAGGTTTTAACGAGGCACATTATCTATGGACATCCAAGGGGGAGTGTTATAAATACATTGAATTAAGTGGATAGTCCATAAGGTTGGTACATGAACAACCATTCATATTCACTAGGTTACATGAACCTTTTTGGATAAGAATGTATCTATTTATTATGATACTTAATATGGTGACCTTTGGAGTGATTTCTCACTCTATAAATAGGGTTGTTCATTCACTATTGTAATAGATACATATGAGACTTGAATACACTTGAATAATAAGAAAATTCCTCTTCTTCTATCTACATCTCTTCTCTTCTTCTCTTTATAATTATATCTCTTATGAGCTTGATTTTATAACATATTTAAAATTAAATGTGTACATTTTTTGGTTTTAACACGATATCAAATCTCTAAAACAAACAAAACAAAATTATAGGTTACTAATTTTCTCAAAAAATATTAAACAAAAAAATTATTTGTAAAAAAATAGAATACAACAACTAATAACATAATTTAAAATGTCAATTTTGATCCTTATTATGTTTATATATTTTAGGGATAATTATATATATAATAACAAATTAATAACCTAAAATAAATGAAGTAACTAGAGTTTGATTTAATTGTGCTCCGTAGCAAACGCTTGCCAAAATTTGCCAGTCGCCTCTCTCAAAAATCTCGCTCGCCACTCTCCCTTTCTAGCTCCAATCTCTCACTCGCTTCCTCACTTTTTATATAAACACAAGTGTATAAAAACTGTTTTCATTTGTATAAAGCAGAGAAAATTGTATAAATATATATTTTTGTTCCCCTTTCTCCCCTCTTCCAGATCTCCCTCGCAACCCTCGCTTTTCTCACTTATACAAACAGAAGTAAAATGTATAAAATGCGTTTCTGTTTGTATAAAGCGTGAGAAAATTGTATATACACATGCAAGTACATATATTTTCGTCCTATACACTTATAATTATACAATAAAAATACTCTCTTGCCCAGTTTCATTTGTCTTTCTCTCTTTCTTGTTTTATACAAATTCAAATTATATCTAATTTCTCTCTTTCTCATTTTATACAATTCGATTCAAATTGTATATTATCGTTCTATACACTTATAATCATACAATTCGTTTATACAATTCTCTGTCCAAGTGTCTTTCTCTTTCTAGTTTTATACAATTCGTTTTATACAATTCGCTTCAACTGTATATGTATAGGGAATTATATAGTTTCTATGTTTGCTATGGAGCGTAATTATGCAAACTTTGCTATAGCATACAAAAATAAATTTTTTATTTGCTATATGTGAAAGTTGCCTTATATTTTATCTATGAAAATAAACAAATATGTAAAGAAAAAAATTATGTATAATAACATAATTTAAATTAAATATTATAAACATATTTTGATTAAAAATATATCTCATAGAAAATTATTGTTATTTTTGCTTCTCTCCGATGGAATTTCGCTCGTCACTTTCGTTTTGGTGGCGATCTCGCTAGCCTCTCTCGTTTTTGTACAAACATAAATGTTTAAAAATATGTTGTATTTGTATAAAGCGAGAGAAAATTGTCCTAACTATTTTATTTGTAAATGTATAGCGAAATATAACACATACAAATATAATTTTTATGTTTGCTAAGTTATAATTTTTAGGATTTAAAACAATATTCTGGAATTATTACATCATCATATACAAAAATGGCTAATCGCTGCACATCTTTCAAAGTTACCTGAAATCATCTCTCCTTTTTCTCCCAGATCAGATGCGAGACCCCTCATTGATCGCCTTCTCTGCAAAATGCGTCCTCTGTCCTCTTCTTCGCCGCCGGTTTTACCCAACGATGCTTCTGAAAGCGGTGAATCCGCCGAGCGCCGTCTTCATGAGGCGGAGGAGCGCTTAAGAGAGGCAATTGAAGAGCTTCAACGCCGGCAACGTCGTGCCAGAGGTATCTATCCGCCCTGTGACCATGCCGATGAATCATGTGTTGCTAACGCAATTGGTAACGTTTGCCAAAGTTTTCTTCTCTCTTATGGTGTTCGCGTTGGCATCGGTATCCTCCTCCGTGCTTTTAAGCTAGCTCGTCGCCAGTCCTATTCTTCTCTACTCGATCTCAAGGTTCCAAAATTCTTACTTAAGCATTTGTTTAATTATGTAACTTATCATTAATTTGATTTATGAATGTTTTTAGTTTTACACTAGACTGATCTCAGCTAGGTTACATTTAGAAATGTTCCTGTCCTCGGTTGGAGAATCTATTTTAATGGACTAAAATCTTTTGAACTGACTGTTACTCCTTTAGTTTTTCAGTTTCGTACTTTTGTTGAATGCTTGCCTTTGTTTGAACTAAAGCTTGCTCCTTTGTAGTTTCTGATGCATTTACTTTGATTTTGAGAATATCATGATCTAGAAATAAACTTCCTTATTAGAAAGATATAGTTTCAAGATCAGGATTTAATCTTTTTTCGAAATTGCTTCAGTTCTGATGAAACCAGTTTAGGGATTTGTATTTTATTTTTCAAATTGCTCAAGTTTTGATGGAACTAGGATGAAATAATTTTGCACAGATGTTATACATGTTTTTCATAGCAGCATTCCTATGATTGCAAGGGAAGGGGCATTTTGTCTTAGAAGCACCCACAGCCTTGTTAGCTTTGCGTTCTAAATGATTTTTTAGATTTCCTCGCATGAAGAATATTGATTGCAATTCTTGATAGATTGAATGGATATGAGTCACTCGAATCTACAGATTGAAGCATTGCGCCTTATTTGATTGATTGATATGTTGATGGAATGGTTATCAATTCCGAGATAGGATATCTTGGTCCTTTTAGTACCTTAAGAGTATCATAGTAATGGTGATTACACTCCAAGGGGTTTATGTTCTGGCAGTGTATGTATTGTGTTTCCATGATTTCACCTGCTACTGGGACATGTGGGTTACCAAAATGCTTGACCATAAGGATATTTAGTCAATCAAAGATTACTGAGCTAACGCTACTCACTCTCCCTCTTTGTGTGAGTGTGTTGCACGCTCCTGTGCGTCATGCATTTTCCCTGCATGAGTGTATCTTAACACCATTTGAATGTCAGCTGATGTAAAAAGTCGTACAGAAAACTTTACGCATGTGTCTCTCACTTCCCTTCTGTTCTTATTTTTTTGGATAAAAGTCTGCTCTTTCAGGAAGGGTGAACCATGTGGAGTTTTCTCCCAAACGCTTTGTAAATCCAATTTTCCCTCTGTCCCACTTTTGTTCCTTTTTCTAGTGGTGAAATGCTGATAGAGTACACTTTGTGCTCTGCTCTCCACAGTTGTTTTAAAAAATGAACATATTACGATCTAATCATTCAGGGTGTCTTTTTAAGAAATACTTATATTAATGCAATTTTTAAGGAATGGAAGTTTGAAGGGGCTGGATCTTTTGACTATTTAATTGTTTAAACTTGTTTCACCTTAGTATTTTCCTCTTGATAAGTTTCTTGGAGTTGCGAACCTCATGAAGTTCTGTGAAATAATTTAGCAATTCAACTGTAGCATAAATGATGAATGGAGGTTATTCAGATCTGACCCTATGCACAATCCTCAAATCCTAAGGGAAGAAGCAAAAGAGAATATAAAAGAAGATTTTCTAGAAGAGGATATTATAATTTTTAGTGTACATGTTGTGCTGATTTTTGTCTGTTCGACTGTCCTTGGTCCCATCTATGAATACATGGGAGATTTTATTCTTTTTTGCAATTGTTTGAATCCTTGTGGTTTTGCAGCAACTTGTGTCCGAAAAAGACCTAATTGTAAGAGAGGAAGCATGTCGAATTGGTTTGCTCTTTGGGGGATTTAGTGGTTCATATCATGCTCTAAGATGTTTGCTAAGAAAGCTGAGAAGAAAAGAGACACCCCTAAATGCGTAAGTACAGAATGCTGAATTCTCAACTTAAAAGTTTTTACTTACTTTTCTGTGGTTTTGCTTTGAGAAGCTTTTGATAGTTGATATCCTATCCGATATATTTGACTTGGCTAAAGGGGATGATGGGCAGAATTTTAGCAGGTTCAGTGGCAGGTCTGTCTATTTTAGCATTAGATGATTCCAACAGGCGGCGGACTCTTGCCTTGTATCTTCTGGCAAGGCTGTCTCAGGTATAATCATGCTTTGGCTATTCCCCTTCCCACACCCCCAGGCAGAACAGAACAAAAGAACTACCAAAAAAAACGAAGGATAAAGATAAAAGTGGCTAGTACTAGATTTACCTGCTAAACACAAAGTCACCAGTACCAGTTCACTTGAAGTTTTTCATTTCTGTTTTTCTACTGGCTTGTATTCTGATGACTTCACAATTGTCAGTGTGCGTATAATTCTGCCAAATCCAAGAACCAGTTTCATCTCTGGGGAAGTCACTGGAGTCATGGGGATTCTTTACTCTTTGCATTCGCATGTGCCCAGGTAGTTCTCGTGTTGCTTAACCTTTGTGGCGAATGTTGAAGAGCCTTTTCCGTCCATGTTTTAATTCCTTGTACTTACCCAAAATTTGGTGGTCGGAAAGCGGTGGTTGGGATATCATAAATGTTTAAATATCCAAGTTTAAACCCTAGGAGATTGAACTTCTTCTTCAGTTCTTTCTTGCTTTTCTCTTCTTTTTAAATAATATAATTGAAATGTGCAAGGGGATTGAACTTCTCTACGATACTAACGTACTAATGATATTAGATAACTTGTTCTCTTTTATATCTGGACAAAGTAGTTATATATCTGTCTTTGTTCTTAAAAAAATGTTTTGCAGGTTATGTATTCCTTCATAATGCGTCCTGAGAGCCTTCCAAAAGCATATAGAGATTTCATTCAGAAGACTGGGCCTGTTGCAGCACCAGTATACAAAGCTGTTAAGGATTGCTGTAGAGGCTCTCCAGTTGATGTTGCTTCATTACATGCCTATTTGTCCAAAGCAAAGGGCTCTACTACTATAAAGTTGGAAGAGTTTCCTTCTATTATTCCATGCTCTGTAATTCACCCTGGGACCAAATCTTGCTTAGTTCACGATGCTAATGCAGCGGCTGCTACTTTCCGGAAAACATTTCCTCTTTACTTCTCTTTGACTTTTGTGCCCTTTGTCGTTCTACGCTTACAGAAGGTACAATTTATTAATATTGGTTTCTGTTTCACCTGTCTTTCTGCTTTGATTTCTCATTAATCTGTTTATGGAAAAATCATATAACTGCGCTGCTGGTACTTCTGTTAAACAAGATGAGATCATAGACCGACATGATTTGCTTTTCCTTGGTATATATATGTTGGACTTTCTAGAGTTACAAGTGTTAAATACAATGATTAAGATACTAGGGCTGCAAAGTATGTTGTCGATGCGGTTATATTTGTCTTCTGTTGTTTGTTGTTTGAGTTGCTTGGACCTGGTAGGAAGCAGTATTACGAGGACCATGTGATGGAAATTATGATGGTCTACACTTTTAGGTTATGTAATTGTAAGCTGGAGTGATAGAATTGCTACTAAAGTAATGAAGTTCCAAAAAATGCTCCCGGACACATTTCTCAAGGTAATACTCTTAAGGGATCCTATATGAGGGATAAAAAATAATATTCCCTGGATAAATGCAGGATTATTTTATCTTGTATTTGCTTAGGGGTATTAGTTATTCCATCATTTATACTATAATGATGAGAAAAGTTATCCCATATAGGGTTGGAATACTTTATCCCATGGGGTAACTTAGTTTATCTCATTCCCCATCCATACCAAACTAACCCTTAGGTCTTATTTTGTCTTCCCACCCTCTTCCAGAGAGAGACTGTTTTTTTCTCAATCATTTCATTAGTGTTTGATTGAAAACTTAGTTTAAGGGTTCAATGCAAAACAAAATTTATTTCATGGTGGAAGACAAATCTTTTACAGCAAGTTACTCAAGAGCAGGGGGTGTGGTATCAGGAATGAATGGTTGAATGTTTGCAAAATTTAACTTGAGGGAGCAAGTTTCTGAAGGAGCTATTTCCAGACTTTTTCAGTCTGGTATTATGATGCAAGGATTCATGAGGTATGGAATTAACAGGGATGGAATCTAAATTGCAGAAGATTCTGAATGACTGGGGGGTTAATAGAATGGCTGAACCTATTCAAGGTGCTGGAACAATTTCAAGGAACTACAACAAATGAAGGTTAGATAAATTTTGATGCAACATAGCAGAGAAATCTGCCTACATACACTGTCTGATCTGGAAACATCTGGCCTTTGAAGCATAGTTGGAAAGTTAAAATATCATGTTTTGACTTGATTTACTTGGTTTGGACTCTGGTAGTTATAAGAAGCATGTCAGCCCTAGAAATCTGAAGGGAAAGGGGTTTTAACTATGTTCTAAATGTTATTATATGGGAAGGAATCAGTGAGCAACCATTTATTTTTGCGTTGTGTTGTGATTTATCAGCTCTGGCAACTATTTTTAACATGTAAGAGATCAAATGGATCATGCCAAAGCTTCCTGGAAAAATGATTGCTTCGTGGAACATAGGAGGAAAAGTGAAACAGAAGAAATGGTGGGCGACAAATCCTGAATGTATTTGGTGGTCTATATAAAAGGAACGGAATGCAAGATCTTTTGGAGAAAGAAGTAGCTCTATTCAAAAAATTTAAATGATCCGTCTATTTTATTCCACTTTTGGTGTAAAGAACTTTTAGAAGTAGACTCACTGTTAGACATTATAGAACCCTTGTAAGAAAGGGCTCACTTTTGTTTTGTGTTTTGAACTGTTATATGACTCCCAGCAGAGACTTTGTGCTGAGGATATGTTATACTGTTACTTTCCTTAAAAAAAAAAAAAGAGTTCTACTGAAGTATTTCATTTCAAAACTCTTGCTGATCACAGTTTCAAAAATTTAATTCTTACTGATCTTATGTAAATCTTATCCCAGTTTATGGACGCTCCTACACGCACCTGTTGGTATGCTCTTACAGGGGCTGTTCGCTCGACAACCTTCTTGTCCGCTTTTGTTGGAATCTTTCAGGTAGTTTATGTTCTTGATGACTCATACATCTGGGTGTCTCTAGGGTCTTTTTTTTATGCTGCTGGAGTGCTAGTTGACTTGCTTAGCTTTACTGATGATTAACTTCTCTATCTCAATAAAAGGCTGTCATATGTTGCCACCGGAAGGTGGCATCAAAAGACCATAAGCTTGTATATTGGTTAGCTGGGGCTCTCTCAGGCCTCTCTGTGTTGCTTGAGAAGAAAGCTAGACGTGGGGAACTTGCCTTGTATGTTCTTCCTCGAGCTGCAGATTCTTTGTGGTATATATTGGTGAATCGCCATTTGCTTCCAGATATCAAGAATGCTGAGGTATCTTGTCTCACCTTTCATGCAATTTGGTGTGCCTGCTCTGTCAATCACTCATAAATTCCATTGTACAATTTATGACTACTTACTTGTCTACTTGTATAATTAAAGCATATTGTGGATAAACATAGAAATAATTTAACTATTTAAGGGAAGTTTGTTCTGGAAATATTGTGTCTCTTGAAGTAAGTGCAGGGGTGATTAATTCAGAAATCGTGAAGTGAAACTTATCCAAGCAAATGTCATTTCTGATTGTTAACAGGTGCCCTTGTTTTGTGCCTGTATGGGTGGTATTATGTACTACCTGGAGCATGAACCAGACACCATGGCTCCCTTCCTCAGAGGCCTGATCCGCCGCTTCCTTGCTAGCAGAATCAGCAATCCTACTCCCCCATCAAATAAGGGTGCCTCCTATACATATCTGCACACTCACGATGCCACGAAGGAGACAAAAATGCCAGAAATTCGTGAAACTGAAACTTTAACTGCAGAGAAATACAACCTTGAATCAATATCAGGACTTTGAGCAACTTTTTGACGCTCGGGCCATGTTTTTCGCTATTCATTATACCATTTCATATTGGTTATCAGGCGGCTATTCCATGCTCATTTTGATTAAACTAGAACTCTAATTAAAGCTTGATTAACCCCCTTTTTCTTTACATAATTAATTCATGGCATAATGTTCTCAATTTGTACGTAGGTGAAAGCCAGTAGTTCTGGTGAGATAAAAATCTAACCAAATCTTGTAAATTAACGTGGCTTGTTTAGTTTTTGCTTGGACTGTCAGATATATGGTGTAGTCAGTTCTAACCGTTAAAGTTGATAGAACTTATTTTTTTCTGGTACGAGTTGATATATGTTAGCATTTTTTTTCTGGTACAAGTTGATATACGTTAGTACTATATCATAATTGATCCATTTTGTTTGATTTTACTATGTGGAGTCAGTTGTGCTCCTGTATCTCAGCCAAGTCGTTACACCATTATTATGACTATGTTGGTGTCTGTTACTTTTCTCGCAAAAATCAGGCTGCGTGAGCAACAGATGTTCAGAAAGGAGCTGGGGTTCATTGCAAAAATTATATTGGGAGTGGATTCAGCCGGAACAAGTTGCATCGGATTGTGTGAGTTGGTAAAGTTGGGTTTGATTTTGCTACCTCTAGTAGTGGCCCTCAGACTTCTTGGGAGTTGGCCTTGTCTTGGCATTCTTGCCGTTGCTAATCACATGAAAGTTTAAGAGGAGAAAGCAAGAAAAGGGCGTAGGTTTAGGTACAAAGCTATGGCACTCAAGGGTCTGGCTTAGTGGTGAATTAAGTGTTTACAGTCATTAAATCTTAGGTTCAAATTTTAGCGGAGACAAAAATAAAAATAGGTGGGTTTTTTTCATTTTCATAGCTTTGGTGGATAGAGTTACTTGGTATTGGTTGTTGGTGGGAGGTGGTAGGTATCCCGTAGAATAAGTCGAGGTGTGTGAAAACTAGTACGGAAACTACGATTATTAAAAAAGAAAAAAGGTGCGAAGTTATGGTTGAGCTAGAGTAGGAAATACGTGAGGGAATTGCTTTAATGGTTAAGCATCCAAAGGCGGAGCTAGAATATTCAATAAAGGGTTCAAAATATGTAGAATTTGACACATGAAGTAGCCGAAGAGAGTTCCACAACTAATATATATACATATAAAATTGTTTTAACTATGTATAAATAATATAATTTTCCGTTGAAAGAGATTTGAATGAACACCTTTTTTACAAGCTAGCTCCACCCCTGTAAGCACCCCTCATTTCCAACCCTAAAATTGTGAGTTCTTTCTACCAAGGGAGCAAAAAGGTAGAAGCTTTTGCGGTAAGTTAAAAAGACTTTAAAAAGATGGAAATACACTTTTGGAGTAGTTACATGAAGCCAAAGTATGGCAAAGGTGACCATCCGACAAGCTGCCTGGGCAAGCGAGTAGCGTTTGTTAATTCTTCAACTTGGGAGAGAATGGTTCAAGCTTGAAAATAGTCCATTAGCAATGTTAATATCAAGTGAGGAGGAAGAAATTAAAAAAGAAAGTTAGGGACTATTTATATATATATATATATACACATAATTGTAGTGCTTGGTTTAGTTTTTCGCTTATCTATCTTTTACCAATAACAGATATTAGGTAATTTATCCATCTAATGTTTTTTGTTTACATTGAGTTTTGAACTTGAGACCTCAAAATTCTCTATCACATCATTGATCACTAGGCTACACTCTACGGACTTTGTTTGCTATCATGTTTAGAATAAGGCCACAGTTAAAGTTGTCTTCATATTTCACTCAAACACCTCAACTAAGGAATGTACCTATTGAACACTTAAAACCTTAAAAAATTTATACCTATTTGCACAAACTAACAATCAATTGAAAAATAAAAATGTGTGTATTTCAAACGCGAATTCATAAATAGTTTTACCAATAATATGATGACAAGTGACATTAAATTTAATTTTTTTAAAACCTCTATTTAATTAATTCAGAAAGTATTTTTAAAAATCTAAAAAATTAATTTTTAATTAAAATCTCCCCCCCCCCCACCCCACCCCACTTTCCCTTCTTCTTTAATAAGAGTCATTTCTGATTTTCCATGGAGCAGGCGTCGCTCCATCTCTTTATTCTCTTCCATTGGTATCAACACTACAATGATACACCATTATTGTCTATTAAAGTTAAATACGCATTCTCTTTCATTTCGATAGCATTAAAAATTTTCACTCATTGCCTTCATCTTTTATACATTAGTAACTATTTATTAAGATTGAAAAGAAAAATAATAGACTTTTGCCCAAAAAAATCTATTCGTATTTTTTTTCATCATGATGAATGAATTTTTTTTGAGATATTTGAGACGTAAATTGACATAAGAAAAAAGAGGAAAACAGAAAGAACAATGAGGGTAAGAGGTAGAGAGAGTGTGGTGTGCGTGCCGGTGTAAAAAAAAGAGATAAAAATAGTGAAAAAATAATATGACAGAAAGAGGGAAGAAGACGATTGTCCTTCTTCTTTATTGTTAATTAATTTTTTTAATTAATTTAGGGATATATTAAGAAAAAAAAAGGAAAAATATTATTTTTAATAAATTAACGCACTCAAAGAAAGTGAATTACACGTTTTTTACCATGTTAATATTTTGTGTTTAATAGAAATGACTTTTAAACAAATAAAATATTCAATTGATACAATAATTAATTGAAATATTTAAAAGAATTATGCAAACAACTTTAAATGGCTACGGATGAGTTAAGCCTTAAAATAAACGTGAAAAGGAAGGATGACATCATTAATACCAATATGCATCAACGTTACGTGGGAGATTCAATTAAGGGTGACAAAAAAAATTTAAAATATAAAAGAAGTGACTCAAGCTTTAAGAATAGTGTAGGTGACAAATTTATGATTAGGTTTAATGAAATTTGATCATTTCAAAAAAGTCCTCAAGTTCCCTTATTGAATTAAAAAAAGGTGACAACAGACTAGTCAAAGTTAAAAGCTTTTACTACTCCAACTATATGTTATGCTAAAGTCAATTTAATTAATTTTTAAAAGTAAAATAGATTATATTAATTTGATATTTTAAATAAAAAAAATTAGATATTCTAAAACTATATGAAAAATACTATATATTATAACTTTTTGCGTATCAATATGATGAAAAAATATATTTTAAAATATTAGTCAAGTTTTTATAATTTAACTCTAAAAATAAAAATCATGACAAACAAATACGGACAGAGAAAGTACTCATTAAAGATTAACTTAAGTAGATTTCAAAATATATATTTTAAAACTTTGATAAAAATACAAAAATAATCCATCCTTTTTTCATAGGTTCAAATTTATTTTTCCTTTTTTCTTTTATAAGTTCAAATTCTCTCCCCTTTCCTCGAGAGAGAACTAAGAAAAATTTCTCAAGTTTGTTCTTCTCTATTGTCTTACTCCTCTTATTGTTAGGGTTTCAATTTTTCTTGTGAAATGATGATTTAGGTTAAAGAAGAGACGAAAAAGCATATAAATTTCACAAATTATGTTTTTGCATATCCTACTTAACTTAATCCCTAATTAGTAAAAGCTTTGATTTTGGCGTTGTCACATTTCTTTTTTAATTTTCAACTCCTACACTCATTTTTCACATGATTGAAGAATGAGAAGAGGCTTTTGCTTATAAAAATGTGTATTTAATATTGAAGGGTGTAATACTCTGAAATTAGACATGCTTACAATGCTAACGAAGATGGTGTATACAATGCCCCATGCCTTCTTTTTATGTGTTAGCTAAAGCAACTTGTGTCGATGAGCTCTTCATCAATTAAACATGATATTTTTAACAACTTTAAATTTAATGAGTTTACTTTCTATTTTGTGTTAAGGGATTCAAAGTTTATATACTATACATAAACAAAAAATACTTTTATAAATTAATACAATGTATATGAACACTCTTATGACCCTCTTGATTCGCCTATGACAGTGTGCGCGCTGAAAATTGGCCACCTAATCATATTTTGTGACTTGAAGATAATAATGTCAAAAACAAGGATTATCTATCTAATCTAAGGATAGAAAAGAGCTTATCTTATACTTCCTTCTTACATTTTATATATAACTTTTTTTTATAAATAGTTGGATCACAATATTTATTTTTTTATAAAATTAATGCATAAATTATTATATTTCGCCTATTTTATGATTGACAGTGTAGTTAATTAATCTTAAAAATATATTCATAATTTATTATAAAGTTGACTTAGTAAAACATTAAAAATAAATAGACGAGTAAAGTTACATCATTTCTTAATACAAGCGTAAAGTAAAAGTGACATGAGGAAGTAAATATTGAAGAATGATGTATACTAAAACAAACTTTGGAAGTTTTTTTCTTATTTGTTAATATGGATAATAGAGAGATAGATAATACACAATTTGTACTTTTAATAAACACGGAAATAACTTTTTGAGACTATATGGTTTGACTCACATGAATTATTCGAAATAAATTACTTATGAAGTTATATTTTTTTATTATATTTTATGATAAAAAAATATTTTTATCGTTATTTCAAGAGATAATAAATACGATTACAAGTTAATATTTAAAATTTTTAATTTCATGGCAAATCATGTGGGACTGACCCCTCCATCTAAGCGTTAACTAGAATCCCACTAACTTATCAATTCATCCTCCTAAATCAAAACCCTAGTTTTGAGAGAAAAAATAAATAATTTTCATTGAACCCTCTCGTTCTCAGTTCTAAAAATAAATATTTTATTTTACTTATTTATTTTAGCAAATCAGGTGTTATTATTATATTTCATATTATTCTTAATACTAAATAACCATATAAAATAATAATAGTCAAATTTTGGATTTGAAAACATAATTAATAAAATTAATTTCATAAAATGCACCTCAAATGAAAAAATAATAATCATTTAAAAGATAATGTATCAAATATATTATGAAGCGTAAATTACATAAAATCTCATAGTTTTAATATGAAATTACAATTGATCCCTAATAAGTTTTAATTACATTAATCTCCTAAAAATTAAAAAAATCGGATACAATAATTGAAGCTTAGATACATTAATATGTAGTTCGAATACATTAAATATTGTCTCGAATACATTAATATGTAGTTCGAATACATTAAAAATAAGCCCGGATACATAATATATAGCTTAGATACATTAATTATTAGTCCAAATACACTAATATGTTGCTCGAATAAATAATATGTAACTCGAATACATTAAATATTGATTCGAATACTTTAAAAAATAAGAGATATTTTGAATTTTTAAAAATATAATAGGAAGTAATGAAATAAAAAGTGTCTATTTTCGTAATTTGTTGTGAATGCATGGATAATGTTCCATATTTAGTTGACTATTGATATTCCCCAATAGTTCAATTAATTTATCCCCACGTCTTTTTACCTTCAAAAATTTTTCAGTTTTCCAATGCAGAGCGAAAAATGGACCGTCACACTCAATTAATTCAATGTAAAGTTTAACCTCGTCTTTATGAATATGGGTGTTTTGTTTAGTACAACTAAGCAGAAACAAATATTTTTTTTCTAAAAATAAAATAAAATTATAATGGGTTCCTGTGAGAGTAGTGCAAAAAACTCTGATGAAATAAAATGTGATGAAACTATTGAGCAGTTGAATCTAGGTAGTCTTTCATCATCAGAAGAGGTAATTAAAAGAATTGCAATTGGAGCAGTAATAGTATTGCTAGGATGGGGCTTGTGTAAACTAATTAATGATGGAGGGTCTGTCAACAGGAAAATGATGAAAGCTCCAGGAAGAAACGGCAGTCACATTTACAGGGATCAATTTGAGAGTAACCCTTCTCAGTATTTCCGCAGACTTCGCCGCGATTAATAAGATATTTTTAATATGGTGTGATTGAACGTTAGCTAGAGTCGCTTTATTTAATGGCTATGTCACATATGTGTGTGCGTTTTGTTTAAGTTGGTTAATGTTTTGTTTTTAATTGATCTACTTTGTTAGAACATCATTTTGCTGTATTAAAGCTATTAAGTCGATTATCTCGTAGTGATGTTGAATGATCATATTGTTATATTTCCTTTTAAAGACATTTTTTTTCTTTCATTGATTGTTGAAAATATCTTATTTAAGTAACGTTTTACTAATCGTATGACTAGGTGCCAAACTGTCATGTTCAGTAGGTGGTTTTTAATGTTTGAATTTGACATTGAGCAGTTAAATTATTTTTAAATATTTATTTAGTGATTAAATATCAAAAGATATGACAAACTATTTGAGTCGGCGTGTTTATTAAAAAAATAATGATTAATTTAATAAATTTATTGTTTTATAATATAGTTAATATATATTTGCTCATTACACTATTTAGAGACAATAACTCAATTGTTATAAGAAAACTGTTGTTCCCAGGGCTGGACCCATGTGATCTTGAGTGGGTTTCCTCAAATTCTGATAAAAAAATTACATTATATATATAAATTAAATTTTCTATATTTTTTGTAAATATATATATTTTCAACATCTCAATAACAAAGAGAAGTTTCCCGCTGCAGTGGAAGTCTTTTTGAAATTAAGTTGTGCGTCTCTTGTCCAAGCTCCAATGAATGAGTTTTATTTTTTCCTTTTTCAATTTTTTTAGTTTTTTTATATATTTCTTTAGTGTTTTTTTTTTTAATTTTAAAAAACGTGTTAAAAGTATAGTTTTAAACTCCATTAAATTTAAGGTTTTCATTTTGAAAAACTTATTTACACATTTATGTTCTTACTTTCGAATTTTGTGAACAAAAATTCTGAATCCGCTACTGGTTATTCCTTTTGACAAAATTGATAAGTTAAAAAAGGAAGTTAAATTACAAAATATTTGACAAGTAATAGGGATGCAGAAAATATTTTGTTTGAAGAATACGTTGGAAAATGATGTTTTTACATTGATTAAAATAGTACTTGTAAAAACACTAGGTGATTCTTCTCATTTTGTTCTAATTTTAATGGACAAATGACCATAAGAATTTTCAAAAATAAAATGTACTACTACTCACCTTATTCTTATTTACTTATCTACTTAGCACATCTATATATATAAAAAAATGAATCCCTCCGTTCCATGTGATATCATTTTTTTTTTGGTCAGTTCAAAAAGAATGTTACATTTTTTTATATGGTAAATATTTAAAAGTATAATTTTTTTTTCTTGTTGGTTCCACCTAATATTAAAATAGTACCTAATACATTTATGAGAAGATAGAAAAATAAGTTTACTTTTTTAAAGGACAATTAGATTAACATTTCATAGTCTTCATTATTTTTTAACTCCGTGCCTAATAAAATTGCCACGTAAAAATGAGACTAAAGGAGTAATTTTTTATTTTATTACTATTAATTAATAGAATATCAAAATCAAATTGCAAATTAGAAGAAGTTCTAATGGGTAAAATAAGAAGGGATAGAGGTGTATCATTTTCTCTCTCTAATATTTAAATATTGGAAAATAGAGTAAATTTATCCGTATATATAGGAGTTCCCAAAGCATTATTTGAAATTCCAAAAAGCCTTTGGCGCACATCAAAAACATGAGAGAACATCATCTTCAAACACCATTGAAGGAGCTCGGAAATCGCCGATCAAAATCCATCTCCGCCGATCAAACTAAGAAGCAGATCAAAGTATACAGAAGATTTCAGCAATGAACATTCATATGTATCCTCTGTTTTCTCTTCTTATATTCATCTTATTTTTTGTATGCAGAGCACTAGGAAGAACTTGAATTCTGTGTTTGAATCGCAAGCTGCCTCCTCATTTTCTCAATCATCGATCGGCACTTCTTCTCTGTTTTCAGATGATCATAGTCTACTCACTGAATCTGCCTCTGAGGTAATATCTGAAATGCCTCCTATTTCATCAATTTTCTAGCTATTTATTTGCATTTTCATAATTGTACTTCTCACACAAGCCTAACAGCGAACAAGTTCTAATTTCTTCTCTGTTAATTTCGTTCACTGAAACCGCCGTTGAGATAATTCAAGATGTGCGCGCGAATTTTCATCACTAATTGTAGTATTTACACAAAATTGAGTTAGCTGAGTTCGTTCATTAAATCCAAATTTTGTATGTAATTTTTTGATCTTCTATTGATTTAAAGTGTTTTTTCTCTGCATTGTTTGAATTTCGCAGCTATGACTCCGTTTTCACTTTTCAGCAGTACAGTGTGTGTCCTGTTACGGTTGAAGTATGCAATTCGCTTTGATTTCACTAGTATATTCAAAATCTGATCATAATTTCTTACTCTGTTTGCGATAAATAAGCTATTTGTATCTCAATTGTGTATGTTTTCAATTTTGAGATATTTGAATTGAGTTTCATGTCTGCGAATTTCACTACTCTTTATAGTATTTGAGATGAACTTTCGGATCCCTATTCCTCTCAGGACTTGTTGATTCCAGAGACTTCTCCTTCATCAGAGGCAGTGGATCCTCTAGTTGATCTGACTCCATTGTCATCGACAGTAACTTCTGACAAGTTCAAAGAATGCACTGGTTCGAATAGCCGTAATGAAATTCCACAAATTAGTGATGTGAATTTTGGTTCTGTTGAGGCTGAAATGGCAGTAAAGTACCTAAGAGAAGCTCAAGTGCAAGTGGTGAATGCAACAGATATTGATATTCGGTATAAGAACCTTCTCGATGCTTTCATGAACACTGTAGTTGAAGAGTTCTATGGACTGCCAGAAGACAAGGACTGCTATAATGCCATTGTCTCAAAGAAACTCCATTTGGTGACACTGACTTTCTTGCTGTGGATAATTGCTGTTTTCATCGGATTCTTCTTCCATTCGGGCGAAAATCACTCTTTCCATGGACCTTTACCTACCTAAAATGTTGCGATCTCAGTGGCTGATGTTTGCAGGTATATTTCTCTTTTCACCTATGGTACATGAACTCTTCATTTTGCGCTGATGTATTCGTGTCAATCATATTCGAAAAAAGTGTTTGTAGTTCTGTTTTGGATCTTCATTTTGGAATTTGGTATAACTTGTGTGAATCATAACTGTGTCGAGCATGGATGTATGTGTTAAGCAGATAATTCAACTAGATCAAGTGTCAATCTGAAGCATTTTGGTAGATATCAGCTGAATATCTGATTGTTTTGATCTATAGAGAGCACAATGATATGCTGCAATTTGCTTGGGAATTGAATTTGATACAAGATGGAAGAATATCAGATGAAATCGTTTTTACCTACTAATGCATTTTACAATATACTGACAAATAATTGTTAACTAAAGTTCAAATATAGAAGACATGAAATACTCGCAAGTATTTGATTTCAGAAGACGTTGACCATTTTGGTAATGACTTTGGCTCTTGAGTGACATATGTAGGACGTAGGGAGCTGATGTAACCAATATCAATCTACAGAGTGTATGGTTCTACACATATATATCCATAGCAAAACATAAGGCCTAAATGGTATATTTTAAGTGCGTCCAGAAAATGGACCAATCCGTCCAAAATAAATTACCCTCACGTAAACAGAAGTTGAACCATTAATAGTATGATGTAACTTTCTAATACTTGGTAGGAACGACATCAAATCATCGCAAGACGTTAAAAAATTGAGAACAAGTAGAAAGAGTCTACACCTTTAAGAATCCAACCCAAAGCATTTCACAATTAACTTTAGTTCCAAATTGCAATAGTGGTAGTTGGTGTTTCCCTTTATTTCAAAACAAACTTGGTTAATTTTCTGTTTGCTTGAAATATAGAGAGATGATACACATAGGAGTACAATGCACATCTAAATAAATTTTGCCTGTTCAAGATTCTTTTTAAATCTGTTCCGGAATTGTAACTTTAAAAAACAGAGTGCATATAGAATGAATTTTCTGAGAATTCTCAGGTATAGATAAATTTTCTAAAGGCATGTCTAAGAATTTTGCAGCGTAAAATTTCACAAAATTGCCTCAACTCTATGGTGCAACTGAAAAATCAACCAAGAAAAAAAAAGCTCAGCCCCAAAACCTACTAATAAAACCTTTCTTATCTTTCTTCATACGAGCGTCCAGCGATGGAAAGTCAATAAGGTTATAAGCCAGGTCCAATACGATGGGATTACGAGGAACTGGTTGGAAGGCAGGCGGAAATGTTTCAATTCGAGGAGCAACCTTCATGTTGGCTTCACCAACAGCTGATTCGTATGTATCCAACTTTTCCATGAGAAGTTTCTCCATCTAAAAGAAGTAAAAAACATGGATTTACGCACATCAGGGGAATCACAAGACTGCAAATGGGAATGAAAGCAGAAACAAGACAAACTAGAAAAAGAAGAATGCAAAATATAATGGCAAAAAACAACCCCGAATAAATAAGGATATAAAGGACCCAGTTCTTGGATTAAAAAGAAAATAGGCAATCAACTGCCGAGGAATCTAAGTTGCACGGATTCAAAAACAACCCCAACCAAATAAGGATATAGAGAAGTAGCATGAACACTTGAAGTAACTACCACATATCAAGTATAAATCAAGGCAGAATCATACTTGGTGCTTCAAACATTCAGGTTACGCTAATATTGTGCTAGCTAATATAAAACTATTAAAAAAAATATTTCCAACAGTTGGGAGCATCTATGTCGTATTAATTGGATAAAAACCTGAAATGAAGTAAAACTGAAATTTCTACTGTGTGGGGTGGAGGTGGGGATTTGTGTCAACCACAACGGTGAAGTGCTCAGCAAGAATTACGAATGAAGAAACACCACTCTTAGTAGTTCATATCTGACCACCTTTTGGGGACACAAGCATAATTATAACACCAGAAGAAATTCTCTAACTGTATTATCGTTTCATGAGTTGAAACCTTCAACGAAAATTTACAGCTTCATGTCACATTATGCCTATTAATTTGAAGAATCCTGCACACAAAATGCAGCATCCTCTAAAGGACATGAGATAGAGAAAACTATTATTTTTTTTGCTGAAAATAATCGAGAGGCTAATCTAAATGTTGACTAGATTTTGAATTACCAAGAATTCAAAATTCTTAATTCAAACTAATACTTTTAGAATAAAAGTTAAAGAGGGTATTTATGCTCGTCGTGTTCTTTATATGGACATCCGAGGCCAGGGGTCCATTCCCTTGACCCGTACTGATGAGAATTTGACTCCACGAGAAATTGAACAAAAGGCTGCTGAATTAGCTTATTTCTTGCGTGTACCAATTGAAGTATTTTGATAAATTGAGAAAAGGTCATAGAAGAAGATGGTTGGAAGTAATTCTACGACACAGAAAATCTCCATAGTTTCTTTCCTAGTTTTTCATATAGTAGTCTAAGAATATGTGGTTCCATATGCACCAAGAACATCACAGAGAAGGTGAATACTACAACAAATTAACTAATGGTAATGATTGCAAAAGTACTCAACAGACATATGGAAGGCTGAATCGTACCTTCTTATCAGTTCCATTCAATGAAATATTTGATATCTTTTTCGAGAGATTTTCTGGAGCCTTTTCCTCCTCCATAATTCCTTTGGCATGCTCAACATAGCTGTTAGATCTGCTCTCGTTACACAGTGTTCTCAGTTCATTGATGATGACCTGATACAGATGGAGAGAAAACAATGACAGAAGAAGATACAAAAAAAAAAGAAGCATTCACATTTCACACTCATATACTAATTGAAGCGACATGAGTAGAAGTTAAAAGAATGCTATAATTATGCATCAGAATTTACTACAAGGGAGAGTTAGCAGTTGAAGGTCAACATGGCTGCTTAAAGTCACAAAATCCATTATATGGCATTTTGGTTAGTTTGTGTTACTTTTGTGCATTTTTACTGGTAATATAGGCTTTAGTGTGCACTTAAATGACGAAAACACCAGGAATCGTTTACTTATATGCCAGGTGTTGTCCTACCTTTAACAGCATGGGCTATAAGTTAAAAGAAAGATAAAAAACATAACTAAAGAGTATAATATACATTACTAAATTTAAAACCGTAGAAATTTGTATCACATTTTATCCTTTTGAAAAATTTAATCAACTTACGCTTAATGTTGTAGTATAATATAAGTTAAAAAAAAAAAAGATCTTAAGATGAGATTTTGAAGTTCTGAGGAAGTTAGGAAATCATGAATACATATAGATACAAATTTGATAATTTTGGGGTAGAATTTTTTTGGAGTTGGGCCTGCCTCTAGCACGGGTATCTTTGTACTAGTCATCCTATAAGAAACAGCTAGGAAGCTTTATCAATGAAAATTAAGAGCACATACACCATAACACAATATAATAAAAGTAGGTACTTAGACTAATAAAATGTTTACCTGATCAGCAGCATTCGCAGACTGCAGCTTCATAAGAGCTGCATCAGCTAAAGAATGAGCTCGAGAGTACAAGGCATAAGCTTCTGTCCTCTTACCCGCCGAACTATAGGACTTTGCTAAGTAGAAGCACCTGGAGGGAAATTGAAATAAAAGCTTTTAATTGATTTCAAAAAAGAAAATATACATTCTATGACTACATTAAAATACACCAAGGTTTATTACATTGATCATCACTTCAGCATTTTGTACATTGAAGTTGTACAACTTCTTTATCTGAGATACTAAAAGTTTAGGATCTCCCTTCTATAAATTCACCAATAATATTAGCTTTATCAAAAAAAACTTTCACCAATAATATTAGTTTTCGATGGCGACAAGAAGTGCTAAAACCATATGAA